>NC_089017.1:45323346-45638682 GCF_963932015.1 Anas acuta | reverse complement strand
GGCTGAGGGCACTGGGCCTGTTCAGCCTGGAGAAGAGGAGGCTGAGGGGGGACCTCATCATGGTCTACAGTTTCCTCGTGAGGGGGAGTGGAGGGGAAGGCGCTGACCCTTTAGTGACCAGTGATAGGACCCGAGGGAATGGTGTCAAGCTGTGACAAGGGAGGTTCAGGCTGGACATCAGGAAGAGGTTCTTCACCGAGGGGGTGGTCATACACTGGAACAGGCTCCCCAGGGACACAGTCACTGCACCAAGCCTGTTGGAGTTTAAGAAGTGTTTGGACTGTGCATTTCATCATATGGTCTGAATTTTTGGGCAGACCTGTGTGGTGCCAGGAGTTGGACTTGATGATCCTTGTTGGGTCCCTTGCAACTTGAGATATTCTATGATTCTCTGGCTCATAAGCTAGTTTATGACCTTTAGAAAGTAAGCAAACAATGTCCTAGTTAGCTCTACAGACATTTTCGTTACTACTTTCATAGCAGTACTTAAAGAATATTTTTATGCACATTGTTTCTTCTAGAGTTGATAGCAGATACAAATTACCAAGATGTGATACGGATCAGTTATAGTTCACAGGAGATGCATATTGTGTCCTCCTGGCACATAAAAGCTGCTAGGGATTTCCTGCATGCAACTAGAAAAACTTTGCTAGAAATCTGTCTGCTAAAATGGATTAATTCCTGTAAAAAAAAAAAAAAAAAAAAAAAAAAAAAAAAACAGCAAAAGAAGATTTTAAGAAACAAGTAGTTCAATTTTTACAGCACTAGTGGTGTATGATAGTGGTTTTACCCATCTGGGCAGCTGAGCTCCACCACAACTGCTCTTTCACTCCCACTTCTCAAAGGGGAAAGGGGAGGAAATATGATTGAAAGGTCTCAAGGGTTGAGATAAGGACAGGAAGATCACTCAATTATTATGGTCGTGGGCAGAACAGCCTCAGTGTAGGGAGATAAATGAAATTTATTATCTATTACTGGTAAGCTAGAGAACAGAGAAACTCAAAGCAAACTACAAACATCTCCCCTCCATCCACCCTTTCCCACCTCTTTCCACCAAACAGCAAAAGAGAACAGGGAATGGGAGTTGCACTCAATCCCTGATGCTTCATCTCTGCCGCTCCCCCTACTCCCTGTGGGGTCCCTCCCATGGATGCCGTCCTTCCCCAGCTGAGCCTGCGGGGGCTGCCCACAGGCAGCAGCTCTCCAAGCACTGCTCCCATACGGCTCCGTCCCACGGGGTCCATCCATCCATCCCCCAGGAGCAAACTGCTCCAGCACGGGTCCCCCACGGGTGGGGGCAGCTCCCCCCAGACCCCTGCTCCTGCGGGGGCTCCTCTCCATGGGGAAGATTCCTTAAATCTCTTCTCCCAGAGGCCCAACTAACCTCACTTATTGGCCCATCTCTGGCCAGCAGCAGGTCCCTTTTGGAGCCGTGTGGAGCTGGCTCTGCTCTGCACATGAGGCAGCTGCTGGGCTCTGCTCATAGAGGCCATCCCTGCAGCTCCCTCGCTACCAAAACCTTGCCAGGTAAACCGAACACAGCGATGAACATTCCTGAGGGAAGGTGTTCATTCCTGTTATTTGTTTCTATTTCTATAGACGTCTCATTTTCAGACTTCTCTTAGCAAAAGCAGTAAAATTTTAGATTGCTTTGTTTGTTTATAGTAAACAAGTTCATTACTAAACCCCAGTGTAATAAACTGTAGCTGTATGCTACAACTTATCTTGTGTTTTATCTGACTTCTTTATCCCTGCTCTATGTGATAGGATGAGGAAATGGTCTCAAGTTGCACCAGGGGCGCTTTAGATTGGGTACTAGAAAGATCTTCATGGAGAGTAAGGTTGGTCAAGCATTGGAAAGGTCTACCCAGGGAAGTGGTGAAGTCCCCATCCCTGGAGGGATTTAAGAGGCGTAGTAGTGGCACTAAAGGATGAGATTCACTACATCAGGCTGGTGGCTAGACTTGACAATCTCTAAGGTCTTTTCCAACCTAGATCACAGAATCATAGAATGGCTTGGGTTGGAAGAGACTTCAAAGACCATCCAGTTCCAACCCCATGCCATGGGCAGGGATGCCTCCCACTAGATCAGGTTGCCCAGAGCCTCATCTAACCTCCTCTTGAACACCTCCAGTGATTGGGCATCCGCAACCTCTCTGGGCAACCTGTGCCAGTGCCTCATCACCCTCTGAGTGAAGAATTTCCTCCTAACCTCTAATCTAAATCTCGCTTTTTTAGTTTAAAACCATACCCTCTTGTCGTATTGAGGTTTAGTTTAAAACCATTCCCCCTCATCCTTGATAGTTCTATGGTTCTATAGTCCAACAAAATGTTTGTGCAAACGGAGTAAAATACACAAAAATACAGTAAAATACATTTGTCTACCTTTGTAAAAGAGGAAGTTTTAATGCTGTTCTTAACATCTCACAGATAAATTTAACTGTCTTTAACTAGTGTATTGTTTTGATGCTAATTTGAGTGTTTCCAGAGTGAAAAGGGGGTTCTTATGGAAAATCTTCAAGTGTGGAAACAGTGTCTTTAAAATCTATGCAGCACTGTAAGTAGTGTAGGATCTTCTGCTTGATAAAAATGACTTTGTCTTGAAGAAAAGGCTACAACAACCAACTATAAATAGTTTTTGCCAAAAAGTACTTTTCGTCAAAAAAGGTATGTTGTTGATGGGAATAAAACCTTACAAAACTCTTGTCTGAAGTATCACAGAATGGTCTAGGTTGGAAGAGACCTCAAGATCACTGAGTCCAACCTCTGACCTAACACTTACCGGTCCTCCACTAAACCATATCCTTAAGCTCTACATCTAAACGTCTTTTAAAGACTTCCAGGGATGGTGACTCCACCACTTCCCTGGGCAGCCCATTCCAATGCCTCACAACCCTCCCAGTAAAGAAGTTCTTCCTAGTATCCCCTAGTGCAACTTTAGCCCGTTCCCCCTCGTCCTGTCACCAGGCACGTGGGAGAACAGACCAACCCCCACCTCGCTACAGCCTCCTTTAAGGTATCTGTAGAGAGCGATAAGGTTGCCCCTGAGCCTCCTCTTCTCCAGGCTGAACAAGCCCAGCTCCCTCAGCCGCTCCTCATAGGACTTGTTCTCCAGGCCCCTCACCAGCTTTGTCACCCTTCCCTGGACCCGCTCAAGCACCTCGATGTCCTTCTTGTAGCGAGGGGCCCAAAACTGAACACAGTACTCGAGGTGCGGCCTCACCAGAGCCGAGTACAGGGGGACGATCACCTCCCTAGCCCTGCTGGTCACACTGTTTCTGATACAAGCCAGGATGCCGTTGGCCTTTTTGGCCACCTGAGCACACTGCTGGCTCATATTCAGCCAACTGTCCACCATCACTCCCAGGTCCTTCTCTGCCTGGCAGCTCTCCAACCACTCATCTCCCAGCCTGTAGCTCTGCTTGGGGTTATTGTGCCCCAGGTGCAGGACCCAGCACTTGGCCTTGTTAAACTTCATGCAGTTGACCTCAGCCCATCGGTGCAGCCTATCCAGATCCTCCTGCAGAGCCTTCCTACCCTCGAGCAGATCGACACACGCACCTAACTTGGTGTCATCTGCGAACTTACTGAGGGTGCACTCAATGCCCTCGTCCAGATCATCGATGAAGATACTAAAGAGGACCGGCCCCAGCACCGAGCCCTGGGGGACGCCACTAGTGACTGGCCTCCAGCTGGATTTGTCTCCATTCACCACGACTCTTTGGGCCCGGCTAGTACTAACTGATGATTTTATAAAGGGAACAGGCTGTATACAATGGATTTCAATGCTTATTTAGGCTTTCCCTTTTTATGACAGGTAATATCACTGAAACATTGGGACATTTAATTTGTAATACTCAAGTAGATACATCCCAGGATTACAGCAAAAGTTAGCTACTACTTACCTTTGTTTTCGCTTAGTGTATAGTTACTGCTCTGAGTTCTTTGCTGCTTCTCTCCAGTTTCCTTTCATGTGTTTGCATAAACACAGAACTTGTTCCCTGTAAGATTAACTCTGGAGAAAGAAAACTTAAATTTAGTGGTATCAATAAGGGTACATTCCAGCTTAGACTGATTGTATGGTAGGTTATTTTCATTTAGCTACCAATTAAATATTGGATGTGAGTTTTCAAAGCTAATGTCACTGTTGCATTTTATGAACAGGAAAGATTATTGGCAATAAAGTCCTGACTTTCTCTTTAAGCCTGAAAAAAAAAAATTACATCAGTTTTCTGTGCAACTGCAGCATCTTTTTTTTTTTTTTTTCCCAGAAGGTGGTGTGTTTTGCTCTTTGTAATGGGGTTTTGTAGAGAGTGTATCAGCACTGACTACATATACTTAAATTCTGCTGTGAAACTATTTTGTACACTTAGGATACAGTTGAGGGAAAAGTTGTAATCAGTTCTATAACCTTGTGACATCAAAAGGAGGGAAAAAAGGTCTGTAGCATTGCCACTGTCAGGTGTAAGAGGCAGTCAGTAAAAATTTGATAAGAACTAAAAGCAGTCACAAGTGGTAACAGACTTGGCAGCTGTTGGGATGTAGCCCTTGATCTTGAAAAAGCTAATTCTCCTACTGCTACGTGTGGGAAAGAAGTAGTATATATACATAGTGAGAGAATAACAATAATGAATTGGGATGCAGTGTAGCGTTATCATCAGTTATGGTGCACACTACGCTACATATCTATAATGTAGACTTTGTTTTACAGGCCTACTAGGTATTTATGAAAGTGGGAGTCTCTGTTGTGTATATTGGTTTGTCTAAGCTTTAGAATTACTTTGAATGCCCCAAATCACCATTAGGCAGTAAATAGAGACTTAAGTAAATAAAGACTTAATTCTTATGTTTGTCACAGAATGCCTTGGGTTGGAGGGGACCTTAAAGATAAAGATCAGCTCATTCCATATCCCCTGCCATGGGCAGGGATGCCACTCTGGTTGGCAGGGCCTTGTCCAGCACCTCCAGGGATGGGGCATCCACAGTTTCTATGGGCAACCTGTTCCACAGCCTCACTACCCTTACAGTGAAGAATTTCCTCCTAACATCTAATCTGCACCTTCCCTCTTTTAGTTTAAAACCATTCCCCCTTGTCCTGTCATTGTCTACCTGAGCAAAAAGTCATTCTGCTTCTTTTTTATGCCCCCTTTAAGGGCTGAAAAGCTGCAGTGATGTCTCCCATGAAGACTTCTCTTCTTTAGTATGAACATCCCCAGCTCTCTCAGCCTTTCTTCAGGGGAGAGGTGCTCCAGCCCTTTAATAAACTTTGTGGCTCTCCTCTGGACCCAGTCTAACAGCTCTTATTATGTTATTATTATTTCTTTTAATGGTCTTTTCTTAATTTTTCCTCAATAAAATGTCTGGGAGACCATTGCTAGTTGCTTCGCCAGTTAGTTCTGCTGTACTTGCTGGTGTGGCACAGAAACTAGAGCAGCAATTTAAATACATTGCTAAACTGGACTTAACTTTCTGTTTGTCTGCTTCAGGTTGCCGCCTTCTGCCTAAATGGTATGTCTTGAAACCAGAAATGGAACTTGAACTAACACAGACCAGCTGGCTGAAGTCATTATGTTGTTCTGTGTGCAGATGATCTGCAGCTTGATTTGAACGATCATTTTCCTTGTTACTTTGGGAATTCGGTATCATCTCAATTTTTTGTTTTATAAAATAAGAATACCTCCGACTTCACATTTCTTTCATGGGGCAGCTTTTTGGGATATTGCCCAAAGAAGCAGAAGCAGCAACTTAATTTTAAAGAAATCTTACATACAGAAAATCTGTATGTGTTAAAATCTTGGTTGTCCTAGTGTGGCGGCGTTGTGATCCAGCTAGGCTTCCTTTATTTCTCTGCCTGTGGCCAGCAGGTTTCTTTTTAACCTGAAACACTCTGCTTATGTGATTTTTCAGTCCTCTGTCCAGAGTTACTCTGAAAAGATGGTAACAGAGCAGTAAACACATTAGGCAATCACAGTTTGATACACGTTTCCTCAGAATTTTGTGAATTTTTCCCTGTTTTATACTGGAAGAGAAGCAGGTGTTTGATACCAAACATATGAACGACTCTAGACCTTACCATCACACTAATGATTACAGACCTGTAGGTTCATGACTTCTTTAGACATAAGTTGATTTTTGCTTGCTGTAATACTGCAGTTTTATCTCTGAATAAAACTGTCATTACAGTATTACGTAGATGGTTGATTCCTTTACCCCTGTGAAAGCTGCAAATATTGCTAAATAGCTTCTTTATACTATTATTTGGACAATTCTAGGTTCGGTCATGTTAACAGATTTGTCTTGGTGTACAAAGCCTTCCCTCCTCTAGAAGAGAGCATTAAATATATTCTGTGGGTGAATACCCATATTACCTTGATCTGTCCAGATTATGTAAATCATTATCCTTTTTGCTGTCTGTTCCTTTTATTATTAGTTGCTGCAGAGTTTGGAAAATAATGCACATGATGGCATTACCATCTACAGATACTTCTAAACCAAACACACAAAAACACATTCAAATAAGCTATGTATCACTTGCTAATTCTACTAGAATTTGTTGATGGCATAGTTTTGTAAAAATAAATAAATAAATAATATATATATATATATATCTCCACATAATTGTTATGTCTCATTTAAGAGTAAAGAATTCTTGAATGGTTTGGGAAAAAGCCAATGGGGAAATAGATAATGCCATCCAGGAATCAAGTCTAGTATTTAGATTGCAAATTCAGTTCAGTCACCACTGTAGGTTGTGTTCTACATTTTTTAAAAAAAGCCCTAGTCTCAATGCTACAAAGAGAGGTCAGGGTTTACATACACTGCTAAATCTACCTGTCAAGCTGCAAATTCTGCAGCTTTAAAGGAATGTTAATAATTATGCAAGACAACTTCCTGCTCCCTAAAATATGTCTAATGATCTCATTCATTATGTATGCAGGGTTTGCCTTACAAAATAAATTTATACAATTAGGGTTAAATTCAACTTGGTGTAAACGCAAAGTAAATTCACACCAGCAGAACTTCAGTGCAGGATGTGATGCCTAATTTGTTGCTTCTGAGTGGAAACAGTGCAATTTTTTTGTTCCCTGAGTGTTACTTAATAGAGTACTTTCAAGTAAGAAGATTATTGCAATTTGTGTCACTTCTTTCTTTCACATATTCCAAATTTATTCATGAAGAATTTTCCTTTCAGAACTTCTCTGTCAAACAAGAAACAGAAGATCATCTTCCAATCACTTCATAGTGTTTAAATAATATGCCAATTTGTAGAAGTCATCACACACAAAAAAAGTATTTTAACAATCCAAAGTGCTAGTATAAAATCCTTCAAATAAAATCTGTTGGGGAAAAAAAACCATCTGCGATATTGTTAATGTGATTCAGAAAAACAAAATACAGCACTGGTTACTATCCATCTACCTGAAGACACAGAACTATGGGAACAGAAACAAAAAACAAAACAAAACAAACAAACAAAAAAGCACTCTTTACACCTGTTTTGCATTGTTAATTATCATAGTTTAATATTTTTAAACAATAGAAAAGTTTGCATCACTTGTTGATGCAAGTATTAACACGAGCTTCCATATAGTATCTGCTAAATAAACACGTTTGGCAGCTTAGCAAATATCATATGATTGCAGCATCCATGATTTGAATTCAGACAGTGATTTCTTCCTCTGTGAAGAGTTTGTAAATCAGAACAGCACACTAGTGGGTTCTGGACGGTGTCTGAGTCCGAAGAGTTTGAGGAAAATATTTTTAGTGCATGGACCCAGTGCAGAAATCCCCAGATCAGACGATTGTCTCCTTTGAGTTCCTTTTGACTGATGGCAGGCCCAGCAGGGACTGCTGGTTGGAAGGAACATTGGCAGACTTCGGGATTAGGAGTATCACCCGCTGATTGGTCCGACGCCATTCGTTGTATAATCTGCAATGATATCTAAATGATACCTGCAGGGAGAAAAGAGGTGTAGTGCACTTAGAATCACTTCATTCCTCTAAGGAATCAATTAGAGTTGCAGGGGGGAAACCTTCAAGTGGGACAAAACACCTATAAGGAGCCTTGTTGGATGGAATAAAATTGAACAAACAAGTGGTTGGCAAAGATCAGACCTAACATACAGATGGCAGGTTCCACACATATCCAGGGCAAAAGAGAAAAGCAGCTCATGTCCTACCTTCTGCTGTTGCCCACCACTCGTTCCCTTTTTACAAAATTAAAAGTTGGACATCCTGCCAGTATTTCCCAAGAACTGGAATTACTGGTAGCCATTTACAACCAGATGAATTTGGGTTTGAGTTGTTAAACTGACAAAAAATGGAGCTGTCTGGATGGTGAAGACGTGCAGGTAGCTAAGGTGTGCACAGGCTATACAAGGCTATATATTCTACCTTGTAATGGCTTTACTGCTGTATGCATCGAGCTCAGGGTTGCTCAGAGACATGTGAGCCATCTTCTCACTGTCTTAGAATTAATGTCCCAGCTGAGGTTGTCTTTTGAGTTTAATCAGATAAGCCTCGATGTGGTTCTGCTAACAGCGGAAGAGAAATGACTGCTATGCAAGATATACAAGATAGCTTGGTCCTGTACATTTTTTTTTTTTAAATAGTTTACTGCTTATTTTAGTGACAGTCAAGTGCAGTGAATTAAGTCTGTGTAAGATGCTGTACATTCACAGCTTTGTTAAAAGCTGTTAGCAGTCTTGGTACCTTTTGGGTGAAACATGCCAAATGACAATTAAAATGTTACTGAGCTGTGGGCAGAAGAGACCCAAGCAGTGAGCGCAGAAGGAACCTTGTCTTGTTAGCTATTCTGTTTCCATGCGCAGCCTGTTATTTGTCATTAATTTTTATGCACCTGTGCCACTTCTGTGGGTCGCTGCTATTCAGAAGGTAGAAAGTGCCATGCAGATGCTGTATCTGGAGGTAACACGCTTGGCTTACACAGGCAGATGGAAGATGCTGCTGTTTGCAGTGAAGCATTTGCTTCCAACCAGTGCCTTTGTCAAAGGGGCTGTGCTGCTCGGTTCCCTACCCTCTGCAGCAGTGCCGGTGAGGTGTGGAGTGACTGCAAAGCCTGGTGCTTTTGTGTTAGGTACCAACATGCCTATGAATATACCCTTCAAAACCCTTTCTTAGTGCAAAGGGGTGCTTTTAGCTAAATAAATGATTTACCATTCTATAAAATCCTACTAGCGACAGAAAAAAAAAAAAAAAAGCTTTTTTTTTTTTTTTTAGATCTTTATCCAGTTGTCTGCTGTTAACGAGGGAAACCCACAGAGCTTTTGTTCAATAAGCGGTTGCCCAAAGACAGCTCTTCCAACAGATGAATACATTCCCCACCTTTCGATCTCCTCTGCTTCCCCCGAAGGTAAAGCAGCCTGCATCTTCATTTCTGTGGAACATCCTATATGTAAGGACATGAGAAATCCCTTTTAAGAAAGAGCTGCAGCATCAGCAGAATTCATGTGGTAGTTAAAAAAAAAAAGAAAAAAGAGAGAGAGAGAGAGAGAGAGAAAACTGCACAGACGAATGCCATGCAAAATGCTGTGACTGCTTCAGAGAAGCAAGCTGGAGTTTAGGATGGGTTTTCCAGTAGCATCACACCAGAGTCTTTGAGAAAGAGCTACATTGTTAATCCAGGCTTTAATTGTTTGTTTGTTTAAGGCATTTTCACAGGATATCCCAGTTAAGTTTGACAGCTTGTTTACAATGGGTTCTTGCCTGAAGGCAGTTTCCAAGTGATGTCAGCTACCCGATTTCATCGAGAGCCAGCGTTTCTCACCCTAAACACTTGCACTGGATGGGAAACTCGAGATGCTGAACAAACGCCTGTTTTTACACTGGTCCTTGCCACACTGAAGTTCTTTGTTCACCTATTCAAGGGGAGATGTCTGTCTTTCTAATTTAGATTCATTTAGGATAGCCTTTTTTTGTTTAACATAACCAGCAGTTATGTTATACCAGAAGCTACACGGCCAAATCCTTTTGCACCCCGATCCCTACTGATCTTATAGAAGTCAAGATTACTTAGGTGTGAGAAAGCAGAATGTGGCCCTGAATTCTTAAATAGAATTTTGTCTGAAGCTTTTATCTTGGGTATAGCAGGATATAAATATATATATATATATATATGGTGGTATATCAGTTACAGTTATCAAATACATTGGAAAAGTAACAGTATTTTTATGGAGAACTTGGCTGTTTTAGGGGAAGGGATGAAATAGCTTCTTGGATGCTAAAAACTGCATCACTCCCATTTTCACTGGGCTACTGTGGTGTGCAAATAATCCATATGCCAGCTTTTGCCTCCAGAGAAAATAAGCTGATTTATTGTAAGTAAAATGAAGCTTTAGTTTTCTTAATTTTCCCAGGTCCTAGAGGAGCATTATATCACATGTTGTGTGTAATTTACCCAACAGCACTCAGTATATTCCCTGTACAGCCTTAACTAAGCAAGTAGTACAGGATTCACCCATCTGCTAAGGGAAAAAAAAAAAAAAAAAAGTAGGGAATAAAAAAAAAAAAAGGCTGAATCCCTCGATGGGGTTAGCCCTTGTGCTGGCAGGTCACCCCTTGCTGCAGAGTGAGGGCAGTGTGGTGCTTCCCAGAGGTAAATGCAGGCTGGGGCTTTCCTGTGTGACTGGTGCATCCCAGGCTGCTGAGCAGTGTAGAGTGCTCAGTGCTGTTTGTAAAGTTGTATTAAACCTCTTCCTTGCTTTTATAGCCCTGCCTTCTGATGAAGCAGGTGAGAATACGCTGGCACCTGAGCCTGTTGTCTTATTTTACAGATGTACATAAGCCTCTGCTAAACTCTTTCATCCAGCGCTAATGCTGGGAGAGAAATGAGGGCACCTTCTGTACTGAGCAGAGCCTGAACATCCTTCCCACCACATCTCCCTCTGCTCTACCCACTGAATTAACTCCACGCTGAACAGGGCGTTTACTGTGTCCTGAAAGGCCTCCTGCCTTGCTCTTGCCTGATGGACAGAGCGCTTCATTAGCCCATCCGCCTCCTTCTGGGCTGAATGGCAGGTTACAAGCTGGGCATTGAGGATACTGTATTTCAATTAAACCAACCGAGGTATGCGTTTATATCAAGCTTACTATCAACACGTTCTCCGAGTGCCAAATAACCTTAAGGTTAATAAAGGGCATACAGATTTCTCGCTAAACTTCTGGAGGGGTGAAAGTTATCAAGTAAACAGAGGTCATTTTTACCTCTCCCAGTGCAATAGCAATAAATGCTGATGGTGATTATGGCTGAAATGCTGCAGAAGTCTTAATGAGCAAGGTTGGATGTGTCCACATGTCACAAGTAATTTAACCAAGCAAATCAGCCAAACTGCCATTTCCAACTTAAAACCATTCTGATGTTGGTGATTTAGATACATATATATAAAACAAAAAACAACACACACACACACAAAGCAAAACAAACAACAACAAAAAAATAACACCAAAACTGGGCAGCATTTGGATTTCTAAGGCAGTCATGCTAAGGCAATTTCAGCAACGTCAGCTTGGGAAATTTGCTGAAAAGACGTTTCCCAAAGGAAATGTCTACACACAGTGCGGCAGGAAACCCAAGTGCCCTGTTACTGCTGGAGTCACTGCTTTCCTGTCAAAGGGCAGAGCTGCTGCTTTATGGGGAAAGGAAGCAGAAGCAAAGAAAAGTGAAACTGCAGGATGCTGAGGCAAAACTCTGAGATTTCTCTACTATTGTATTAAAATTAGCCTGAACTCCTCTGTGGATGAGCTGAGGTTTTACTGTTCTGAATGAAGTAAAAGAGCTGTTACCTTTCATAGTGTTCTTGGAGCTCCTCATTAGTTATTGTGGGAGGGAGGGGGGATGTTTATTTGCTTGTTTCTTCCTTCTCTTTTTTGAGCTTACCATTGATACCAATGCATAGTTAACTCTCTTATGTGTGAAAGAGTTAAAAAAATGTACTTTGAGGAAAGGGCAAGATAACCCAGGCCTTGGAGATGTCTAAAGGATGATTAACGGAGGAACTGCTCATCAGGAAGACCATTACATTGACATTCTTGGGGGAAACATCCTGATGTATGCCCTTGAATCAAGGTAACATGAATAGTTCTACCACAGCATCATAGTTGGCAGAAAAACAAAGATTAGGAGTATTCTGATGTCAACTATCAGTGAATTATTCTCATTATAAAGTAAAAATCATGCCTCTAGGCTGGGAGACCTTGACCCAGCAAGGGTCTCTTCCTCTCTGAGGATGTGCAGAATGACTCTGTGGTGTCAGCAGTGTGTTAATGATGTAACCACTCGGGGGCTATGGGCTCCTACAAACGGGTAAGTGTAGTGATAAGGGACTGTACAAAGAGCAGTGTGGAAAATTCTTAGGTGTGCCAGATTTGTGGGAAACCAGCTGGTACCTAGACTTGCACAATTCTTCCTCTCTCCCTCTTGCTATCCTCTCCAGTGTCTGGGATTTGGGAATTACTGATCTGAAATGTACAGCATCTTTCTAGCTTTCCACAGAACTTAACATCTATGTAACCACGAGATTTCTTGTAGTTGTATATTTATACCAGCGCTAAGCGTAAGTGACACTTCATACAATAGTCTACCCACTCTGCAGCACTCTGTGGCAGAGGTGCAATTTATTTTCTGATTTACTCTTTCCCTCACTCCTGTGAGTTGAATAGGAAACCAATACTTACTAGGGTCCAAAAGAGGTAAATAGTGAAGAGTGCGACAGTGAGTGCAATGAGGCCAACAGCTTCTAGCCTACTACTAAAGTGCAGGTGGTCCACAGCTCCTCGTAGACACAGCCAGCCAGAGATGGTTGCCAGTGGCGTTATGAACAAGAAGCACACCATGTCTCCAAAGAGAGTCCGTTTCTCATGCTGGGGGCCTGGGTTCCTCAGCCACTGCAGGCAAAACGCAGACAGAGCAAGTGTCAGCAAGGGGAGCACGCGTGGCACGAGACGAGCTGCTTGCTTGTGAAACGTGGGCCTGCCCCTCTCAGAAGGGCAAACAGAGACCACACGCAGGACAGGGCCTTGGCTGTCCCTAGAGAGCTCCCACCTGAGGTTGTCCCTCTTGCTGAGGCACACCGCCAGCCATACCTACCCACAGCATCATTTGTTCACCTGTAGAAAAGCTGACCTGAGAAGGGGACATGTTTCACCGAAATGTCCTGGCAAAGTGCTGCCCATGGTGTTTGGCTGCTGGAATGTCTCAGAAACTCCCTTCTCAATGCAGAAAGAATCACACGCTCTTCTGACAACTCCAGAGCACAGACACTGTTTGTTAGTGCTTTGTATCCTACTTTAATTCTACCAGTAATATCGCCAAAGCCATTTTTAACTTGCTTTCAGGAACCTACATGCAAACAGAGTTGGATTCACACAAGGTTACTTTTACTAAGAGGACATTAATCTTGCAGAACAGAGTGCCTGAAAGTCAGCTGCTGGAGTGAACGCTGATTGAACAGCTATCAATCCTGCATGCCCCTGTTTCTATAAACAGGATTTCAGGTCACAGAGGTGAAGGAAGTTCAGCCTACAACAGCACACTGAGCTCTTTTAATATAAAAACCTCATCACTTAAGCCAATCTTTAAACATGATGAGTACCAAGCCATGCAACTTTTTGCTGTGGAAAGGTGAAGGATTTGGACAGATCATCACACTCCTGCCAGCAGTGCTCCTGTTCTTTGCTGTCAGTGCAACAAAAAAGCCATGTCGGCTGCAGCAAGTATGCTCACCTAGGCATCCCACCTGTTCTTTTCAAACCCTGCTTCATCTTTTCCTGCTTTGCCTGCTCCGGGAAAACAAATGCAGCACTTCTCTCTCCATCTTAATACAGGGTAAAACCACAGTCAGGAAATCGATTACAACCAGGAGCAGGAAGCCATTGGCACTAGACCAGCACTATCAGGACAGCTCCAAATCAGAAGACAAGTTTGCCCCGGCCTCACCATCTCTCAGATGGAAATACACAGTAACTATTTCACAAATTTTTTGTGAGGTTTCACTGCAACACAGTAACACAGTAGCCTGCATTCATTTTCAATTATGACTCAGGAATTCAGGAGAACATAAAAATACATTTTAAAAAATAGTAACTATTTTTTTTTCTTGAGTTGCCTTTTAAAATCCTAACTAAGTGGGAAGTGCTTCGTAACTAGTTTGTACGACTATAAGCCACTTCTGCAAGCAGGTGCAAAAGAGGGAGGCTGAATGATGATCCTTCCTTTCCAAGCGGGGTGTAAACCTGAAGATAAATGAGAACACCCAAACACCAGGATCAGGGGACTGATGCCAACCAGCAGTGGAACACCCACCCATCCACTCACACATTCCCCCGCAGCAGGATGGAGCAGAGGGCAAGGGTCTTGCATGCAGAGCTTGCCTCAGCAGGGCTTGCACAAAGTGAGGAGACTTAGCTTTACACTCGAACAGGTTGTCATTTTACTGTAAATTTACAGAGAAAACCATAAAGTCACGTGTGAAAGGCTTGCAGCCACTTTCCTCGGCATCTTCATTCCATTTACTGAAAAACACTCCCCGGGGCGTATGCTTCACTGTTCCAGGTTATATTTGGATGCTTCTAGACATGACTGATTGCAACCTTCACCTTGTTCAATTTCCATGAATCCCCGTAATGAGAAACCACCAGGAAAATGAGAGGAACTGAAAGCGCCTGGCAGTGGGGATTCTGCTTTTAAAGACGACTGCCAAAAGGGTTTGCGAGACATATTTGTTTAAAAGGTGACCTGCCAGAGAACTGCTGAGCACCTGCACTTCTCCTTCACCTCAGTGGGAACTGCAGGTGTTCGCTGCTTTCCCAGGGCAGGCCTTAAAAAGCCAGCAGCTCCACAGCTCAGCACCATGTGTCCCAGCAGCTGGGTGGTGAAGAAGGCAGGGCCACGTCCCCGAGCCCTTTTAGTGCAGGTGACACCCTTGGACAGTCTGTGCCCTGAGGTACACAGGTGGCTCAGCTAGAGAAGAAATGCTGCACATTGACCTGAGAGACACCAAAGAACACCCAAGAACAAGCACACTCAAGGAATAATGCACAAGCGTGTTGTTGTCATCTCCCACTCCATGACTTTCACAAGATACAGTAGAAGGCATTGGAAGTATTTTATGGTGTTCCGATTACTGTGATCAAAAGCTTAAGCAGATAAAAAACAGCCTGCGCACGCTTCACAGGCTGATGTCTCCAGGCGCTGTTTCTGTCTTGTCTGACCCACATGAACAAAGAATTAAACCTAAGCGATTCAGATATTAGATGAGGCCAGGACAGACAAAAGTAGTATTAAATAATAAATTAAAAAATAAAATAAAATTTTTACAGTCTAACCTTAAAAGCTGGTGTAATTTCACTAGCTATTTCTGAAATGGAAGTCAAAAGCAATGAATAAGTAATTTCAATGGCTATATGGATTTCAGTCACAGCATGTATTTTTCTCCTGAAGTAGCATACACGTGTTTCTAAATATGCTCCTGTTTAGATTCTAGGTTTCAGTTTTCTGTTTTGGAAATGTGCACTGTCAAGTTACTTTATAGCTAAGAAGCCAAGTCAGCAAATCCTTTTGTGAAACTGAAACTCAGACAATGATTCCAGCAAAGTGCTGAGCTGATTAATTAGTGTGGCAGTGCAGGAGGGACTACCGTGCTGGCAAAGAATAAGATGCAAGGCCAGATGCCACTGTCAGACCTGCACTATGATACTCTGAAATGTATTATATTAAGATGTGTCAATGTACTCAATTACTTCTGCAATAAATTGAGACCACGAGCAATAATTTCCATTTTTGAAAAAAAAAAAAAAAAAGGCAGCTCATAAAAAGGGTCACATTTGAAAAAAAAATTTGGCCAAGCTGGCAAGGCATTTTTTCATTAAATGCCATCTTAAAGTGAACATTGATTACTGTTCCAGATACACAGGCAGAGAAACATGCGGAGGTTTTGCTGAAATGACCCAAGATCATTTGTCCCAACTCTGGGGAAAGGGCCCTTCCTGCAGGGGAGCAGCAGCAAATAGCCTGGGAAAGGCCACGACTTCAGCCATGCAGCTCCTTGCTACGGGGAAGTAGCAAGGAAGCTCCCCCGGGATGCACCGGTGATGGTCTCCCGTGCTCATGAAAGAATCACTTCAGCTGGTACAGAAAAGGGACACCAAGAAAACTGAGAGCCCATTTTACAAGGGCAGACTTTAAAAGTTTGACTCATTTACCCCAGCAAGATCATGCTCTCTAAGTGCACCTTGGGGACGGCCAGAAAATGGGAGAACAGATGGGGGACATCAGTGAAGGAGAAGTGGTACTTAAGCTAATAGACAATGCTGGCTTAAGAACAAATGGCTAATAATTGGCCATAAATAAATTTAGGGTAAGAGTCAGAATAAAATTCCCAGCCTTCATAGGATCCAGCTCTGGAAGAGCCTCTCTAAGAGTGGTATAGGCTAAAACTCCACAGTTAATGAAAGAACTTTTGAAAAGGATGCTCAATGTGCTGTGTTTGGGATAGGAAACACCACTAGCACATCCAAGGCACCTTCAACTCACACTCTGACATGTGTAGTACACTTAGAAGGATCTGTTGCAGTTACATCGCAAAGCAGTGTTGAATTTAAATGATTACCTACTCCAGAAAGATAAAACAGAGCTCCTGACCTTCATCAGAGGGTCTCTGCGCTTCTTCCAACTGAATGGCAGCTACAGCTCTGGGGACCTTTATATGGATTTTCAGCAGTCCCTGGCAGACTTCTGGTCTGTGTGCCAATTACTGGCTTCCAAAATTTCACCTGATATTTAAAACTGCACACAAAGCCAGATCTGTCCCCAAACCCCTTTCAACACGAATATACTGAGATGTTTACTTGACATTGTCAAACAATTTGAAACTTCAGGCCCCTGAGATGAGCAAATGGGCTCAGTTTCTTTTTAACTGCTTTATTTCATCATGTCTAAGCAAACATAACAAACCGGAGAAATGCTTATCTGAGACGTGAGACAGGCTGAGGCATGTGTGCAATGTGACAGAAAAGTGAAGTCTTCCATTTGAAGAAGGAAATAATCAGAACAAGCAGCAACTGAGGACCAGACACTTTTGAGAGGCTCTGGCTCATGAAAATGAGTTGCCAGCAGGAAGCTGCTCCAAAACACCTCCAGAAGTCTGAGCTATTTCACCACTGCCATAGGCCAAATTCTAGAAGCGCTCAACTCATAGATATAACTTCAATTAAATGACTCACAGAAACCAAGTGAATTACGTGCACAGTGTTTTCTGGATCAGATCCTAAGGCTACAATCAGTTTCTACTGAGAAGCCCTTTTTAGTTCAATATGTTCTGTTTGGAAAATTGATTTTACATAAATACTGCCTGAATTATACCAGCAACAAAGGAGATTCTGCAGAATATGAAGAAAATCCATCACACTGCTTTTTAGTTAAAGGTATTTAAATTGTTATCACAGATGAAGCGGGGGGGGGGGGGGGGGGGGGGGGGGAGGAGACAGGAAGGAATTGTCTTCCCTAAATGTGTTTCCCTTTGAACTAAAAATAGCTTATTACACATCAAACATGTCACTTCATTTCATTCTTTTCATGCTGATAGCCCTGCAGTGAATCTCGACAAAAGCAGCCTGTAAACAACCAAAACTGCCAGTAATTATTGTCATTTCTGGTTTCATTCCTGCAATGACCAATAGGAGCATTTTCCTTTAGGCTTTAGGCCAAGAAAGACTGATATTGCCTGTTTTTTTGAGAGCATTTCTCTTGGATTAAGGACGTTTTTAAAGACCAAGAGGACCACTTATTGACCAAATATATATATATATAATAATAACATCTGAACAGGTAGTTTTGTTCAAATATTTACTTGAAAAAATATCTTTTAAGATTATTTTATTATTATTTTTTTTTATGTTTTGAAACTAAGCTTACTGGAATGTAACTCAAAATAAAGTCTTTCAGAACAGAATGGTATGTATGTTCAATTCCAGTGCAATGAAATACTTTGGTTAACTCAAAACTTTTCTAGGTTAATATTTTGCCAAGGAAAACAAATATATGACTGCTACTTTTTCATTGCAAAACAAACAAAACAAAACAAAAACACTTAAATTTCAGTTTTGAGTTTTCCTGCTTAGATCAGATAAGCTGCTTTTGTCAGTGAGCTGCTTTTGGAAAGGTCATAGTGATAACTGATGGAAATGCTCCTTTAGTCCCAGAGTCTAGACTTTCTAGATTTCTGACAGGTAGAAACTAAAGATCTGAGCTCTGTTATCTTTGCTATGTTAGTGCTATGGCCTCTTCAGAACTGAGTCTGCACTTAACCCTCATATTAAATGAGGGTTAAAGTTCCAGGGAGTATTTTCATTGTTGATGTCCAAATGAGCCAAAGCTACTATGTGAAATACCAAAATAATTTCACTTTCATGTTTTTTAAGTGGAGAGAGTAGAGTGTTTATTATAAAGATGGTATAGGATACATTTTTGTTGTTGCTGTTGTTTTGAAAAAAATAATATGCCACAGTGCAGACAAGAACCAACCCTAGGCTGAAAGTAAGTGAGCAGAGTACTGCAGGTTGTTGCTCTTACACTACAACAATCTGTCATCTAGACCTTGGGTAGCCTGCAAACTGAAAAGCAGGCGTTTGATACACAGTGCTCCACCGAGCTGTGGAGGTGGCAGTGGCTGGTAAACATGGTGTTCGGTTTCTGGATTATACAACATTAATATCTAAAAACATGATTAGTAACTATATGATAGTGAAAACAAAGAACAGAGCTTGCTATGTTGCAAAAAATCTATGAAACTTCTTGCAGGTCCAATTAAATGATATTGAATCCTTTAACACTAGACTGGCTTCCTGCTGGTCAGTTTTCCTATTACCCACTTCTAGTTCATATTTCAGGTGATACTTCTAACAGGTAAAAGTTTTCAAGATACGTCAAGAAAAAAAATTTTGTGGAACTCTGGGAGAAGCAGATATTTCCTTTTATCTGTATGTTTTGCAAAGCCACCATTCTATTTTTGGATGAATGTCTTCCCAATTAACCAAACAAATGTATGCAGTCAAGAAAAAATCAATCAACAAAAATCACCTTTTTGCATTTTAAATACAAAGCAAGGCAGATTTGCTATCTGCAACACAAAGTTCAATACACTACAAATACCTTGATCTACAAGGTCAAATATATGTAAACTAATGATCCAATAAAAGCTTGTTATCCCTCACAAAATTCAGACACACTGAAATTTTTCATCTTAGCAATTTTTTCACTAGAAGAAGCAGCCTCTTGGCTGGCTCCTGTTGGTGGTAGGATATGCTACCTGCAGGACAGAGATGATAACCCCGCAGCCTAGAACTGCATCAGAGAATCACAATGTCCACACAGAAATCACCAGTACCATAATGTGACACACAAAGAGCTCTACCTTTAAAAAATCACAGTATCTTCCCTCATTTTAACTATTCCTGAAAGAAGTGTTTGGCCTTTTCCATGGCACCTATTTCCTCTCTGAGTGTCCATTTACTTTCTCCTGGGAACTTTCCTCAACCCTTGATCATTGCTCCTTTAAATTTAGCAAAGAGCAGTTACAGATGTGACCCATGATCTGCTTGCTGGTAAATAATTTTTACTTTTCTTCCTCAAGGTTTGGGTTTTGCTTTCTTTTGTGTTTGGCAGGGGAGTTGCTTTTGTCTGCATTCTTGTTCCCAGAACTATGAGAGAGCTTTGTGCTTGAGAAAAGTGAAGCATTGTTGCCAAACTTTTCTGTAACGAACGTAAAATAACTACTTTGCTTCTCTTTATTAGACTTATGAAGCTTTATGCAGCTTGTCTTGGTCTCTGGACTTTTCCCCACTAGGAAAGAATACAGAAGGGTATTCTAGGTGCAAAAAGTCGTTCTTGAACAGCTCAGGTTTTAAAAACTGCATGTGTCATCGGGTTTACTGTTACTTCTTTTTGTAATACTTTAACTCAAACACATTTCTGCTAGAAATCTACAAGGCTGCTTCAAATTCCTCCCATGTGAATTGGATCTCAAGGGGGCCGTTTTTGCAGTTGAGGACTGTGAGGTACAAAAGCATCTTCACCACCTAGCTCTTTTTGGGTTAAGACAAGAGGTGAGATGTATATACATATGTATGCTAGTCAGTTAGTCCCCTGCAACACCCTCTGGATCTTCTGTGACTCTCTTTTCCAAAGTGCTAGTGCTGTCCCAGTGCCCATTTGTTTAAGGTTATTGATGTAATTTGCCTTTTTTTTTTTTTTTTCTGGCTAGCCTCTCTTTCCAATTTCTATTTATTTTTTTTTTTTTTTTAGTTGCTCATGGGCACTTTCCCTGTTGCCAGTGCTTCTGTGTTCCTTCCCCAGCTTTGCAATGTGCTCCAGTGATCCCGAGTGCATCCTCTATTCCCTTCAGAAGCACCTACCTGCTCCTGGCATGAACATGCTGCACAGACTGCCACAGCTCCTCTGTGCTCTGAGATTTATGGAAGACATCCCTGTTGGTGACTACGCCAAGTCACCATTTTTCTTCTGGCTTTGAGAGCAACCCTTCTACAAACTATGTGCAGCAAATCTGGTGTGTCTTCATCATTATTTAATGTAATCGATTGTTAACGACGTGCTTCACTGAGTAGTGGAGGGAAAAGTAAGTGAAAAGAAACCCAACAGATAAAAAGAGCATGACTCAGAGCCTTGCACGAAAAGTAAATTCAGATTTCAGCGTACAGCTTCTGGAAGTTTTAAATTATAATGCAAGCTCTTCTTAACCACTTCCCCTCTTTCGTTTTCTTTTCTAGTATGAGTTCCAGAGGCAGAAATAGATTAGGGAAAAACCTGTAGTTAATTTCTTCTCTTTATTGTGATGTTTATCCCGACTATTCATTCTTTCATGCTGTTTTGCTGAAGAGTTTTACATTGTTAATGAAATGCTTGTTTGCTTGGAAAAAAAAAAAAAGGAAAAAGAAATAAAGAACCACTAGATACCAAATGGATTGGCCTTATTGAAAGAATAATGTAAAAGTGAAAGGTCTATAAAATCACTAACTGAAACTGCTGTAATTTGATTTCAATGTGTTTCTTTTGACATCCTTCTAAGTGTGTCATAAGGAACATCAGGTCTACCCATATCAATCCCAGTATTAGACTTTCCTCCAGCGTCTGGAGTTTCTGCTACTTTATCCTAGGTGCTCTGTGCCAAATGTGCTAGGCTCCCACTGTCACTGAGGAGACAAGGACACTGGGGAAAAGTAGGGCTACTCATCAGTAGCTGCTTTTTGTTCTGAAATTCATCATCCCCAGGCACATGTCAAACATGAGACTTTCACGTGCGCAAGCTGACATGCTGTAGACCTCTTGTTTCCAGCAGATTGCACAGGCAGGGGTGCAGCACATCTAGTATGTGGTAGAATAGGTGGAATCAGATCTTTCCTGTAACAAGCTGTACGTTTTGAATTGAATTTTGCAGTATCACAAGGGACTGAGGGGAATGTGCATGTACTGGAAATGTGTAAATTGACAATGTATGTTGGATTACCGGCAAATAGACTGTAGTGCAGTGGATGACTCCAAACAATCTAAAAGGAGTTCTGAAATCAAGAGAAATGCCTAGACTTGCTATATTGATGCTTGTCAAGTGCCTGAACAGCAGCAAGTGGTCTAGCAAAAACATGACTAAATGGCAACTCCAAAGATGCTACAGAAAGTTTGTGCTCCAGCAGATTACCCCTGCTTGATGTTGGCATTTTCTCAGTGCTAGAGCTTGCTGGGTGCCCTCTCCAGAAGGGAGATGAACAAAATAACTCAGTGACTTTCAGCCTGAAAAAGTGCTTTTTCTATTACACTCCATTTCCTACTCCATTTTAACAATGTACCAGGTTCTCCAATGTACTAAGAACTTAACATTTTAACAATGTGCCGAGAACTGAAGGAGTTATGCTTCTTTGACTTGGTGAAGATCAATACACAGAGAGCTTCCACCCAATGCAGCAGGGGGTAAAAGACAAAAACAAGAGGGTGGCAAAGAGGTATCAAAAACAATTCATTTGTTTTCCTCCTGTTTTAGTCCATTTGTCCCAGCGTCAGAGAAAGAGAAAGGACCAGCAGAAGGATGCTACTACCCAGAATCATGACATGATGACTCATGACACAAAAGGTGGGTGGCAAAGAACAAATTGCTCTCCTTGGATACTATAAGTGCAGCCAATCCTTACTATAAATCTAGATTAATTGTTCAGAAACACATTTCTTCTGGCAAAAAGAATATGGGTTAAAATAAGAAGAGATCCAGGAATGCCCGAAACTTCACAAAGAGAAGGTTGGATGGATCAGTCTGACACTGTGCTACTGGTTTCTGCCTCTCTGTTGAGGCTGTGGGCTTTGGCTGATAATACACCTACACTTTGGCAGATACTTCTCCCCCAGACAACAGAAGCACGCTGTATGTCACAGATAAAGGAATGTCTCCCATGAGAAGTGCATAGTTTGAAACTTAGCTGACCAAAAAGAAGCTTGTGATGAAGAAAAGATACAACAGATAAAATAGGAAATGGATGTCAAAATCAAAGCTATTTTACCTATGCTTTTCTTTGCAACAAAAAGCCAGGGAAAAACAACAGCAACAAAAAAAACAAAACAACAAAACAGGCTGCTGCCCATAATGTAAGTTGAGGAGAGAAAGCAAAGCTGGATCCCTGCATTTTTGCATCCTGTGCATGAAGTATGCAGGAGGCAGGATACAGTTGTAGAGATCTCTCCCTTCTATCTGAGCTAAAGATCTCCAGTTTGAGCACATGGGCCCACATCCTTAAGAGTGAACATTGGCAATTGCTTAAAAGAAGGCAAAACGCCATCTTGCAATAAATTTTCATGGAGTACTTGGTCTTGTTTCATAATGAACTAATGACAAACTGACAGCATGGGTGAGGGAGAAATGGAATGGGTTCACTAACCTGCTCTGACCAAGTCATTAAGCGCAGCAAGAAATTCTCTGCTGCTTCCGTAATAATGTACACAGGGGAGGGAGGAATATGGCTGAACAAGCAGCCCTGCCACTTACTGCTCACTTCATTTCAAGCCCACTACTGATGCAGCATCTCTTGGGTGCTAACAGCATGAACGCCTGTCAGATATGACATTTCTGGATAAAGCCAGTAAAGTAACTCAATTTGGTCCCACCGAGATTTCCTTCACACTCATGGCTAAGCCCCATAGGAGGTAGTGATCAAGCCAATTAAAGGGGTAAGGAGAAATAATAGCATGTTTTTGTTGTCGTTGTTTTTGTTTTGTTTTGTTTCCCCCCTTTAAGAAAGTGAGTAGTATTTATTTGAACAGGCAGAAGTATCTTTTTTTTTTTCTTTTTTTTTTTCTTTTTTTTTTCTTCTTTTTTTTTTTTTCCTGATGGAAAAATTCTAAATCTCCAGCAGAAAACACAAATATGATGATTGATTGCTTCAGGCATTTTTATACTACTTGTCACTGACCAATGGGTGGGATACAGTGTCTGCATGAGATATGACCTGCTGAGGAATTACAGGATAAGCATGTATTGGCTACGCTCTACAAATGGCTTTATGAGTATAATAGCCCCTCTTGACCTCCCAAAATGCATTGGTAAACTCATCTTTCACCTCCACTGAAAGGACCATTTACCATTTCCATTATCTAGTTGAGAGGAACATTTGGAGAACTAATTATCTTACTAAATGAAGAGAACTTTGACTCTGGTATTGCCTCACACAGTCAGCTGTGCCAGCACCTCACGGGAGGGGAACAGCTCTAGGGAGCTGATGATACTTGCCTGATTTGTCATCCCCTCAGACAAACACAACTCTTTATCTGCACTTGATGGAGTTAGAAGCAGGTGGTCACTCTGGCTTCTCCCTAGTCCAAACATTACAGCAGGTTTTTGTGAAAATTGATCCTGCTGCATCTGGTAATCCTCCCTCCATGTCCCGCTACCGTAGGTGATACAGGAAGATAGACAGGACAGTGCTCTTAGGGCACAGGCAGTGACATAATCTGGCAACTTGCATCTCATTTAGTTGCACTTTGGGAACTTCCAGATTCACTGTAAACATCTGCATGGGGAGGTTTGGGGATTTCAAAGCACTGTGCATTAAATTTGTACAAACTTTAAGTACAAACCTAAATTATAGCAATAGAATCAAAAAGTTTGGCTGATGTCTTTCTGCTTAGATTTGTCCCATTACTCTTTATCTCTGCTGCTCTCAGCATTAAAAGTATAAATCCAATTCCCTTCTAAATCAAAAATGTACTCCTACAAGACAGCAAAAGACTTTAAAAGAGTGAGCTGCTGTCATATTACAAGCTTTTCTGCAACAGCACGTAATTGTTATCGACTGTGTTAAAATACTGTGGATGTGGTAGCTGAAAAGCAAGAAAAGGTTAGGTAGTAAAGAGAAAAACAATTAACAATGAGTACCACGTTTCAGAAATGTTTCTGCACCTGCTCCTCATTTGTCCTCAACTGAGAAACAACAGGCAGTTTTTAGTTATTGTTTTTATATATATACACATAATATATAAATCATATAATATACAGTATAGAAAGTACATTGTATCACATTATAATAATGTTATTGCTCTTTTGGCAAAAGAGAGTCTTGCTTCAGCAGGGAGCGATCAAGCAACCGGACTCCCTCAGTCTGGGCAGGGTTGGCTTTGCCTTCAACATCTTCAGTCCCCATTAGCCCAGAGAAATGTCACACCCCATCTGTGCAGAGGAAACCTCATGAGCAGCCCTTGTGAGGGCATAGCCTGAAGAAGGCAGAATCCAAAATCAAACCGCTCTGCACTGTTTCAGCATTGCTCGTTTTGCAGTCAGTATTATCCTGTATCCTCCGACCTGTGAGTGAAGGCAAAACATGACACCCTCTCTCCCTTATTTTTAATAGCGTGTCTCCTTCAACAGCTCTGCTACAGGTTACAGGAATGATGAAGGAGGCTTAGCATGAGCACCTGTGTCACCAACTGCTACAGCAAGGTACTTCTCATTACTTCTGAAAAATGTAAAAAATCCTTTTAATTCATTTTTAATTCCAACACAAACCATAAATTTTACCTTTTTTTTTTTCTTTTTTTTTTTTTTCCCCCAAAGGAAAATAAAGAAGAGAAAGATCATTAACAGTGCAAAGATCATGATCTTGGCTTCTATTTCTTTTTTTTTTTTTCCTTTTTTTTTTTTTTTTTTCCTGGGGGTACAAAAAAAAAGCTGGCAAATTTCATGCAGCCACTAAAGCTTCTACAATTGGCCCATAACTGAATTTTAATTGATAAGGGAGAAACAATTGCCCAATTCACTGTCTGGTCTGGTACACAGGCAAGAGGAGGCCAAAAGGTCGTTCAAGAACGGCTGGAGATGCCAGACACTGAGCAAAACCAATTCCTTCTTGTGGGCTTGACACAGAACCTAGGTTTATAAGGCTCTTTGGTTTGTTTTCTCTCTCTCAAAAGCAAACAAAGTAAAACAAAAAATAGTTCCTGGCCTATATTAAATATTCTAAATAAAGATGCTGTTGAGCAGTAACTACTGCTTTGTAGTGACACACCTCTCCTCCATCCTCTATCAAGCTCCTGGTGTACTATGTACCCCCTGCACACTGCTCCCCAGACCTCTGCTTCTGTTTACAATGAAGCAAAAACATCATTCCTGTTCTTTTTGCTTGTTTCGATTTTGTTTGAAACACCGCTTTTGCTGTTCCTGACCTTTCCTTGAGCTCCCGCCGCTGCCTTGCAAAGCCCCAAGCTGACAGCTTGCCCTTGTTTGGCGGAGGCTTCGTGATGCCTATGTAAAAGCAGACGGGGCTCACTCGCTGAGCTCTGGGGGACGTGCCCCGAGTACTGACCTCTACCAGCGGCCTGGGTTTGCGCTCCACTGCAAACCTGAAGTGGCAGAGCTCACAGTAGCTGGTGTTGGAGGATGACAGCCAGTGCTCCAGGCAGCTGCGGTGGATAGTCCCCAGGGTCCCCGTGCATTCGCAGGGGGAGAGCAGGTCTTCCTGGCTGCTGCCCTCGTGGCAGATCCTGCACATTGGCCGGTCATTGAAGGGGCTGCTGGAGGAGAAGGGAGAAACCACTGGTCAGCACGCAGGGCCATGTCCCTCTTCCTGCGTGCGTCACCGACTCACAACGCAGGAAACTTCTGTGGCATGTGTGCTGTGCTCTCTAGTCGGCACAGCAGGCTGCTAGGCTAGAGACCGAAGGCACTCTGATACGCTTGTTTAAAGCACCCCCTCGGTGGGGCTCAAAACGTGGAAGAAGAAAAGAGGAAAAAAAAAAGGAAAAAAAAAAGAAAAAACAACAAACAACAAAAAAACACTCAGGAGCGGGCAGGTGAGTGCGGGATGCCCCTGTACCGCCGCATTTCTCACCTCCTTGCAACAGCAGAGGAGCTTCAGGAAACCCCCAAACCCACCAGGTAAGTTCCACACCTGCCTCCAGCGGGCCGGCGATGGATCCGCACCACCTCCTCGGGGCCAGCCGACCCCAGGCACCACAAGCAGCCAGCACCAAGGGCCTGGGGGGCCGGGGCGGGCGGCACGGCGCCCTGCGCCCCCCGAGCAGCGCGGGGACAGCCTCGCACCCCTCTGCGGGACAGCCCCCGACGGCTGCGGGGGGGATAAGGGAGGGGGCGGCGCGGAGCCGCGCCCCGGGGGCGCGCACGGAGGCTGGGAGGGGGCTCGAAAAGTTGCTGCCGGCTCCGCCAGCGACCCCGCTCGCCGCCCGTGGGGCCGGGGCCGCGCACCCCGCGACCCGTCCCCGCACCCACCCCCCGCGCTTTGCCCCCCACCCTTACCTGTGCGCGGCCAGGCTCCGCACGGCGGAGGAGAGCAGCAGCTGCCCGTCCTTGGCCGACACCTGCATGACATGCCGCGGGGGGCCGCCGCCGCCGCGGGGCTCGGCGGGGCTCGGCGGGGGGGCGGCGGGCGGGCGGCTGCCGCTGCTGCTCGTCATGGCGGCCCCCGCCCGCGGAGGGGGGCGGCGGGCGGGGGCGACGGGCGGGGGCTCGGCTCCGCTTCGCCCCGAGGGCCCCCGGCGCCGGGAGGCAGCGGGGAGGCCGGGCTGCCCCCGCCCGCCGACCCCTCGCCGAGCGCCGCCGGGGGGCTGCGGGACCCCCCATGCGCTGCCCGCACACGGACGGGGCCGGGCGGCGGGGGCTCGGCGCGGCTCGGGAGGGAGCCCGGAGCAGGCTCGAGTCACGCAGAGCCGCCTCCTCCCAGGCTGCGTGCGGACACAACTTGTGCCGGGAGGGAGCTGAGCTGGAGATCTCCGCTCGCCTGCGGTGCTCTTCGGGGGCACCAGCTGCGGCAGCGGGAGCAACAGGCGGCGTGCCCCCGGGACCCCTTCCCAGCCCGCAAAGCCCCGCACAGCACGGGTAAAACCCTGCCCGAGGGGCACGCGTGGCCGCGGGCACGCGTGAGTGCCGTGCGCTGCCTCCGCGGTGCTCACGGACCCACGGCAGGCGTGTTTCTGTCCGCACCGCGCTTAAACCCCCCTCCCGGAAAGCCTGGGGCACCACAGCACCAGGAGGACCACCACAGGAAGAAACGTCTCCAAAAACTACGCAGAGCCGCCTCTCTGAGCAGAGGTGTTTACTTTAAAAGAAATCTCGCAATGCGAGCAAGTGGCGCTGCCCTGGAGGATGCTGAGTGGGTGTCGGTGAGACTTTGGAGCCCTGCGAGGCTGTGATGGGGACGCTGGACCGCTTGTACGACTTCACGTGGGGACTTGGATTCTTAAAAGGTGTCTAAAATAGGAAAAGGCCTGGGAATGTGTTCATTTTGTGGCGTTGCTCTGGCTATTTTCGGACTATGAATACCCCAGAGAGCAAACTGGAGGCTGATGAGCCGTCTTACAGTGCATGTAACACTGAGAGAACAGGGAAGGAAGGAAGCCAGACTCTGGCCCTCATTTAAAATGAAAATGAGGCAAATGGCTGATTTCAAAACCATTAAACCATAAAAGATGCAGACTTCATAAGAGCCATGGACTCTCCAAGGAGCAGGGAGGGACATGAATATCAGCAACGTCTTCATTTTAAAATCCATGCTGAGACTGTTCAACAAGAATATTCAGCAGCTGAGTAGCTGCTTCATTAAGCCTAAAAAGCCCAGGCATCACCATGCTTACAGACCCATGCTACAGCTTTCTGTGTCTTCTTTGGATGCTTCACTGACCTCATTAAGTGTAACAGCGGGTTTACCATTGCGTATAAAGTGACCATCCGAGCCTTTACAAACACATCCATCAGCCCCTTGATGAGTTCAAGGGCATTTGCTGAAGCATCAGATGATGCAACTAAATGCAGAGCTTTGGAGCACATGTAATGTCGCCGTGTGGCAGCAATAAAGTTAATTCAAATTTCTGGGTACAGAACTGCATTGATGTCCCACTTTGGTAGAGCAAATACATATGACCCCCTTCCAGATAACATTCTTAACAAGAAAGTTGGAGTCTATACATTTTTTTCCTCATTTCAGAAGAATGCAATGTTAAATGGTGTGAGCCAGAATATCAGGCGTTATTTCAGATGCCAGAAAATTCAGAGAAAAGTGGTTGGATACGGTGTGATGGATGCATGTTTGAAGAAATGTGTTGCTGCACCCACTCCTCTTGCACATCTCTCGTCTATCCAAAATCTATTTTAAGACTACCTTACGACTGCAATATTTAGCCCAGATCTTTTCCCTGTTCTAGTTTTTCTGCTTTGCCTTCACTGCCAGTTTCTAATTTCCCCTTCTCACCTCCAGGACATGAGATCTTGTGATGGGAGGTGGCAAAGTCTAGCTGTCTTTTAGAGTGGCCCTCCCACTCCAGTACTCTCTTCCAGCCATCACTGATAAACGTACATACGGTTCACTATGTGCTTCTTCCCTTCGTCTTCTTGTGCTATCACTTTGATCAGCTATACAAAAATCTCATTTTCAGCGTTCATCGTTAAGATCACAAATTGAGAAGTGCTGAGTTAAGACCGAATTATTTTTTTAATGTGTTATATATATACACGCAAATTTATATATATATGTGTGTAAAGATGCTGCATGCATTTTGTTTGTACCATAAGTGTGAAGTTTAGCAAGAAAAAAAATAAAATGCTGTTAATTCTTGGAGCTGTTCTATGTCCTCAGAAATTTCAAATTTCTGGTCTGAAAAAAATCAGTGGATGTTTTCCTGATGGAAGGACATAATGGAAAAGCACTCTACTAGTCACTGACTAAAATATCCTAGCTGTGATTTATTCGATCCACTTTGTTCCATAACTCCATAGCTTATGGACTAAATATCAGCAAACACTGAAAGTTTCACATATGTTCCTACTACTTTTGTATTCAGTCCTCTGGTTTGCATATGTGAAAAGCGCAAGTCTCAGAATAACAAGTCCACTCCCTTATTTAATTTACATGGTTACAGATGCAAATGGTTGCAGTAGTTTGCAGTTGTTTATGCTATTTCCCAAAAAAAAAAAAAAAGCCAACACAACGACAACAACAAAAAAACCCACCTGCTCCCTCCTCCCCCAAACTCTGCAGGCAGTACACATACAGTCAGTAAATTAAACCTAACCATCACTGCAAAGCGAGAAACTACAGCAGGAAACTGAGATGCAGTATGCCCAAGCAAATTACCTGAGGTCGTGGTGGAGCTGGGTAGAAGATACAAGTGCAAACTACATCTTTCTCCATGGAATAATTTATAGGATGTGATTCCAGAAGTTGTTCGTGATTCCTTAGAGTCTCTCCTCTCTCCTGATCTGCTGGGAGCCACCCCCAGTGCTAAAAGACAGGTCAACATCTTTCTCTCTTGCCCCATTCTGCCTTTCCCACCCTTCCACCCGCACCCCGCTGCTTTTATAAAAATCATTCCAAACTCCTGTTCTCAAGGGTTGCAGTACCTATTACAAGATACCTGGGAGTATTTTTCTTCTTGACATTGTGTGAAGAAATGCAAATATGCTGGAGAAGAGGCTCAGCCCCACAAACAAATGCCAGCAAACACTTGCAGTCTTTGTTTCCCAGGCAAGCCACTTCTGGGCTTTGTCACCTGCTGATTATTGCAACCAGTATGCCCCCACTGAGCTCAGCAACTGTTTCTTTATATGCTGTAATGTATTTCCAGCATATCTTCTTTCACATCCTTTTAAAGAGATTTATGACTTCTGTATCATGAGAAACTGTGAGACTCAACAAATGTCAGCGAGTGAGGCACTGCTACTGCTTTTGAATTACGCTCAAATACAAAATGTTGAAAATGAGCATTGCTACCTTGGAAAGGAATTTAAAGAAGAAAACATCTGCACTTACAATAAACACCTACAACTGTAATCCTTGCTGCACTTTAGCCTACTGTGAGCGAACAGACCTCATTTCTTAAAGCATTATCATGCTGATGAGTTAAATTATCATAATAGATTTCTTTAAGTGGTGGAGATTTTCTGCTGAAACCATAAGTGGTTTTGATTTTCATGAGGCAAAAAAGTACTGCACTTCAAGCAATAGGATACAAAAGTTAAACAAATATTCACACAGAGCTCTTGAGTGAATTGCCTGCTTTTCCCTTCTGCAGCACCTTTACTAAGAATAACACATAATACATCTCTCCTAGTCATACAGCTCCAAACTCGGAAATCCATTCACCTTTCTTGTTCTGTGTTCCCATGAGTCACCCTGTTAGTTTAAAGACATGCAACCCAAGCATGCATCAATCAGCTTCAAAACTTAAAAACACATGTGGAAAAAACACTACCTTCTTATCTGGAGAAAATTGTCCCAAGAAATACTGCATTATTAAAATAATCACAGCCCTTTTATTTTATTGTTTAATGGCTTTTGGAGATGTATTTCTATTTCCTATTTATGCACTTTCACATGCCAGAGGAACATTTCCCTTTCCAGTCTATCCAAAGCCCAGTGTTCACTATTAAAATCACTATCCAGTATCAAGGAGAAATGGCAAACTAATTGTGCTAAAGGCCAGGAGTGGAACCAAGGCACATGCTGACTTTGTGTGACTTGGTGTGGCCATATCTCCTACACAGGCCCATGATAATGCCTCTATTTACCTAACCAATTCTGCAGGTACAAATCTATGCACTTTGCACAGATCACTGATCTGAGCACCAGAGGAGGCTGGTGCTGAGAGAACAGTGACCTATGCTCACAGGAAGATCCTGGTTTCAGGACACGTGAGCTGACTTCGATGACAGATGCAATTCTGCATTATACTGCAATCTGGAAGAAAGGTGCAGTTTTTGGAGAAACATCTGCCTTTATTTCACCTAACAGTCCTAGTAATTACCTAGGAGTGAAAATTGTTGCATTCTTATAAAAAGCATTGTTTCAGTTGTGATGCACTGTGTTAGACAGTGTGTGACAATGTTGTTCTCCATTGGCTTCAAACTTATCAATCAAGTATTACAATATACATGTATACATCACTTTGCTTTTGAAGTGGAGAGTAAGGGTTCATCTTTCCCTCATTGAACTTTGGGCAAAATTTTTATGCCATCCTGCTTCTTAAGACAGTTTCCTCACCCTCCCCCCGTCCCTCCCTGTGTGTGCGTGTGTATAGTTTCTCAGAAAAGGACACATACCTCTTCAGGTTATCCTTATTTTGCATGATTCCTGTAGAGATGAACCAGTCCTTCACAAAAAAAAAAAAAAAACCCTCTGCTTTAATTAAACTACTGTTACGGTTTTAGATACAGCAAGATATGAGTCAAGACTAGCTGGGAAATCTCTGAGAAGCTAAATACTTCAACAAGTTAAGCTAGTTGTGATTAAGCTCCATCCCATTGCAGCTACATTAAGATGCTCCAGAGACTAAACTAGGCTTTGCAGTGACTAGTTGACTTGCTCTTGAGCCTGGATGTGTCGATTTGTTTCTCAGAGTCACCTTCCCACTGGAAAACAAAACAAAACAAAACAAACAAAAAGAAAACACAAAAGAAACAGAATTCTCATCCTCAGAGTACTGTAAAACTTATTTTTTTTATTTTATTATTTTATACTTATTAATTTTTACCTGTTAAGAAATAATACCGTAGTACCATGAAGGTGGCATGGCCAGAAAGTCTCTAAAATTGCAGGACATGCTGAGGTGCCTCATACTCTGACTTTAATAATTCTGACAGTCTTATTAGGGAGTTTTCTGCACATCATTTCCAAGGTATTCATAGTTAGAATTGTTTCACATGTACCTTGGCTCTTCCCTCCAAACTCCACCATACAGAGTTGCATGGATACCCTCCTGGTTTCAACCCCACTGAGGTTTAGTGAGAAAAGAAACAAACTAAGTACCACTCATAACCCAAGATGCTGTCATCCAACATGTGGGTATATCTGTACTTCTTTCAGCTGGCAGTCATCAGTTTAGGAACAAAAGACTTGGGAACCTCATGCCATGGGAGATACCAGAAGGGCTCACACAGACCAGGCTCCCAACCAGCCCCTCCTGTCCTTTGTGGTGTGCCATTGGCCATGCCTCCTCTCTCTTCATCCCTCCAAGATCCCAGCCCATCAGCTACTACTGCTTTTTGCTTCTGGACTCCGTTTCAGCCCTGTTGAGTGATCCTGTGTGCACCAGGGTTGTTTTTCCAAGTAACTAAGCCTACACCAGTACCAAGACCAGGTTGTGTAACGGGAAAGGCCTGCTGCCCTATGGCCTCAGTAGATGCAGGTATCATTACAACTGGTACACTTTACCATGTTTGTTATGAAACAATAATAATAATTATAATAAAAAGTACAGGAATTTTCATCAAAAACATATGAATCCCACAGAAGTTGCACCAAATACTCAACTAAAAGTTGAAAGTTAATTTCTACAGCTTGAGACAATGAAGCAACTCCTACCACTGACAGTCATGTTGCTTAGAGGAGGGGAGGACGCTCCTCTAAACTTTTCACTGCACTGGTGCAAAACACTCACTGGACTCCAGCTATCACTGTGGATGGCTGGGAGTGCATTACTGTACACAGCAGTTCTGGGACACAATGACAGTGAAATGATGTTGAAGAACAATAATTACAGCCTTCCAACAGCATTCATTTTGTAACAATTGCAATAACAACAACAACAACAACAAATCCAATGAGCTCTGAGAGACAACTGAGAGCATTGCAAGAGGAAGGTGCAATACTTGTTTACCAGTTGAAGAGGATGGTAAACTTTACGCTCCTTGCAAGATTTTACTTTAAAGTATGCCAACAAATAGTAAGCAGTGCAATACTGAATTTCACTGATACTAGAAAATTTCAGGTTGACTGTTTCAGCACACAGTTTGCTAATTCTTCATGCTGTAGATAACATTTTCTGCTCAGTTGGTCTGATGGCACAGGGCTCCAGGGCCTCTTAAAAACAGCCATGCAGTAGGCTGCATGTAAAGTGTAATTCTATAAACAGGCACATCAAAGAAGTGTGTGGTAGTCTCAGGCAGTGGCACAAAGCAATTCAGCATGAATAGTCCTTAAGAGTCTTCTTTAATAATCTTTGCCTGCCCATAAATCAATTATTTTTTTTGTTATGTACTGAACCTTGAACCACTTTTCATGAGAGAAACGGACTATGTTTTGGGCACCGTGGAACTTAATGAATTGTTTTATATGTCTGTACAGATGCTAACTGAAGTCTTTTGTTTCAATTTGTCTTTTCTTGCTAGCTGTCAAAATGGAGGATGTCGCAAGCGCAGGAAATCTCATAAAATTTGCTAGCTGAAGCGTTTAAGAAAGCATGATAATATATGACAGAAGTAATCATTTTACTGGCATTTTAATCTTGCATTAATAACAATTAAAAAAAAAAAAAGAGAGAGTGATACAAGCATAGTTTACAACTCATCTGGAAATAGTAATGATACCTTCTTTAAAAGTATAGGGAAAGATGCAGATTTTCTTTTCCATTAGACTTTTCTAGTGATGTCTTTCCTCATACCAGTTGGAATGCAAGACCCGTCTGTTTCATTTTCCTAGAAGACATTTTGGATTACTAGGCAAACAAGAGGAAGCTGTGATTCAGCGTAACTGCTAGGTGCTGCAAGCAGATTTCCCAGCACCAGCCGTGCACTTCCCAAGCTGAGCAAGCTGCTTCCAGGCTCCCCGAAGCAATGTGGGTTGCAAAAAAACCGTATTTCCACAGCTGTCCTTCACTTGAATGGGCTCCCTGTGCTTGTGGAGACTGGTAGAACATGGGCACAAATGGAATAGCCTAATGTGCCTAATTGCACTCTTACTAAACATAATCTAGGAAATAAACTAGTGTTTCTGTATATGCATTTTGCATTTGTAAATTCCTGGCAACAAGTGGCTGTTGCAAGCCAGACTCCAAAGCCACCCACTTAATGGCCACTTGCCAACGGCACACACCAGCCGCATGCAGGAGCCCTGCTGCAGGCTGTCCTCTGCCTACACGGCACTCCTTGCAGCACTCTTACTGGTTCCCCAACCCACATGGCCAGGAGATGTGGGGTCAAGCCCAGGTGCCATTTGCTAACATAGATTCTTTTGGTCAAATGTTTTCCGAAGAGCTCATTTCCCTGTAGTGGGATTTGTACTGTCTCCTGAAAGCTGGGTGATATGCCTGCCTGTGCACAGTGCCCAGTTTGTCAGGAAAGGAGGACAGGAGCGTGAACAGAAACACCAATATTCAGCAACAGAATTAGTACATAGTTATACTCTGAAAGCTCACAACTTAGAGGTCTGGAAGTTCATTTTTCCACTAAAAAGTATATACTAGATTTTCTTTCATTTTCCTAAATTAGGTTACTTCATACAGCTGTGAAAAGCAGAATTTGAAACCTAAAGACAGAGATGCATGTTTAATTCTTGGCCTAAAACCTGCAAGGTGATGCCTGCACCAGGACATTTCTTTTGTCTGCAACAAAGGCCAAAGGACAAAGCATCACATCAGCCCTTTGAAATCAAAATTCCTCTTTAAAAGTGACTCAGTAAATATTGGTTGATCTGATAACCTCAGTAAATTTTGTGCAATATATATTACTAACACTATTTCTTTAACACAGGAACCGTGAAATGTTCAATTATCCCTCTCTCTGCAAGTACTTAACACTTCATCAGAAAGCTGCTTTTCTATTGCAATTTACAACAGCAGCAGTTTTAGTTGGATCAGCCAGATTCTCCAGACTCTGTCTGGATTCTACTCCACAGATACTTCATTTCTGGTGCTCTTTTTACCAGGAAAAGTATAATCTGAGAGTGCAGGGTGCTCCCTCTACGCAGCATACATCATGTTATGTTCATGTTTTCAGGCCAAGCGGAAAAAATACTACATCTGCACACTTTGGGACAGCTGAAAAATATACACAGATTGCACCTACTATGCCCGGAGATTTAAAGCTAGTTGTTTTTTAGCCTTGCAGTGAGACTGTGAGACCAATGCCTCCTTGTTAAGTACACAGTTTTGAAGAGAACAAGTCAAATCAGACCTGATCAAAATGTGGCTCCACTTGATGAAAAAGTTACTGCTGAACTCTCCGAGCTTTATGTTGGACTTATAGTTCCTGTTCATCATCTGTAAGCTGAATATTAAGGGAAAATGGTCAAAATTAAACCTTCATGTATGAACAAGTCCATGTTTTCCCCAGGAAACATTCAAAAATATCTCTCACCATTTCTATCGCAAGGCTGAAAGGAGGACTGCTAACATCATACACCTACAGCCCTGTCCCACATATTAACTTCCTAACCACAATTCATTCTCCACTCACACAGGTAAACATCAGCTGAGCTCAACTGATTTCCCCTGACTGGGTGAGATTATGCTAAAAATGACTTGTGTAAGCTGCAAATGATGTACATATTGCTTAACTTCATGCCCATGTTTTAGTAACAAATTCTTGTTTGTGTGAAGCTTGTGTAAATGAATGTTCCGGCAAACTGGAGCAGTCTGAAACCTGCTTTTTATATGGCTTACAGTGGCCTATTCAGCATAACTCCTGAGCTGTTGATGCTCCATGCAGTAGCATGCAGGATGGAGAACATGGGCAGCACTGTTTAGCAAAGGAGTTGGGCATTTGAAAACTTCAGGACTGGTACAGCCTGAAATCGATACCAAAAAGCAAAGCATTTTTAATTATTAAAGGAGAGTACTTGGAGCAATACGGTCACAGAATTTCTACAGATAGCTTAACTGTTAATTCTTTTGTTTGTTGTTGTTGTTAATTCAATATGCCCATTTGGGCTTAATATGCCATTTTGGGCTTATTTGATTTGTCAAGCTAGAGCTCTTGCAATCATGATTGTATTCAAATATGATCTCATATTAAAATCATCACTTTTCGAGTCCTGACCGTTGATGGAAAAAGTTGAACATATGGAAATTAAAAAATATATTTTGTACACACTTCCAAGTGAAAAAAATCTAGAAAATTAAAAACATTTCTCTTTTCAATAGCTTTACATTTTAATGCTAGACTTCAGTTATACTGTGTCAGTCTTCCACTTGCTAACAAAGACTTCATTGGAAGCTCAATGAATATGGTTTCTCTTTAAGACTTTAGTTTTGAAATAAAGATGATCTTACATTGAATACTACTATTTTGTTGCACTGTAATTTGTCTTGAAATCATTCAGTTACCTTTATATTCATTTTTCCCCAGACTTCATCTGCAGAAATGTTTAATTTTAACGTTTATTTCCTGTATTGATCACTTCTGTCCTCCTTATCCAATGCATCCAAAAAAATCTTATTATCTAAAGCCTTTCAGTAGTGTTGTATGCAAGACACCTGCATTAGTAAAACCATCATATGGTACTGCTAATGAAGCTTATGTGCTTTAAGTACCATGGATACTTAAGCTGAAGGAAGAGACAGCTTCCACCTCTTCTGCCCTATATATTGTGTTTGTCAGTACTACAGTGACACTGAAAACTACTTGTGGTATATTGAAGTCTTCCAATATTTTATTCAGTGACGAACCAACTGATGACACTTTGTAAATCCATGAAACTCAGCTTGTTTGTGATGCTTGCCAAGCACACTCCAGACAATCATATTTATATGCAAAATTTATGCTTCCTCTTATTTGAAGACTGTGATCACCCCATGTGTTTCTGAAGGTGCAATCTAACAAGCCCTTCTCCTTCACTAAAAAGAACTTACTTTGTATTATTTTATCTTGTAGTGTTTTAATTGGCAGTAGCTGAGCTTTTGATGCTTACTGGAGGGAATTAGTCTTCCAAAAATATTGTTTTAAAAAAACATTCTTTAAAGAAAAGTGACTCAAAATTCAACTCTTTTCCTTTTCCCTTTCCTATTCTTACCCTCCAGATGAAAGCAGCTAAAAATACTCCCACTGCATTTTCCTCCACACAGGAAGATACACTAATATGAGAACAAGAGGAGTTTATTCTTCTCAGCAGGAATAAAATGTAGGCTCAGTGGTCTCCTAGTATGTTTACATGAAGATTTCCCTCTGAACTTGAATTCTGGGGGTAAAGTCTTTCATCAAACTATTTACATTGTACTCTAGAGATCACTCCAGATGCGACAAGCACATAGGAATACTGCAAGAAAATTTAAAAAGTGATCCTTTCCTACTTTCCTACTTTCCTACTCCATATACTTTACAAGTATATGTTTTAATGCTGAGTAAAACTAAATGCTGAAGTGACTGGGCAGTCCTATTCCTTTTTCCGGCAACAAGCACGCCAGTAATGCTTTTAGTGACTGTCAAACTAACTTGATATTGCTCAAATAAATCAGGCCTGACATAGACCTGGGAATGAAAAATAATTGCTGTAAATAAGTAAATAAAATCCAGTTTCTACTCAATAACTTTCAAGCAAATTACTAAGATACTGCAGTAGTGCATGAAAACCAGAGGACAGAACTTAATTGAAACAACATAAATACAATTTAACTGGACAACATTGTTCTCTTTATCCAAAGCCAAAAGAAATACCAACATGTAAAAATAATAAGAACAAGAGTTAAAAGTTAGATATCAGCCCTAGTATTATGAGAAATAAAAACAACACAAGTGTGGTGCATGTGCTGGTGTCAATTGTGATTTTGATCTCTGTGTTATTTTGTCTTCTGCACTGAAATCAACCTTGAGATGCATATTTTTGTGTGTGACTATTATAAACTTGGTACAGGACTGTGACAATGAAACAGCTTGATGATTGCACCTCAGCTTATCCTAGTGCTGCTAGAATTTCTCAGCAGTCTAATAACTGCTGTCTAAGTTGCAGTATTGCCATCCATTTCTCTAGAAGACTACATATGCACTATGGTTTCCTGATGATAACACTATATAGCTCTTTTAACTGATTAAATTCCTGGATAGCCATTGAAGTCAGATTCTGGCTCCCTATCACTAAGATGACTTAAGCTGTGATCTTCATCTAATGGCTACAAATGCAGGAGTTTGAAGTGGACACTTGCTAACCTAGGAAACTGCATCCAACAGTAACAAGCCCTTGAGAAGATTTTCATCACAGGCAATTCTAAAAAAAAACAACAACAAAACAAAACCAAAACAAAACAAAACAATCAACCAACCAACCAAACAAACAAAAAAAAGCACAAGAAATATTTAGTTCTCCATTCTGAATGTCCATCCAATACCTCTTAAAATAAAAGTATGTTCACATTTCACAGGAATAGAATCATAGAATCATAGAGTCATAGAGTCATTTGGGTTCTAAAAGGCTTCCAAGATCATCTTGTCCAACCATCACCCTACTACCAATGTCACCCACTAAACCACGTCCAACCTTTCCTTGAACAACCCTGTACAACCCTGAACAACCCTTGGTGTATTAGGCACATCAAGCCTAATACATGTGGGGACAGAGAATAGTATTAGAAACAAGTGGGCCATACTTCTCCAGCATACATGTACTCTGGTTTGGAGTTCCTTCTACACATATAATGAAGTATATATATATATAAGTATAATGAAGGGACTCTGGCCAAATTCCATTAAAAGGACAAATCCCATTAGGTCTGAGGATGTGATCATTATGAAATTCCTTCAGCTAACCTTTTAAAGCATTATCTTAGTATAGATTCACTTATGGCTCATCAAAAAGTATGCACATGTACCGTTCTGCATATAGTAAAACATCACTGATGCCACAGAAAACATGGAAGCATGGATGGCTGGAACTTAGCAAAGCATGTTGGTTCTTTTGCAGGTCAGCCTGCATGAAGAAAAGTTAATCACTGCCAATGGGCAAAATAACTAAAGAGCTTGAAGTTTTGCCTCATTGCCTGGGGTTTATGGAAAGGTTATAAACAGCTAGAAGTAAAATAAATTATCTGACTTCAGCAATGCCTTATGCCAACCTACTTCAATACACAAAGCATTATCCATTCTTAAAACAAAACAAAACAAACAAACAAACAAAACCAACCAATGACAAGTAATTAAAAATGTTCCCATGTAGCTTCTGAGCAGGAAAGTACTATGCTTCTGTTGTTGCTTGTCATTGAGGTAGGTAAGGAGAAACACCCTGGTGGAGGTTTGGGATGCAGGATTTCCATAAACAGTTGATTAACTTCCATGTTCCACAAAGCAGGATTTTGTGTATCCTTGTCCACTCCACTTCCTCTAGACAACAACTTATTCTCATCCATTCTTGCCACTTTAAGACTGTGGTATCTTCTGTGATGCCTATGGCCCCATGGCTACATACAACAGTTAAGCTGAGTGTAGTTAGAGACAATTACCAATGAAACCTAAAAATGGAAACCTTAAAAGTCCTAAATTATAGCCCTAGTGAGCCTTTGAGGTATTCTTGTTGTGTCTCTTAATGGAAACCCATTTCTAGTTACATAGCCCATGAAATGTGTGGTTTGAAGATCTGGCTTCAGAGGGGCTGTATATAACTGGACAGCATTTAGAAAGAATAAACAAGCATACAACATTTTCCAAGAAGGGCATTTTCCTTGGTTAAATTTATGCTCAGGTTTAAGCTTTTAAAGCACATTCAACAATAATCCAAACACAGCTAGCAAACAAACAGGATCAAGTGACTAGTTTCCAATTCTTTCTGCTTATTTAGTAGATGATGTGCATTGAATCTGCTCTGAGCTACAGAAAGAAAAAGACACTTCTTGTCCCAGGAGGCTTCCACACAGAGATGTCTCAAACTCATGAGTAAATTGATTACACAGATGATTCAGCTGGTTCTGGCATACAGGAAAAAAAAAAAAAGGAGACTATTTTTAGCTTAGTACTTCATTATCAGTTTAATGGCATCCTGAGGTTTATCAGTCTGTCAGGTCAGGAAGAAAGTACACCTTCTTAGGGGGAAGCACTGAAACAAATTTCCTCATTAAGTACCATGTCTCCTAGTTTTTTCTCTAATGCCAGAAGGATCATTTTTTACATTGCAAGTTTGGTAACCGTAAGCCAAATCGTTATCTGTTGGCTATCTCCATCACTTTTACCTATTTTGTCTTTGGCTACTGCATTTTAAAGTGATTGCTTCTGGGTCTTGATATAGTCTCCATACATATTTTATAATAACACTGATACTGACATAGGGAAACTGATCGCTGTGTATATATGAACATCTTACTATTCTAATGCATCTCGGTGGATTTTTGTCTCATCTTTCTAAGACTGTTGCATTGCCAAAGGTTAATTACATTTCCCATGCCATCTGGGCATTGTTCTCAGTTAATCATACTTATCATTACATTTTTTCAGTCTTCCAACATGAGCATCCCCAGTGTTTTTATTAGAAAGCTTATATCCTCCAACAACTCTCCTTCCTTCCTAGTTCCTGGTTTATCTCTTACCACAGCTGTGGATGCAGAATAAATTCCTGGTATCACATCATTCAAGAAAATTCATCTTAATGATCTGGCACACTTGTTGACATACTTGTCTCTATAATACCCTCCAGGCATACAATTTATCTGTAACCCTAATAAAGAAAACTGATTAAAAAGAGTAACAAAAATCAGTTGAAAGTAAGCCAAAGACTTGTTCAGACCCCTCCTCATTGCAGCTCTTCTCCAAAGTCAAACAGTCCCATCCTTACATTAATTAAACATATGTGCATATAATGTTTGTGAGATCAGCCCTTTCTGACAGCCAGTATCTGCTTCACGCACGTTACATTCCTGGCTGCCGATACAGTCAGTGGATGGACTAATTATGGGTAGGTATTTGTGACAAGTGTTCCCGGAACCTAAATACAGATTATCTGTCTCATTGCGTATATCCATCAGCTCATAACTGTCAGGCAGAGCTGAAAAAGCAAAACAGAGGAATAAAATTCCCTTTTTCAGTCCCCTAACGCTTAACAAGCTCGGCACCCACCAGAGCTCAGGTATATCATCCAAAAGCAAACCACAGTAGCCTAATGGCCAAAGTAGGTAGGTAAGTAATGGCAACAGGCCAGTGCAGGAAGATGTGAGGGAGCCCAGATGGTGGCAAATTTAACCTGTTTAATTTTTTATGCTAGTGCAAGGTAGTACCTGACTCATTGCCATTTGAGACTTTTGGGAGAAGACGTACTTGCTTATGATTCTGAACACGCTCTGTTTCTACACAACTGTGAACAAGAAAATGGTGACAGTCCACCAGCCACTACTCTTAGGAGTTTCTATGAAGATGTCTTTGAATCAACTCTTTTTAAAAAAGACATACACAAAATCTTGTGCAATAGTCAGTCAGGTTTGTAATTTTTCATTACTCCTTTTTGATTTATTTAAGAGAAGCTTTCAAGTGAAACTAAGTGGATAAAACATTGTCTGAAACCTATATAAATGAGTGAGAATATGAAAAAGTGGGTGAGACAGTGAAACCAAGCAAGAGCAACATGGAACCATAGAAACATAGAACAGTTTGGGCTGGACGGGATCTTAAAGCTCACCTGGTTTCAACCCCCCTGCATGGGCAGGGACACCTCCGACTAGATCAGCTTGCCCGAGGCCTCATCCAACCTGGTCTTGGACACTTCTAGGGATGGGGCATCCACAGCTTCTCTGGGCAAACTGTTCGAGTGCCTCACTGCCCTCTGAGTGAAGAATTTCTTCTTAACCTCTAATCCAAATTTCCCCTCTTTTAGTTTAAAACCATTCCCCCTTGTTCTGTCATTCTCACTTGTCCTGTCTGACTGAGAAAAAAAAATAAAAATGTTCTCCATCTTTTTTGTAGAGTTTCTTCAAGGACTGGAAAGCTGCAATGAAGTCTCCCACAAGACCTCTTCTTTAGTCTGAACAACCCCAGCTCTCTCAGCCTTTCTTCATAGGAGAGGTGGACTAGCCCTCTGATCAACTTTGTGACCCTCCTCAGGACCCATTCTAACAGACCCATATCCTTCTGATACTGGGGCCCCAGACCTGGACATCCACTCTAGGTGGGGCCTCATAAGGGCAGAGTAGAGGGGGACAACTGTATCCCTCCACCTGCTGGTCACATCTCTTTTGATGCAGCCCAGTATGCAGTTGGCCTTCTGGGCTGCAAGCACACACTGCTGGCTCATGTCGAGCTGTTTGTCCACCAGAACCCCCAAGCCTTTCTCTGCAGGGCTGCTCTCAGTGAGCTCATCTCCCTGTCTGTACTCATGCCTGGGATTGCCCTGATCTAGGTTCAGCACCTTGCACATGGCCATGTTAAACCTCATTAGCTTCAGGTAGGCTCATTTCTCCAGCCTGTTCAGGTCCCTTTGGATGGGATCCCTTCCTTCTTTGGTATCAACTGCACCACTCAGCTTGGTGTTGTCTGCAAACATGCTGAGGGTGCAATTGATCCCATGGTCTGTGGTATTGATAAAGACAGTAAAAAGTATTGGGCCCAAGACAGATCACCAAGCGACACCACTCACCACCAGCCTTTTCCTGGGCATAGAGCCATTGACCATCACTCTCTGGGTGTGACTTTCAAGCCAGTTCCTTATACACTGAATGCTCCACCCTTCAAATTCACTTCTTTCCAATTCAGACATCAGGATGTCATGTGGGATCATGTTGAAGACCTTACAGAATCCCAGGTAGATGTCATCAGTTGGTCTTCCCTTGTTGATTGATGCAGTCATTCCATCATAGCAGGCTACCAAATTGGTCAGGCATGATTTGCCCTTGGTGAAGCCATGCTGCTGTCTTGGATCACCTCATTGTCCTGCATGTGCATTGACGTTGCTTTCAGGAGGATCTGCTTCATAATATTCCCAGGTGCAGAGGTGAAGCTCATTGGTCTGTAGATCCCCAGATCCTCCTTTCTATCCTTTTTAAAAATGGGAGCGATGTTTCCCTTTTTCTAGTCACTGGGGACTTCACCTGACTGCTCAGACTTTTCAAACACGATGGAGAAAGGTTTGGCAACTATATCAACCAGTTCCCTCAGGACCCTGGGATGCATGTCATCAGGCCCCATAGACTTGTACTGTTCCATTCCATCAGGTGGTCTCAAGCTTGCTCTTCACTTACAGTGGGAAATACTTTGCTCCCCATTCCCGTCTACAGTTCAGGGAAACAAGAGATGTGGGAAGCCTGACTGGCAGTATAGACTGAGGCAAAAATGTTACTGAGTACCTCAGCCTTCTCCATGTCTGTCATTACCAGTTCTCCCTTCTTGTTTATCGGAGGAGGTACACTCTCCTTCCAATGTACCTATAGAGTCTCTTTTTTTACTCTTTGCATCCTTTGCCAAGCTCAGTTCCACTTGTGCCTTGGTTTTCCTGATCCCATCCCTGTACATCTGGGCAGCATCCCTGTGCTCTTTCCAGGCCACATGTCTCTGCTTCCACTGTCTGTGCATTTCCTTCTTGTGTCTCAGTTTGACCAGCAGCTCCTTGCTCAGCCATCCCAGTTTTCTGCCCTCCCTGTTTGCTTTCTTACACAGGCAAAAGGAGAGTTTTGTGTTTTCATTTTTCAGTGAAAACACCCTTAACGAGTTGTCAGCTCTGTTCAGCTCCTTTGTCCCTAAGGACAGTGTTCCAGGGGATCTCTGAACCCATCCACTAGGTCTTTAAATAGCTTGAATTTCGCTCTTTGGAAGTTCAGAGTCCTGATTTTGCTCTTTGCCAGGCTCGTGTTCCTTGAGATCAGAAACTCAGCCAGGGCTTGGTCACTGCAACCCAGATTGCCTCCAATCTTAACTTTTTAAATGAGCTTGTCTGCATTGGTAAGCACAAGGTTCAGTAATATTTGTCCTCTGCTTAGTATTACATAGACCAGGAGGTTATCCTCATGCACTCCAGGAGTCTCCTAGATTGCTCACAGCCTGCTGTGTAGTTTTCCCAGCAGACATCCAGGTGGTTGAAGTCCACCTGAAGTGGATGAGAACATGCAAGCATGACATTTCTCGTAGGTGAAGCAAGAAGGCCTCATCCACAGGCTCCCCTTGATCACGTGGCCTATAATAATCCCTGACCACAAGGTATCCTTCATTGGTGTGGTCCTTAACTTTCACCCACAAGCTCTCAGCCTGTCCTTTTCCTCAGAGGCAGCTCTTCTCAAACAGTCCCTTCCCTGACATAGATAGCAACACCCCTGCCCCTCTTTCCTGCCTATTTCTTCTGAAGAGCTTGTAGCCCCCTATTCCAGTGCTCCAGTTATGTGATCCATCCCACCATGTTTCTGTGAAAGCAATCAGGTCATATTTGTCTAATTGCATCACGGTTTCCAACTCCTCCTGCTTGTTTCCCATGCTGTGTGCGTGGGAAACATGCATATGTACAAAATATCTCAAAGGACTGTGACTGTTGCCTGTTGATTTCTAAACCTCAGTGGTAGCAGCGCATGATTACAATGGTAATGTTAAATTAAGTACTTCCATTTCTTCTCCCCTGCTGCACTTTTTGTGGTACACATAAAATGCTGGCTGTTCACATGCGTAGCACTGAAACATCAGGCAGCCACACAGCACTTAGGCATTAAGTTTGTATTGTAGGTCATGCCTGAAAGCCCACACTACCCTTGCAGCTAACAATTACTTCCAGCCCAAAATGTGTCCTTAAAAGCAGTATTATCATACCTTTACGACACAACCCTACAGTCACAATGACTGACTGACTGACCGCTCCCCATGCGATGAAGTCAGTTTACAACTTCCAAGTTAGCTTTAAGGGCTTTATTATGGATCAGTTCCTACTACGTTATTGAAAATACTTTGATCTATCAGGTTTTAGCACAGCCTAAATTTAAAATGAGCTTCTATAGGAGAAGCCCTCCTTTCATGCTGCAGTTGAGCTGTATGAATTGTGAGGTTGCAGGCACAATGAAGAGAAAAGTAGGAACATTGGTCCTACTAATAGGAAGATTAGCTACTACATTCGTCTTCCTCTCTGCCTTGGAAGAGACCCATGCAGTAAGTCAGAGAAACTACAACTCCAGCAGTCATGAAAAAGTGTCTTCCCATTTTGCTGGAGGGGCAGAAGGAAGAAATAGGATTCAGTTTCCAACTTCTTAAAATTTGATCATCTTCATGAGCTGGTCTTAGAAGACAAAATTTATTCCCTGTCAGTGATACTCCCATTCACACTAAGTAGTTCTCCTCCCCTTGCTGCACCAGTCTCCCTCAGATGTGATTTAAGCTGTAATAATAGAAATTGATATTCCTTATGCATACTTAAAAAGTGAACAGCATAAATACGCTAGGCGAGGGACACTAGTCTGTTTTAGAGCACATTTCTCTGACTGTGCCAGGCTCTGAGCTGACTCCTCAGCTCAGGACAGCAGCCTGTGCAGAGGTCTGGGCTCAAATCAAGGCTTAACATGGCCCTTCATGAAGCATCCAGAGAGATAACCTCCCAGAAAACTTCCCGTGCCCATGGCCATGCTCAGCAGCTGCTGTCCCCTGAATGTCCATGACCTCCACCACCCAAGTGGAGGCCTCACTCAGGATGGTCTCCATCAGCTGAGCATTGGCACCAGCAGCTGCTTCAGCCCCTGCTTACCTCAGCTTGCGTAAAGTCTGAGGATTTTTGTACTAGTCGGCAAGGTCTCCAACAGCATCTGCAAAAGTCACTTTACTCAGTTTCACAGAGACCTGAGCTCAGAGAGAATCAGGCCTTAAAGATGTATTTAATGGTTCAAGCAGCCCAAAGGGTGAGGCTGTAATATTGTTCTCCTTGTGATTATGACTGTGTGAATACTGAAAAGCTTAAGCAAGCCCTGTATATTTACTAACTCTAGATACAAACATGAACTGTTGAAGCTCTTTATTTCTAAACATTTTATAAATAAAAGCATTTGATGCTTCTCATGGACAGCCTAGAGCAGAAAAGCAAAAAACTAACACTGACCTTGTGTCAGTGTTATGATTTCATTTTTTAAACCCTCAGAAAATCAATTGCCTAAAATGTAACCTACTTAGGACAAGACAAATCTTTCACTCTTCAGTCCAGTGAGGTTTATAAAGCATCTGGCTGTTGGGGAAAAAGATTGTTCTCAAGTACACTGATGTGAAAACCACAGACCGAGTTCTTTTTGATTCTGTCACTCCAACCCTGGCAAAACTTAACTACTAAACTCCACCAATTAAACCTCCACCAGTCGTTCAGAGTTGCTATTGGAGTGTGATGGAAGAGCAGGAACAAAGAGTATTTGCACTGCGCTTTGCATTTTCAAAGAATTTTGCAAATGCTAGTGAATGATGGGTCAGATTCTTGATTTAGGTTATCAAGATTATTCATCATCAGCCAAGGCATATTTTCTTTGCATAAGAAAGAGGAAAAAACAAACCAAACCAAAATTAAAAAAGCCTCAATATAATGCCAAGGTGATGAAAACATTCCTCTGTAGCTCATGCACTGATAGGAAGTATTATGTGGATGCTGCAGACTACCACATTTCTGACCTCACCTCACACTGTTGTCTTTCCTGAGATGAAGCACTGGTCAGCTGTACTGAGAACTAAGATACCACAGCTCAGGTCTGATGACAAAAGAAGAAGAAGGTCTCTTGCACTTCAGCTGCAATCCAAGCATCTTGGAGTATTTTCTCTCCCTTTTCTGCATTTGTGGTGACTTAATGGAAGAATTAAAGACATTTGCCTCATTTCCAACAAGGAACACCAAGCCACAGGTAGGCACCACGCACTGACTGTCTCAAGAAACAGTCACCATCACTGAGTACACAATTAAAAACCCTCTACTGGGTAACTCTCTCAATAACACACTAGCCTGTAAGAATTCCACTGAAAGATTCCGATTGGATATCTAAGTTAAAAAACAAAAGTAAAAAACAAAACTAAACCAAAAACAAAACCAACCAAACAAAAAACATCAAAAGGAGAACTGACTTTGTCTCTGCAGCTGCATCACATTCTTTACTATCCTCAGACTTCATCCCTAGGAGTTGTTCTCCCCAGAAGTTTCACCCCACTGTCCATGGAGATGTTTGTTGCCCAGTACCAAAAGAATTAGCTCTTTGGTTTCTCCTCCAAAGGGATTTCTGTTGGAAGTGAAAGGAATGATAAGATAACTCCAATGAAAATCATCTGTCACTACATGGTGCTACATCCTGATTGTTGAATGAGGTTAAAAAATAGAATGAAATCCCCTTAAAGGGCTGGAATATGGTATGCCTTTTTCTGTACTAGCTTTTTATAGAGTAACAAAACTAAAATACTTCAGACTGCCTGGGCTGTAACAGCTTCATAACAGTGTCGATTCATTTGTGTTTACTGTCATATCTTAATAAATATTGCAGTCAATAAAGGTTTTATGCCAGTTACCTGTATCCTTTGGCTCACCTTCTGCAGAGCTTGTGTATTTATCATGACTGTCACAGTTAAGCCAGAAAGCAGTCACTCTTGCTTAATTTTTCACCATAGGTACTTCTATGCAGACACCACATTTACAATTTTTATGTGTTAACTTCTTAATATGTGCCAAGTGGTTTTACCACAACTGCTGCAAGGCTTGGATACATTGAAAAAAATATAACAGAACACTGAAAAAAACAATCATCAACTGAATCTAATGGAGCTCTTCCCCTGCTCTCAAAGGGGATCTGTGCATGGCCCATGGCCCTTTCTTAGGTCATGAGCTTGAAAGCTGGGCAAAGTGACACCAGCTGCCATCACCACTACCACCTCCCTCCGGGAAGGAAAGTGCAGCTTCTACTTAAAGCTATTCCTCCTAAAAATATACACAACATTTCAGCAACAGCTTTTTCGAGTACTCTGGCAACCTGCATGACCCACAGTTTTATTTCACGTCTCTGACTGTTTTTCTACCTTCTAGCAATCTTTGGTCTCATACAGACTGCCACATGCCATGTAATATCTCTCCATCTCCCACAGAACAGCCAACAACAACAACAACAAAAAATTGGTAAAATTAAGTAAAAGTAAAAGAGTTCCTGAGACTTCTATACAAAGCTCTTTGCCTCTCTACCTGTAGCCATCATGGCCAGACAAGGATATTTGTTTCCTAAAATGCAGCAATTTTGTGTAGCAAACCAGATTCATGCAATCTTAAAAAAGATATATGTGTTTTTTAAAGAAGGTGCTTACTTAGCTTCCATAATTTACTCCAAGTACGTGAACCCAGAAAAAATAAGACAGTCTTCACAAGATTATCCTGAAAGTGGTTTGTAGGTTTTAAGAGTCATTCAGTCTGCAGCAGACATAAATAGAGCATTAAGTAGCTGGCAATTCCACAGCAACAGCAGTATTTGTTGCATGAGCTGTGGGAAATAGCATGTGAGTATGCCATAGCCAGAAAGATCATTACATAAATCATTCAGAGCATTATTCTGAAAAACAAATATGAGAGTGAAAAGTTATGGATGAGGATAATACGTAATGACAGGATAATATCACAGCTAATTTCTCTTGTGCACAAGTCGTTGAGTTTCTAAGTTCCCTAGCAATGTTGATAAGTAAAAATTGAGTAAAAAGGATTCTGACTTAAGCATTTTGAGATTTTTTTACAAAATGTTAGACTGAATATTTTTTCTTGCTTCTGTTTCATCAGTACCAGCAATGATTAATCACCACTAAATACTGTTCAATAATTAAACCAGATGATATTTCTGTTCTCATTATTTTATCTCTCTCTTGCTAAGTTTTTCTTTAAAACAAACGTCCCCCAGTCAGATAATTAATGTTCACTTTTCTAGGGTCTGTTCAGAATAGGAATACATGTACACTAACTCTTCAGGTAAAAATAATTTACAGACTGTACTATCCTAAGTTATTTTCTATTATTTTGTCCTTGGCAGAGCAGTGTTGCAATGACAACCAACAAATTAGCACAGGTTATGTTGACAAGATTGTATATTTCCTGAGTTCTACTGAAAAAAAAAAAAAAAAAAAAAAAAAAAGTCAAAACTCTATTAAACTGAATATCAACTTTATTACCAACATTCTTTCACAAAGAACTGACACTACTGATAACCAAATCCTCAGTTCAGTGAGCTTTTAATTATTGTAAAGAATGAATCCCAGATTCATGAAACTTATTCTCTGTATTGTATTTCTTCTAATGATAGTGCTATGAAAGAATTTGTTTCTGAGTAAGCCTAGGAGGGCATTTCAGACACTGGTAAAGTAGCTTTGCTGCTACGTAGCCTTGGAGAAGCATTTACAGAGAAAAAGGTTGGCTGACTTACATAAAACCTAATGTTTGGGTCTAATCTGATAGTCTTTTGCCCATTTAATGCATGAGTTTGGGAATCACTTCACTTTGTCCAAGTTGCTTGTGTACATTATCCCATGCTTACATTGCTGTTGTGTGCAATGACCTGCAGACAGGACTTCAGTATAGCTAACAGGATTTGCACACAGACAATCTGTAGCTGTTCTCACAACACAGGAACATTTGTTTCCATAATATACTGATTGGTGGAAATTAACATTCTATTTAAGTTAAATGAGTAGTATAGAAAGAAAGATAATTTTCTCAAGCCAAACTGAGTTTTATGCTTCATTTTCAGTACTTTTTAGAAACACAGTTTAATTTAAAACAAGCAAACAAACAAGCAAACAAAAACATGACACAAAACTAGAACCTTTTGTCATGCTGAAGTGATGTCTGTATTCATGTTATTTGCTTAAAGACGGGCTTACCTGAAAAACTCGGGTTAATCTAGACAGCTGGAGATGTTGAGTGCTGTATCGAGTTACTAATTCACTCCCATTTTAGAAGACCTTCCTGGAATCTCTATATTTGAGGTTTTATGAAAGCATAAAGCATTTGATGTTTGGATACATTTCTGCATATGTAAAAAGAAGATAAAATAGCTAAATTAACTTGGACTATAACTTAGCACATACAGCTTTTCCTTCTTTTTCCTTCTCATAAGGTGGTATTAGCTTTACTCCATCACTGGTAAGTGTTGTTGTTTAGTGCTTTACTTAAGAAGTATTACATATTATTAACAATATTAATATTTTTTGCAATCTACTTCCTCTGAACATTTTGGGAAGCTTTCAGTATACCACATGAGAAGTTTTGTGTTAATTAGAGAGTACTGTAAGTAACCTGAGCTTTGGCTCTGAGCTTTGGCTCTGGGCATTGGCTGCATGTTTTGCACGATCATCGATCTCTTTCACCCTAAATGCTTGGTAAGGTTTTGTAGCAGACTAGTCTTAGTGCCGTATCAAACAGAACTCTATTGTTTAACCTGTGTCTAGTGTAAGCCATTGCTTTTTTCATTTTGCTAAGTATTAAGCTTTTATTTATTTTATCCATTTCTTTAAAAAACAGATGTATGTATTTTTTTTAAAGAACAGTATTTGACCTGATTGCATATGTGAGTATTTACTTATTTTCCACAACAGATGAAGTAAACAAAAAGAATTCTATTTTTAATTTCAGACTTTAAGATTTTAAATAATTGCATCCCTAGGCACCATAAAACTAAATGTAACGTAGAACAACTGCTATGTTTATTTCCAAAGTTTATTGGAATTGTGTAGAGCCCAGCAGCTTGGACATAGTGTTGGAGTGGCCCAAGAACAGCATGAGGCAAATAACACCCGAAAACAATGTCAGCTTTTTTAGAACTCCAGACTGGGGAAAAAACAAACAAACAAACAACAACAACAACAAAAACAGAGTTTTGTAAAGTATGTGGCAGGAATAAGCCATAGCTGCAGACAGCGAGGTGTGCTCAGCAGGAGAGGTCAGGCACAATTCCATTGAGGTAATGTAGACAGAAGAAAGGAACAAAAAACCCCTTCCTTTCCTGCATACAAAGTCTAGGTATTTCACCAGAACCCTTCCATTACTTCCAGTAACATTGGGATTGCTCTTCCCTGCAGGGTTGTGGTATAGACACCAGAGGCAGTAAGCTGCTGACCATTTGCTTTCCTAATTTAAGGAACACTAATACATTAATACAATAAGCCCATCCATTACTCTTTGGCATGTCTGCCATCATGCACTTCTGAAATGACAACTCTCCTAGCAAAAATGTTTGCTGTCACTGTTTACTGTTTGTTTGCAGCCCTGTAATTAAGGTGATGGACTGGGCTCTGCTCTCCCTCCAGACTAAGAATGTGGGACCCAGAGCGGTATTCAAGGATTTTTGGTGTGACACTCATTGACATACAACTTCAATGTTCTCCAGCAGTAAGTGAAGAAAGGTTTCACCATGACGCACCATTTCAGTTTTCATATAATCACATAGTACTGCTCCACATGAAGTGAAGCTGTATCCTGATTGAAGGCTGTCAGTTCCCCATCCTTCCTCTAGATCTGACTACTGAGATGGTACCTAATTTTCAGTGCCTTTTCCTACAAAACACCTCTTTTTCCTAAAACTCTCATTAATTAATCATCTCATGATCTTATATCATCAAGTTCCCTTCTCTTGAAATACGTAGAAAACACCAGCTCTGAATGGGAACCTAACACTGAACTCTGGATCTACTGATTTTAAGGAGAGATTAGCCATGAACCACCACAGGGACAAGATTTCCTTGATGTTAAGCAAGGTCTCATTACATGGGCCACCATCATCTTATAGTTTCCTAGTAGGGCCACATCAGCAAAATCAGTTATTTTGGATACTTGCAGAACAGGCTTGGAAACCCATTTTACAAAATTGATCATTAGAAATCATGATGATACTAAAAAATAGAATGCACAAAATTTAAATGTTGCTCCTTTGTGCCAGTTGGCAAAATTAATATTACGATATGTCTGATTCTTCACTTGGCATTCAGTTATTTTGTGTCAACAAATATTTAGTGGTTAGCTTTGCTATAATTGTCTCAAGCTTTAGAAATTCCAAATCAGCCAGAAATGGGTTATGTCAGTTGTAAATCAGATTGAACAGTTTTTTCCACAGTTTAAGTGGGGTTAAAGAATGCCAAAATTAATGTTATGCTACATCCAAAGTACAGATTAGTTGTTGCAGACCTTCTTCAGTTCAGAGATTTGCAACAACAATTTAGCTACTAATGGTACAGAAAAATTTGTCAAATTCAGCTTTTTGTTCCTTTTGCTCTGCAATCATTTCAATAGTATTTGCATATAGGTGAGCTAGAAGCAGAGGCTGAAAATGCATCTGATTAATGAAATAATTAAAAAACACCTGGAAAGGTAGGAATCTAATGTTGGTCAAAAGTCAGTCGCCTGGCAGTCAAGAATCATAGAATCATTAAGGTTGGAAAAGAATTCGAAGATCATCTGGTTCAACATTTAAGTTGGCATTTACCATACCGATATTTCTACATTTGCTAGTGAAATTTATCACTGCTTAAATTGTGCACTCACAAAAATAAAGAACTGCACATGTTCTCAAAATGTTGGTGTTAATTAATCATAATGTTTCTAAGACTGATAGAGCTGATATTTATTACATAGAAAGTATGTCTGTGACATTGTCTTAGCTGTTCAATTCATAAGTATCCAAACTTCCCATTTCAAGATTAGGCACTTATACCCAAGATAGAAAAATGCCAGGGAGACGATATTGTTCTTCAGTGTTTCTGGCAGTACTCTGCCCTCAGAAGACAGTACACTTGCTTTTTAAAAGATCTTAATCACCAAAAACCACCTTGCATCTGTGTGAGCTTAAAATGAAAGCATCCACTTTCTATGCAAAGTCATCTTCAGCCTCTCAGCAGACATTGCCTCTTCTTGGGACAGAATAAGCAGATCCAGTTCTTGATGGAGTCAGAGCAACCTTTACAGAGGCATGATGTCTCTGAGGACAGATGGTAAAGATCTGGTTACTCGTTGAGGTACCTCTGATTGGGCTCAGCTAGATGTTTTCAAAAAAAACTAAATTGGTGAGGAAAAGATGAGTTGTTTTATTACAGAAGTAGGCGAAGAACTTCTCCACAGTGAGACTCTCTTCTGACCCTAAGTCTTTCTTGGGTTGGGTTAAGTTGGGTTGGGTTTAGCCTGCAGAAAGGCTAAAATGTGGAGGGTCCAGCAATGTTTACAGAGATATACTTGAAGTTAGGGGCTCTTAGACAGTTCAAATAAGCACATGGCAAGATGTATTGGCAGCTCATTATAAAATGCCTTTCAAAGAAGGAGCACTGACTACCAGTGGGTTATTATCATGGGGTTTTATTTGCCTCCATTGCTTGAAACTTTTAAACGAGGACTGGATCGCTTGAATCCAAAATAATATTAATTGAAAGTCTTGGCATTCACTTATGTAACTGGGAAAAAATAATTTCTTCCTCATGGCAAGGCTTTATGACACAACCTTCTGCATGTACTTAAACCTCCATTCTGCACCAGTTCCACAACCTTTGCCCTACAATGCTGGAGGGAAAGAAAAGGAAAAGGAAAAGAAGAAACTGAAAGAGGGAAAAAAAATCAAAAAACATACACACACAAAAGAGAAATGTCACAGTCTTGCAGTTATTTTACAAAGTTACAAAGTGCTCTGAATGTATGAAGGAAATGGATCATAATGTCAGTAATACGGGGGATAAAATTTCAAGGTTTTGGGAATGAATGTTTTGTTATAGCTTAACGTATCATTAGACCAGCAGATGGAAGAACAGATTTCTATGTGATGCATTACCCTAACGCTCTTAAAGTGAGTAGCTAAACAAGTAGCTGTAGAAAGAGATTTTTTGATCAGCTCACTACTCTTTTTCTATTAAAATTTGAATACAAGAAAAGGTGACATACAAATTAGAGTCAGAATCATAGAATCATCTGGGTTGGAAAAGGCCTTCAAGATCATCAAGTCCAACCATCAGCCTGACTTACTGAGTCCCATTCATCCCTGCCAATTTTGTTTACAAATTTTGATGCAGTTCCACACTAGCATTGGCAAATCATGAACTGTTTTGTTGCTTAGCCATTGCTCGTTGAAAAGGCCAGAGATGACCAGTTTATCAGTATCTCCCTTTATGAATGCATTTTGCTTTTCTGAGATATCCCAAGTCAGTTCTGTTGAAGTGCATTCAATTGTGTGACACAAAAGAAAGCACCAAGTACTTGTAACCCATTTGCTTAAGCCTGTCCATGATAAGTGGCTTTTCTGTACCCACAGTATTAAAGTCAAAAGAAAATTTGTTCAGCATTTCCACTTCCTGAATTACAAACAGTTTCACAAAGCTTTAAGCAGGTCAGTAGTATAACACTTACCTGTTCAAGAAAAAACAGGACAGTGTGCCCAGTAGACCCTTCCAACAAGCCCAGACAAACACTGAATTTTTGTCTGTGCATCTGCTCATGAGTTTACAGCCATATGCCTGTACTAATATTGCACAAAGCCTCTTTCACATGGTTCTGTACAATTTTGCACTCCCAAAATATTGTTTTCACAAGGTTATTATAGGGTCAAATAGAGAGTTCCCCCACACAGGTTAATGCTCACTGTAAAAAAATTAAAACAGATCCCCTCCTACTTTCAAGTACTATTTCCTACTGGTAGAGAATCTAATATTCTCATCTGTCTGATTCTTTAGACTCGTGCCTTCTCAAGTCCTTTCACATTGGCTTAAGAAAGGTGCCAGAACAGAAGATCTTTGTAACTCAGAGCAGATGAGGTGGTTACCAAGCACCAGATGACAAAAAAACACCTCAAAACTGGAATCTCATATGGTGTGAAGTTTAGTTTAACCTTTTAATTAACACCTGTTCTTAAAATGTTCCTGCCCCTATTAAACAGAAACAAAAGGAAAACACATACAACTTTGCAGAGACTCTGAAGTAAAAAAAAAACAAACATGATGAGTTTCTTTCTCTACCTACCCTCCCAAATTTTGATCATCTAAAAAATGTTAATTTCACAGTTATACATACTGTATGAACAGATGCTCTATAATGGAGCCTTAAGTAAAACAGACAATAATTAGATGATTTATACGTAGACAGATTTGCTTAGTTTTATACATCACTATTATTTCTCTGTCTCATCTTCAACTTTGACTTTTCAAATCCTGCAGTTATTAATAATTGTGATTTCTGTCTTAAAACAAAACAAAACAAAACAAAACAACAAAAACAATAACAAAACACTAGATTTACTTCAACAGAATCTCAACAGTCCTAGAATGAAAACTGTGCCTGGAGATTTCAAAGTTTTGTTTGCCTAAAAACAAACAGCACTCTCAGAATGAGCTCTTGTTCTCTCCCAGATATCTTGGTAGACTGTGTATCACACATTTTCTTTCATATACTGAATTTTTAAAAGAACGAGTACAATAGATTGAAATACTTTGTTCTCTGAACCACAATCCCATACTTTGTATCTGAAAAGCAATGTATGCAAAACAAAACCAAGCACACATCAGTCTGGATTTAGTTTCCTTCCTTTCCTCTAAATCCAGCTTAACAATTCCTGTGCTACTGCTACTTGGGTAACTTTGGATGCTAGCAGTTCAAAAACAAACATATGCTTCCCTGAAAACTGTCCTTTATTTATTTATCTATTTATTTATTTATTTATTTATTTTCCTTTTTTAACATCCTGTATGGTGTTTTATAAATTAAGTACCTTAAAAACTTAGGAATATGTACCTGTGATTCATCTGCAATGACTAATTGTGCCTACAGACTGTAAAGCATGTAAACGTACTCCCAAAAGAGTTTTCAAATTGAGAGAAATTAATTCACTGTGAATTGTATCACCCTTCTAAACAACTCAGAAACTTTTCTATCACTTCTAGCTCACAGATGTTTTAACTAACAGCTTGGTGAATTTGGTTATGAGTTGCCTTAGAAAGGACAGTACTGATGAAAGGAGTACTGTCTCCAGGTGGGAGAACTTTGTGTATGTTGTTTCTGTTAATATTTAAAAAAAAAAAAAAGGAAAAAATGGAAAAAAGATGAACTGAAGACCTCTGTGCTGTGTCCATATATATAGGAAAAGAAGTTAGCTGCAACCTTGTCCTATTTGATTAAACACTTAAAATTTGTATTATTTTTTTCCATCTTTACAGGCTTTTCACCCTTTTAGTAGAGCACCTGAGCATTTAAAGCTGCCTACCCCTACATTCTTAAGGCCCTTTTTGTCTCTCAGCAAGTTTATAAATGACACCAAGCTGAGAGGTGAGGTTGATACCAAAGAAAGAAGAGATGCAATCCAAAGAGGCCTGGACAGACTGGAGAAGTGGGCCAACTTAAACCCAACAAGGTTCACCATGGCCATGTGCAAGGTGCTGTATGTGGATCATGGCAATCCCAGACAGGAGCAGAGACTGGGAGAAGAACTCGTTGAGAGCAGCTCTGTGGAGAAGGACTTGGGGGTTCTGGTGGATAAAACCCTTGACATGAGCCAGCATTGTGTACTTGCAGTCCAGAAGGTCAACTGCATCCTGGGCTGCATCAAAATAGGTGAGACCAGCACATTGAGGGAGGTGCTCTGCTGTCATTAGACCCCACCTAGTGTGCTGCCAGGGCCCCACTCTGGGGCCCCCAGCACAAGAAAAATATGGGTCTGATAGAGCAAGTCCAGAGGAGGGCCACAAAGATGATCAGAGGGCTGGAACACTCTATGAAGAAAGGCTGAGAGAGCTGGGGATGTTCAGCCTGAAGAAGAAAAGGCTTGAGGAAGACCTCATTGATGGAGAAGGACTTCTTACTGAGGTAGAAAATGACAGAACAAGGGGAATTGTCTTAAACTAAAAGAAAATAGATTTATATTAGACACTGTGAAGAAATTCTTCACTGTAAGGGTAGCAAGGCAATGGCACAGGTTGCCCAGAAAAGTTGTGGATGCCCCATCCCTGGAGGTGTTCAAGTCCAGGCTGGATGGGGCCTTGGCCAACCTGATCTAGTGGGTGCCATCCCTGCCTATGGCAGGGGGTTCGAACTAGATGATTTTTAAGGTCCCTTCTAAATCAACCCATTCTATGATTCTGTGATTCTTGTGTGTGCCAAGACCCATCTCCTTGTCACTCATCAATGCCACAGCTGAAAGGGTTAGAGTCCCTCCTCAGCTTTTCTGTAGGCCCTCCTTAGGCACTGGAAGGCCACTGTAAGGTCTGCCTGGAGCCTTCTTTTCTCCAGGCTGAACAACCCCAATCCCTCAGCCTGTCTTTGTAGGAGAGGTGCTCCAGACCCTTCATCATCTCTGTGGCCTACTCTGGACTCATTCTAAAACACTAATGTCCTTCTTGTGCTGGAGGCCCCAGAGCTGAATGCAGTGAATATAACACACAGATGGCTGCATGACAGCTAAGTTACTGACTTCTAAAAGAGGTGCAATGTTTCAAATTGTTCAACTTTTTTTTTCTTTTTTTTTTTTTTTTTTTCCAAAAGATTGCAAAACCTTTCTTCTTTTAACTAATGCCATAGAAGATGCATTCCAACTAATGGAGAGACTTGTCCCGCACTGTACAGAGCCTGTCCACTGTACATAAATCACAGAATCACAGAATCATAGAATTGAAGGGGTTGGAAGGGACCTCAAAAGATCATTGGATCCAACCCCCCTGCCAAAGTAGGTTCCTTAGAGCAGGCTGCCCAAGTAGGCTTTAGATGGGCCTTGAATATCTCCAGAGAAGGAGACTCCACAGCCTCCCTGGGCAGCCTGTCCCAGTGCTCTGTCACCCTCACCATGAAGAAGTTCTTTCGCAGGTTGGTGTGGAACTTCCTGTGCTCCATTTTGTGGCCATTACTCCTTGTCCTGTCCCCACAAACCACTGAAAAGAGGTTGGCAAAATCCCTCTGTCTCCCACACCTCAGGTATTTATTCACACTGATGAGATTCCCTCTCAGTCTTCTCTTCTCCAGGCTGAACAGACCCAGGTCTCTCAGCCTTTCCTCATAGGGAAGATGCTCCAGGCCCTGTATCATCTTTGTGGCCCTCTGCTGGACTCTTTCCCGGAGATCCCTGTCTTTTTTGTACCCGGGAGCCCAGAACTGGACACAGTGGTGAGGCCTGACCAAGGCAGAGTAGAGGGGGAGGATCATCTCCCTTGACCTGCTGGCCACGCTCCTTTTTATGCACACCAGGATCCCATTGGCCCTCTTGGCCACCAGGGCACACTGCTGGCTCATGGTCAACCTGTCATCCACCAGGACCCCCAGATCCTCCTTCTCAGAGCTGCTCTCCAGCAGGTCATCCCCCAGCCCGTACTGATAGATGTGGTTGTTCCTTCCCAGGTGCAGGACTCTACACTTGCTCTTCTTAAATCTCATTTGGTTACTTCCCGCCCATCTCTCCAGCCTGTCCAGGTCTTGCTGAATGGCAGCACAGCCTTCTGGCTTGTCAGCCACTCCTCCCAGCTTTGTGTCATCAGCGTACTTGCTGAGGGGAGACAGTGTTCCCTCATGAAGGTCGTTGATAAAGATGTTGAACAAGACCGGACCCAGCACCGACCCCCAGGGAACATCATTAGTCTCAGGTCTCCAGCCAGACTCTGTGCCAGCGATCACCACCCTCTGAGCTCAGCCAGTCATTGAGTTCTCAGCCCACCTTACTGTCCACTCCTCTATCCCACACTTTCTCAGCTTTGCTATCAGGATGTCAAGGGAGACAGTATCAAAAGCCTTGCTAAAGTCAAGGTAGATGACATCTACTGCTCTCTCCTCATCTACCTAGCTGGTGATGCCATCATAGAAGGCAACGAGGTTTGTCGAGCATGACTTCCCCTTGGTGAATCCATGTTGACTACTCCTCATAACCTTCTTCTCTTCCAATTGCTTGGAGATGGCATCCAGAATAAACTGTTCCAACACCTTTCCAGGGACAGAGGTGAGACTGACTGGCCTGTAGTTTCATATGTCAACATAAGTTTCAGTACGAGATAAGCAACAGCAGAAAATGCTTTTATGTATTAGGACTTCATTTACTGCCTCATTTTCTATTTTCTGTGTAATCTAGCCAGCGTATGTGGTGGCAACAATATACATAAAGCACAGACAGCTGTGTGACTTGGAGACCAACCTCAAAAGTGTATTTTCCAGCAAATAAATGAATCTGTGCTGAGTCTCATGTCTTGTGACCATATCGTAGCACTAGGATATACAGATAACTTCAGCTGTTAACAGCCTGATTTTAATCACTTTCATAAATTTACACATGCAGGAGGTGATGTATGGTGGTGGGAATGATGGGAATTTGGCCAGAATAAATCAATTTGTCACATCACTTGTCACCTAACAACAAACACTCTTACAAGGCGGTAAGTTGTAACTACTCATGGCCAAAGATATTTTTTTTTTCTATATGAACAGCTTGTTAACCTTTATGTTATGTTATGTTATTATTTTATTTTATTTTATTTTATTTTATTTTATTTTATTTTATTTTATTTTATTTTATTTTATTTTATTTTATTTTATTTTATTTTATTTTATTTATTTGGTTTAGTTTAGTTTAGTTTAGACGGCAGGTTTCACTTGCTGTATTCTACCTTCATGACTAAAATAAATAAAAAAATAAATAAAAAGTTCAGATGAAAAGTTACTAGGTATACCTATAAGAAGACTATACCACAATACAAATTAGAAATCCTACTGGTTCTTATTTAATTATTCTTTGCCTTTTACTTCTTTGAAAGAAGGAGAGAAAAATCCCAGATACAAGGCAACAATACTTGGTTCTTTTAAAGTACACTAGCCATGCACAATGTTTTTCCTCCTGATTTTGATAGGCCAGCACCTGGTAAATGTCAAAACCTAGTTCAAAGGGACACTGAGATACAGTTGCACTGCACAACATCCCCACCCAGCAGATAAGCAGAAATATAATGATGAAGTTTCCCCTTTTCTGGAGAGGATCTCTTTGAGCATTGTTGTACTTCAACATTTCACAAAACACACAGGCAGAGGAAGGTGCTTGCAAACAACCGCAAGTACTACCAAGACAGTTGCATGAGGCCTACTGAATACTAGGACCACTGAGTGACCTGGGGACCACTGAGTGATTCTCATTTCCTGTAAGCCTGGAGTAAGCTTGTGAAACAGCTAGATCATCTGTTCTTGTTCCCTGCTCTTCATTTAAAGGACAAAAAAAAACTTAAAAGAATTCCAAATTTAAAGGTTTGTACCTCGTTGAACAACATAGTGTAAGACTTTCTTTTTTTTTTTTTTTTTTTAATTCAGAGACAGATGTGTAACTTACTCGATCATCTTGGTATTTCTCACTCCTACTCCTGCTGGCCATATATATATATATTTTAGTGGCTTTTCCCTCAATTTAATTCAGTATGTTTCATGCTTTTCCCTTATATTTTTCCCTTCCGTACCCTCTTTTCCCTGTTCGTCCCTCTCTCTCAAGCTTTCACTTTGCCTGTCTGTGTTGTGATTCTGTTTTGCAGGGTATATATTCTTCCCCCCTTATCCACAGCCAGTTATTCTCTCATTCCATTTCACATACATGCCTTACACAGAAGAGCTACAAGCAGTGGCAGCTAATAACAAAGGGGCTCAATCAGCTCAGAGGTATGTAAACATTTGTAAAGCTGAGCCTCTTTCCCACCATCTAGCTTTAGGAAAAGAGCAAGATACAAGGTAATCAGTTAATGTATAATTCAGTTAGGTATCCATAGATTATTGTATTTTATTTTAAATTTTGAAATCTTTCTCATAAACCGTCATCTAGAAAGGAAAGTTTTCTAGGAAAAATTAAATCTACATCATAATATGACTGCTGAAACACAGACCATTTCCTTCATTCTCCACCTTTCCTCTTCCATCACATAATTTTCTGGTGGCCAGAGGGAGTACAGATCTTCACCTTGATGCTTTCTCCTAAGCTGCTTTTAACCATTATTCCTTGTGAATGACCAGAAACAACTAGAAACTTGCATTTTTTCTTCTGATTTAAGTTCAGCTTAATGGCAGCTTCACACTGGTGGTGTTAGAGGAGGACGCAATGAGCTGGAGGGACAGGCAGGAGAATGACTGATCTCTCCTCAGGCTACAAGCTGCTGTCATGTTTCTAAAAACTCCGGCAAGTCTTTATTGCTTTAGTACCTTACAGAGACACGGGGAAGGTGTGAGCTGGATTTGGAAAGGTGTAATTCCTTGATCTCGTCACACAGGAAAAGCAGTCTTGGCAGACTGATGAAGAATTATGATAAATCTATGTTAAAAAGTTATCTCCCTCCCTCTCTTTCTTCCTCCCTCCCTCCCTCTCTTTCTTCCTCCCTCCCTCCCTCTCTCCCTCTCTCCCTTCTTCCCTCCTTCCTTCCCTCCCATACAAGCACTTTTATTCTTCAGAAGCTAAATGTGAAAGTCAGGAGACTTTTAACACAACTGAAAAATTCTGCCCCTTGCTACTATAACGAAAAACGTTAGTGTTTCCATGGAAAACAGACTAAAGGCAAGATTGAAATTGCCCAGACTTAGGGCTGACATGCAAGGCTGATGGCATAGATTTGAGCCCATAAAAAAAGATTCATAAATGACAGGACAATGTGTTGATGCACTCTCAGTGTCTCTCTTCATGTAGGAAAAAAAAAAAAAAAAAAAAAGTTTTGTCACCGTTAAAGTTTTTTTATCACTGCTTTCAGAAATATTAGACATTTGACTTCTCTGCTTCTGAATCAGGAATCCTCATAGAACTAAAGAAATTAGCTTGATTATAATGTCTTTATAAGTGAACCCAAACAAATAAGAGGGGAAAGGATGTTAAACAGTAGTTTGGACATCTTAAATAGCTTCTAAAAGGAAATAAAGTGCACACAGAACTGTGTGAAAGACTCTTCCTTGTAAGCAAAGGCTGACCAAACTCTTACTCCAGCTGATAAATATTTCAGTGACAACTCAGTAAAAATGGAGAGGGAGAGGGAGAGGGAGAGGGAGAGGGAGAGGGAGAGGGAGAGGGAGAGGGAGAGGGAGAGGGAGAGGGAGAGGGAGAGGGAGAGGGAGAGCTGGTCTGGGCTGTGTCACTCACACTGCTTGCTCAGGGTGGTAATAATCCACAATAAGACTGGTAAAACAGGAAAAAATGTCCTTTCTCAGGCCACAGCTGCTAACAGGGATCCAGAAACTTGCCAGAAATAAGGCTGCTGATTCTACAGTCTGGTTCACTTCACCTACAGTCTGGTACCAAGATGTAGCCATATCACACTGCTTCCAGATTTAAGATAAACTATTTTATAAAGGGCATAAAAAGATGAAGCATGGACCACTGTTGATATTGACTACTGATTTCAGTCTTTATCTAAGGTTATATGCTTAAAATAAAAATAAAAAAGCACAATAGGAACAATAAACAAAAGAGGTATTAATATACCTAGATATTTAATCTCAAAACACAAGAGAAAGTATTTACAATTTCAATTTTGAGTAGTGTTCAAAAAGAAAAAAAAAAATCACACTGCTTAAAGGTGTTCTGTTAAATTATTCATATCCCTGTTGCTACTTTATAAACAAACACTGGACTAGAGCCACCAGTGATACTTCTCTGCATAATTACTTATGTGAGAAGTAGGTGTAACATACTGCCATTTAGCGCTTGTCAGAATGATTGTGAAGATGCAGGCAGTCTGTGAATTAAGTCTCATACCTCTATTTGGAGGTACTTTCCTCAATTTCATGTATCTGTTTTTAGCACGTTTACCTCCTTTCTTAACTTAGATCAGAAAACATCATACAAATAAAATAATCCACAAATGCTAAATGCTAAAATGTAAACATACATTGTGATTATTTTCTCAAACTCTGACAAAAACTGTCGTTTTTCTTCAAAGTTATTTTTAAAAATAAACATATTACAAAAGACATTTACAATATACCACATTCCATAATATGCCACATTTGATCCACATTCCTATCTCACTGATTTTTTGACAGTAGCAGTTTGATGGAGACATGGAAGTGCAAGATATTGCTTAAGGGAGTGATATTTTTTTTTCCTAGGTTACAAGTGAGGCCATCTTACCAAAGACAAGGAAAATGAGATTTCTTAACAAGACAAGTCAAGCAGAAGTTCAAAAATCTGTTTACTTCCCTCACAAAAGTAGAAAACACCCACAGTCATGGAGTAGATTCATGTTCAGACATTATCTAAGATACAGGTGATATTAAGGTTCAAGACTTTGCTTTGGGCCCTTTTCATTTTTTTTTTCATCTTTATATCAGCATATATACTGAAGATCTGCTGCTGCTGTGAATATCAGTAAATGACTGCTTGCTAAATACTGTAAATCATACCTGCAAAAAAACTGAACAAACCAACACTGCAATAGTTGTGGTTTGGCACAGCTTCATTTTGGCAGCTTCTTTTGGATGGAGCACAGGGTTTGGAGAGCTGCCAGTAGCACCAATAAAGTGAACCAAGCCATAAAATGTAACACACAAGGGAAGATGAAAATTATTTTGGCAAGAAAATGTTCACATCAACAGCACAGCATCCTCACATACAATTTTAAACATCCCTATATTACTGCATAACACTTTAAAAATCTTTAATACAGTATAAAATTGTCTACCTTAAATAACAAAAATTAACAGCTGACAGCTTTTTCCATTATTGCTTCTTTCCCCCATATTCATTAGTGCTGTCTTACATTCCTTGTTAAGTACATTCCCCAGAGTGACAAATGTGTCTAGCAGTGTGCGTGCTTAATACACTAAGCTAGCATAACTCTCCTTAGGTTTCTCCATGTACTAACTACCATCTCAAATTGATTTATAACTTCTGCCAGTGGTGTTTTATTCATGCTATGTGGAATACAGAGAAGCTGTGTATTTAACTTCCCATGAAAACACGAACAGTTCTAGAAAAAATATTTGCTAAGCATTAAAGAGGAGTTCTGGTTCTGCATCCGGCACCTACAGTGTAATGAAATGGCTTTTTTCCTGCTACCAAGCCAGGACAGTCAATACATGCATGCAATTATTTTTACCTCCACATATAGTGCAAGGCTATTTTATCCACCTTTGGCTCTTTATATAGATCTACTACAAACTTCCAGTCAGAGGTCCATAATCAGGTGTAACCAAGCATCATGCCATACATCCTATTGCTTATGTCTTATAATTACAATTCTAAAACCTAGGATTTATGAATGTTATTATTGTTCCTGTATACAACTCAAAGCCCCTTCCAAATAGAATTCCTATCTCCCTGTTGGCAGTCAGTCGTATGCTTCAACAATTTGTGTTGAGTGACCATTGGCCAAGCTGGATCAGAGTGCAGTAGTACCCAAAATACTTTGTCTTGTATCTGCTGGAGCAGGCGATTCTGCTTGTGTCCTCTGATATGCATCATTACGTCAATACAAGGTAAGAGGGGAGAAATATGAAGATGAGATTTGGTAACCAGATAATTATTTGAAAATCATTTTATATCTGTTTATATTCAAAATGCAGTGAGAAAATACTGAGCCTCAAAAACATGTCAAAGATTGCTTTTATACCACAATCTTTCTCTGTACTATCCAATGGGATAATGAATTCAATGACATGTCCATCTTGAACTCACCTTACACATGTGCTGAGAGGAAATAAAGAAACCTACAAATTAGAACCAAATGTCTAACTATTCCATATAGGGATTTAATGTCCATGACAGCTTTAGAGAAGAGAGTGTTATTACTTCCTTGCCTGCACTGTTCCTTCCTTCAAGTAAAAAGCCCCACATATCTAACCGTAGTTCTGGAGTCTACCAGGAGGTTAGGGCAGACCTAGCATGTCAAGTAGTTGCCCAGGTACACAACCCTCTTTACAGAAGAAGGACTGCCAAGAGAATTCCTGTTTGTTTGAGGGTTTCCCCTTTAGCTGACCAAATCCCTGCCGTGTGATGGCACAGTTTCTCCTGGTCTCACTACATAGTAGTGAGTCCTGTGTGGAGGACTGCCTGGATCCATGAACACATTGGAATATAAAAGTTCATATTTCTACTCCTCAGTCTGGAAAGGCACACAGATTCATAGCTGTATTTCATCAGAAGCAGAGAGCTATATATAATATATTTTTTTCTTTTTTCTTTTCAGCTGGGTAATGAAATAAATTCTTTTTACTGCAGTCTTTGCAACAGGATGAGGTACTTCTATATTCTACAGAAAAAGATTTACTCATCAGCCTTGCAGTGTTCCAGAACTGGTTGCCATCTTGCCAGCCTGTTCTTGCAGAGTGTGTACAATGAACTCAAGAAACACATCAATACCTTCTGTAAGCATATTTAGCTCTTCAAGGAGCAGAACAAACCTACCTTTCTTGGATACTCATTGACAGATTTGCCTCAACTTGCAGAGATCTTTTGTTGCTTTTCAGCTAAACAAGAGAGAGAAATGGTGAGTTCTTACAATTTACATTTTATTTTATTTTATTTTATTTTATTTTATTTTATTTTATTTTATTTTATTTTATTTTATTATTTTTCTGTGTGTAATCGGAACAGGCTTTGTATATTGCTAAAGAGCTCTGCCTGTGAAAGTTTGAGACATTAAGACCACATCGCTATCTCCTGTTATTTATGGTATACGTGGTTGACATTACGGGTGAGTGCCATGTTCATCTGAAGAACCTCTTTGTCAGCATGAAAAATGCAGTGCGAAGTCTCTGCAGGCAGCCTTTCCCTCCAGTGCTCGCCTAGCCAACATGAATTACTGGAGTCAGAAGTGAGAGATGCTGGTAACATCTGATGCTAAGAAGCCTTGAGGGATGGGAATGAGGAGACCAGCAAGGACAGGAGAGAATAGAAAAAGCAGAAGAGGAAGAAGGTCATGAAACAAGGCAGATAAATGAAAAGGAAGACAACAAAAAGGTAGTTAACCAACAGTAACACAACAACAATAAACCAGATCTGGAGAAAAAGTAAAAACATGCTTTTTCTAGAGAAAAGAATACATTTATATGACTATAACAATAAACTGAGACCTCATGAAGTTCAGAAAATCAAGTACTATTATGCTATTACACTATTATCTTTGATAATGATCCTTTCAAATTCATTTCTAAAATGAAGCTTTGATCACAATAATTTTCGGAAGAAGGCTGAAGTAGCAGAGCATTGTTGTGGAGGAATAAACTGCCCAACTGTATCAGCACAGGAAAGTAAATTGCAAAGCTAGAGGAAAGAAGAATGACCACTTCCTTTGGCTGTCATCATGGAAAATCTAGTGATTGGTGACCACTGGCAACCAGATGTGCCATGCAGGCTATCTGAAGGAAATTAGCATACCTGTTATGACTTCAGAAGATATCCTGAAGGATGCTGATCCTTCAGCCCAGCCACGACAGACAAACAATATTGCTTAGTTTACTGATATTATATGTAGCGTGAAAATTGACCATTCCTTTATAAGAAAGGATGTAATTTCTAATATACTACTCAAATAATCATTTCAAGACAATAATTTTTATTTTATAAATAATAAAGCAGGTGGAAAGAAATACTGCCTAGCTTCTTTCTGTGTGCCCAGAGACTGAATGGCAGAGGCAGGAACAGGGAGTCCTGGCTGCCAAGTTCCCTGTGTTCACTGCTGGACTGCACTTGCTCTCTCCATGAGCTACGCTGCCACAGCAGCAATACTTGGTACAAATGAAGTTTAAAAATAAATCAGATTACATAGTTGCAGGGCTCTGTCAAATTGCAAGGATGATTTGTCACCAGTTATGCTGGCTGCACTTCAGATCACCATGTACTTACTATACATGTGTGCTGCACTCCATATGTCCAAGCATCATAACCCAGTGCTAGCATAGCACTGCCCAAATCTTGCACGATCACGTACCCTTCAGGACAAGGCTGTATTTTAATCTCAGCTGTTCTCCTTGGCAAAATAGCAGGGAGGTTGACTGTTGATGATCAATCATCTATACCCATATGGCAAAGATGTCACAAAGATATCAAAAACTGTTCAGTGAATTGACTGTAAAACACTTACCAGTGCTACATAGTGAAAGACACCGAGAACCCCAAATAAAAGCTTCATGCAGTGAGAGGAAACAGCTAAAAGTGCCTAAAAGCAGCATGCAAAAAAAATCAGAACTAAGATTTTGTCATCAAGCCCCAGAAATCTCAAATATTTCTAGTGCATTTCAGGCAGCTTTATCTCTGTGTCTTTGCTGAATCAAGAAGCAAGTGAGAAAGCATACATTTTGTTTAAGTCAGAGAACACAGTGTCAATATTTACAAAAATATTAGTTTAAGAGAGAAGAAAGGACATGTGAGGAGAAAGGTCCAAAGAGAAAGTATCTGGTACCTTAAATATATATCTGCATTAAGAAACATGAATGTAGACAAATTACTAGAATCCCAAATGTCTCCTTCCTAGCAAGTATCAAAGCAAGCAGCAGGTTTAAATGCTCATCCACATCTCTTCTACATTGCCAAATGTAATAATGCATAAAGTGCTTCTTGGAAAGAGTGGATCTGACTTGCACAGAGATCCACAGTAAAACAAGTGTTACAAGATCACTTCCAAAGTATCTATAGATAAGGCCTTGCTTTCCATTTGGAATTTCACTGTGCACTGTTCATGTCAACTGCTGCTAAGGTTAAACACCAGTCTCCATGCCAGTCTGCTCTTACCTGCTTCCTCCACTGTTTTGGGATGAAGCCACGTGTCTGATATCTGAAGCCTTATTTTTTCACCTTGAAACTTTAGTTTCAGAACTGAAAGAGGCTAGGAAAGGAACAATACCCAGCATTTTGCTTTGCACATTGGAAAGAAATTTGCAAGGGCTCACATTCAGTCCCAGCAATTTCCTTTGTCATTTGAAGAGGAAAGGAGAGGGGGCTGGCAATATTCATACGCCACTGTTCAGGCCAGAAATGCTTACCTTCTGCTGTTTCCCACATTTATCTATAAAGCCATGATAAATTGATGTTAAGATCAGAGAGAATCAGAATTTAATCTCTCCTAAAAGAACAGCATGCTTTTGTTCACAGGATCTCTTATACTAATTAACAGTTTTCTGAAAGTCTTTTCTGATCATGATTTCCTATCCCCCTTCAAAAGCCTGCACTGCCTCCAGTGCTAGGCTCTGTGATGGCTGTTCCAGCAGGAAGCACAAAAATGAACAGACATGAAAGGGGAGGAGTTACAGTTGTTGCTTAATAGACCATCTGGATCACATAACATACCAAACTGCTCATTTAATGAGGCGGAACATATTGGACTATTTGTATTGTAACTTGCAGCTGCTATGATGGTAAATCCTATGTATCTGCCTCTCTGGCCACAAACCATTTTTTTTTTTTTTTTTTACACAGGTGCAAGAACGCTGAGGTTGAGGGCTTGTTGCTGAGATTCTTGCAGATTTTTTAATTGTTGCTATACAGTCAACTGTGTGGCTGAAATAGAACTGTCTTGTTTTCAAATGACCAGAAAACCCGTGATTCCTTCTTGATGACACTTTGATAACATTCTCTTTAAAGGTCCAGCTCTAAAAGTTGCCCAGGATTGATGGTTCAAATCAAAGAATCTTACAAGTATTCTTTACCATTACTCCTGCCACTGAGAAATACACTGAATCCTAAGACTAGTACTAACATTTTGTCCCAAAGGATTTCCTTTCTAAAACTAATTTAGTGACAAACAGCATCAGGCCAAAGCTATTTTTAGGTCTACCAGTAACTACAGAAAGGAAGGGAAATGGGTAATGATTTCATTTTTTCATTATAGTAAGCAAGGAATAAAAGATAAAAGAAAGGAAGAGGGAGAACAGGGAAGGGAGAAGGGAAAAGGGAAAAAAACAGAGAAAAGGAGAAAGTGAAAAGAAAAACTGCATTCACTTGTTTACAGATCACTACATACATTTATTCTACAGAATATGTATATAATAGAGAACATACATATTACAATCAATCCCCTACAGACAACATCAGGCTATATTCACTCCCTCAGTGAAACATTAGCTACTCAGCCTTTTCCAGTGCAACTACTAAACACAGGCTGCAGGGAAGCTAAGAGCTGAAAAGCCTTTAAAGTTGTATTTCACAGAAATGCAATGTTTCTGTTGTTACATGTTGCTAAATTCTGAATATTAAAGGCAATAATTGGCAGTCCAGAGGGAATTCAGTCATCTCTTTTCCAGGTTAAATGATAACACAGTATACTATCCAAAACATTAGGCACCTAGGGTAGGGGATAAGCATTAATATGAGCTCCCTCTTCCCAAACCATATCCTCCTTTACTTCACTTTTTCCTCAGCAACTTTTCAAATTTCTAGACAGAAAGAGGAAACTACCCATGGCAGAACTGCCCATCATCCTTTGTTAGCTTTGACATTCCTCCCGGTAACATATGAAGTCAAGGTCTCAAAATACTCAGTTGGTTTGAAGCAGTTTAATATCTGACAGTGTAATGAGTAACAGTGCACGTGCAAACCTTCAGTCTTGATTAGCTCTGGTTTTGTTTTGGCTTTCCAGAACCTGTCAGCTTGTGATAACAAGTACATCACATGCAAAATTACAACAGAAATCCCGTGGAATGCCACATCTACTAATTCTGCATTAATAGTGGCATTACAATCAAAGATGATTTGCTTTTTGTTTGTTATGGGTTGTGCTAATGTATGAAGCACTTCTGGAACAGTAAAAATAGGTGAACTCCTTGTCCTAAAGCATTTATAATCCACATCCAAAGAAGCAACAGACTAGCTAGGGGAGAACAAGAAAAGTTATTTATGTAAAAGGTGCTTACATCTAGTTAATTCCCCTCTTATATTGCTGCAGTGATTATTAACGAGAGAGACCTGTTACTTAATTACAGTGGAGTGCCAGCTCTAAAGATATACAGTTAATGCTGAGAACTGCTGCACAAATGGTCAAGGATAGCTCTTGCAAGTGAAATATATAAATTCCTTTCAATTTCCTTTCCTATATCATTAACAGTCAGTAAGTTTTCTTACAGGCACTGTGGTAAGCATTTGTCTTCCAGAAGTGTCTGGGGTAGGGAAAACAAGAACACCCTGAGGACACTGCCACGAAGACTGTCCCACACATGGGAACACGAATGAAAATACAGAACTGGCCAGAAGACACTCAGTCAAATTTCCCACTGAAAAAGTGGGAAAAAAAATGAAGCCATTGATTTAGATTAAAGAGATGTCAGTTGGACATCTCCCTGGTCAGATAGATTCCTCAGTAAGGCAGATCACATTAGTCACTCTTTCATTGCAGCCTCTTATTAAGTACATGAATTAAGGCTCTGGTGTTTGTTTGACGGGAATCAAAACATGAGTTGACTAGATAGCCACAGTTACTCCAAGTTGCTGCATTCTTTTTAAATAATACGTGTCACTGTGGTACACAGCAAAGGGATAACAGTTATTCTTCATTAGGAAACACATACATACACTATGTAGGATACCATTCAAATTAACACATACATTATTTGTCATCCATTTATATCAATTTACAGAACAGAAACAGGACAGGAGTAGCTTGTGTTTTCTGGCAGCACTTTGACCAAAGGAAAACAAAGCTTTGTTTCACACCCAGGTGATGTTGAGGCTAGCAAGATCCAAGGCTGCATTGGATTGCAACATAGGACTCGAAGAAACCCAATGCAATTCCTATGCCCCCAAGCTAATGACTTACATCTCTGCACTCAAAGGAAGAATAAAGAGCCTTCTACCTTAGCTGGACTAAATGATCACCTTCTCTCCTGTTAGGAAAAAATGCAATCAGAGAGTGGCATCTTCCTGAGTGACCAAACCAAGGCTGCCATTCTCCAGTTCCTCTGTACAACGCTGCAGTGGAATCACCTTGGCTAGCAGCCAGGCACTGGGGCATACGGCTCGCTTGATCCCCAACCCAACTGTAAACAGCAGGACAGCAAAGAGACCAGGAAGAACAAAGGCAAGAAAGCATGTGGATTGAGATAAAGACAGTTTAACAAGTTAAGAAAAGGGGAAAACCAGAACCAATGCAAAGGCAGCCATCATTCACCTTCCCACAGGCAGACTGATGTCCAGCAGCAGCCACCTTAGAAGAATACACCCTCACCCCATCCTCTATCCCATTTTTATTGCTGGGCATGATGATATATGCTATGGAAAAACCCTTTGGCCAGCTCAGGTCAGCCATTCCCCCAGCAGCCTCCTCACTCAGGGGTCAGAATGCTGGGGACAGGGGAGGAGGGGGGGGGGGGGGGGGGGGAGGGGGAAGAGAGGAAGCCTCAAGACTGTGCAGGCACTGTTCAGTAATTGTCAGGCTGTTTCAGCCACAGTCCCAAAACACATACATAAGCATACATAAGAAAGCATCATATGGGCTACTATGAAGAAAGGTAATTCCAGATTAATATAAATAAGGTAATGCCAGATTAATGCAAATACATAGCAAAATCCCACTGCTGTACAGTGACTACCAAAACATTTTAACAGTCCCAAAATAACTATATTACTCGGGGAGGGAGGGAATTCCAGGTCACACCTATAGACTTGACAAAGATTATGGATTAACTGAAGGGTCACTATCTCTGGGAAGCTTCCCTGAAAAGTCCCCTGAAAGCTTCTTTCAAAAGGACGTGAGAGACTAATTTGAATCCTGTTGTCTAGAGTTAGAAGAGTTTAATCAATAGAACTGCCCCTGAAAATGTGAGCCTAGAAGTTTCTGCAAATTGTTGCAGCAACCATCTGTGCAGTGTACCCTGTATTTATAAGCTTAGGTTATTTCTGTTCTGGACTTTCTGTGAGTGAATGAATACTTGCTCTCATGACAGATTCAAATTCAATCATCGCTGCACGACTCTGTCTTCTCATCCAAATAACCCCAGGCTTTTTGGGCATGTATTCAACCACTTAATCTAGCATGAGGGGATGGTTTTTGTCAGTACCCAAAGCTAGGATTCAGTCTGGCACCAGCAAATATAGTAGCTCTTAAGCAGACTGGATGTAGAAAAGATTTCTGTTCTGTTCTAAGATGTTGTTTAAGCTAATATTAAGCTCATTTATTTTTCTTTATATTTTGTAAGAATTAAAGTTTTCAAATATAAACTGTTTTTGTTTGTTTGCTTTTAATTTTTGTCCCTACCTATACAAGTTTGAGGATTACATGAATTTGTAAAAATGTGTCTTTTGCCTCTTTTTGTTCTGGCTCACAGGTCAATTTGCAATGCATTATGGAAATTCCACATGGAAAGTATTTTTTAGCAAGCTTTTTATTCAAAAGATTCATACATCTTAAGGCTGAATAGTCATGGGATTCTCTGATTAAACAGTGAGCAAATAAAACACTGACAAATTATTTGTAGCTAACATGTTCAAATTAAATACATGAGCTATGTATTTGGAATGGGCAATAGAAGACTAACAGCTAAGCAAAACAGTATGTCAAGCAACCTGGGATTTACATAAAAGATGCGAGTATTTTTTCTCTTGATAGCACATTCCTTACTTATTTAATCAATATTAATCAATAGATTAAATTTAAACAGGGGCAGAGAATTATGTCAGGCAATGCTGTGCATTTCAATAATGTGTTGACTTCCATGCATTCCCTAATCCTTCCTGAACGTGTTCTCAGATAGGAATAGTAAGGCTCAGCTATTTCACAAGTAAGCAGAGGCGGGGATGAAAGGACTTACACAACACCAGAGAAGAAACTAAAATTTTGAGTGATGAAGTCTTTTTTCTTAAGGCTTTTTCTTAGGCCTGCTATTCCTTCATTCAGGGATATGTTTTTAATATATATGTATTTTTTTTTACAGTATTGTTTTTTCATACCTACGCTTAATGCTTAATGCCTACCCAATACTGCTGCAGTAGGGAGTTGGACAGCAGTGAACAAATCTAGACACCTTTTCTCACTATGTAACTGAGTAGTCTGTAGGCAATGGGGAATGACAAAATAGAAGTTCTTCCTAAAGCTGTTAAGCTGAGAAACTTAGCTCATGCAGCCTCTCAGTTATGCACAACAAAGATATGCACAACAGACAATAGCACAGAGTGGCAAGATGTACTGGTTTGGCTTATAAGAGCTGTGACATTTCCTGTCTCATGTTACACTACTGAGTAACCTCCTTGTTCAGTTTTTACATGGGATTTTCAAAGCTTAAAGCTCAGATCTGAAATTTGAAAACTGTATTTTACATTTCTCTGCTTCTTGGCCAGAAACATACTATGACTAATGTCCACAAAATTTTCATCTGAGATAATTGAAGTGCTCTTGAATGTTGCTTCTGAATTATTAAAACTTTGAAGATATAAATCTTAATAATTGCATCATTTTTTATTTCCAGTGTTTTCAGAGCTTTCTTTTTAAACACATGCCTGATCTTTGGCTCTAAATCTTATGAGAGGAAAACACCTCTTCCGTGACAAAATTTTTCAATAGCAGAAAAAAAAATACCAAAAAGACATTTTCTTCAACTTATTATTCATATTTCTTCCATGATTTATATAGAAACCAATTAGCTTTAATCTCCATTCAATTTTATAGAATGCCTCCACAAGAGCTTTTAACACAAAGCTAAGTCTCAAGCAAGCACAGTGTGAAGAAGATGAAACTCTGCTAATATTATCCTCACAGAGATAGCAGAATTGCAATTTTCATGTGTTTTTGATTAAAAAGCATTGTGGGCACAATGTTCAAAACTGCACTAAAATTGCTCCTTGGGTTTACATTAGCCAAGGCTGCACAAAAGCAAACTTCCTCACACAGACAAAGGAAATATAGACAACAAAATTCAATCCAAAGGGATATAATTACAAAGAAAAGGACTAGATACAAGCCTGAAAAACAAGATGAAAAGATTAAAAACTAATTTTAATTAATCACTGAGATTAAAAGACTCCATTAAATGCTAATACTTTTTATCAGAGATATTTGAAGAACTGTAGTTTAGAAATCTCCATCCCCTTGTTTTAAATACCTGGGTGAATATAAGTTACCTTTCTGTAGACTCAATAAATTAGATGGATTACTTATCTGCCAAAACTTACTCAAAATTTTGGTTTGTTGCCAGCTTTCATCCTCAGACCTTAAGACAGCTGAAAACAGGCTACTTCACTATGAATGAACAACAATACCGTGCTTTGCAAGTCATTGCTATTCGTGAACAAATGCATTCCCAAAACTTCATGCTCTGAAATCTTCAAAACAGATGGAAGCAGCTTGCAGTTTACCTATTTAACTGTATTTCAAAAACCCTATGGTGACTTCAGCCATAAAGCAGCTGCTCTGATGAATCATAGAAGAGCTTTCAAAGCACACAGCTCACACACAGGAAAACACATGCCCAGCTCTGGATTTAGCAGAGAGTCACTGATACTCAGAAGCATTTCACATATGTATGTGTAGCCATTATGGAGTCTTTCTAATTGCAACTGCTTCTGCTACACATTTTCTATAATCCCATGCTGCTTCCCACCCACACAGCCTGTGGAGTGAAAACGATTTCCTATTAAACTTTACAGGGAAAACTTACCAGATATGATAATGCAGACATGCGTGTGGAGGCTGAAGTCAGCTTCAGTTTTTTTTTTTTCTTAGCTGTGCTCCACTATCTGTCTTTTCTCAATAGAAAAACACATTTTAAAGCTGATTACATAACATATATTTAAGGATGCCTATATAAATTAAACCAAATTCTAATACCCTTGGTTAAACCGTTTCTGATATGATAGTTGGATAAACATAAATCATGAAAAGATAGAAGTTTGCCTTCTGCATAACACAAAGTATTCATAGTTAAGATAATCAACCATAAGTTTTCCTCTCATGTTCAGTGTTCCCAGAATTATGATTTTAATGAAGAAGAGGATGTTACCTAAACTACTCTGACAGACATGATAAGAAACACATACCATCATTTTTGGCAACACACTCAAGAACCTGGGGAGAAGTGAAAATACTCCTCTTGTCAAGATACAGAAAAATGTGCGGCTATTCTCAGGCTCAAAAGCTGGACTCAGCCTGCTAGTTATCATGGAACAAAAGGGTATAAACTAAATTTGCGTGCCTGGAAGAACAATGTTTCAAAAGGAATAATTTCCATTCTTAAAATAAAAACAAAAACAGTTTTACCTTGTTAAAATGAATGGAGATACTATTAAAATTATTATAGATACCTTGTTTTGCTGATAGCTTCAGTGTTCAGGCCTGAATATGGTTTTACTAAAAAACTGCAGAAGATTACAGATGAGTCAAAAGACTTGCAAGTATTCACATACCAAGTGTGCACATACCAAGTGGCAGCTATCAGGACCAGATTTATTCATAACATCCATGTATGGAGATAATGAATATAATGTCTAACAAATTGTAGACACTTTTGCCATCACCTTTTTTTCAAGTATGCCTTGCTTTCTTTGTCAGTCCACAATGCCTACAAAATGTTTGGCTATACAGTATTTTCTAAGTAGCCCCCTCATCCTTCCCGTTTAATTTGGGATGTCATGATGCAGTGTTAAGCATTGTGTCTCACCAGCAGGAATTGGTCTGATACTGTGAACGATGGCCTGCAGAATAAGGAAACCAAACTGAGTGACAACATGAAGGTTGTTCAGGAAACAGACATGTTAGTAAGCAGTACTTCCCAGAACAAAATATAACAAATGCATTGCTATTAGGTGGGAACCTGTTGCAACACCTTTGTATCAAGTAGCATTAACACAGTGGTGGCCAGTTTAAAATTTAGCTTGTAAGAACCTGCCTGACAGCAGCACACCAACAATACCACGATGAAATAACCTGAGGAAGAGACCCAAACCAGAGCAATTTACTTGCATTGGGGCAGGGAGCAGAAAAACATGCTTGTCTGGGTCAAGATTTTGTCCTGCCTTGCTCCCGAGGCACTGCAGCCTCTGCCATCATGTAGAGGAACCCTCTCCCAAAAATCTGATGGTTGCAATGACAACTGCAAAACTCTGATATTTCAGAGTTGCATCTGTATGTGCACATCACTGGGCTTGCCACGGCTTTTGCTTTAAAGATCTGGGATGTGAAAATGATGTTTTGGTTAGAGGTAAAATGGTCACTTCTGGCTATGGTCAGGGCTGTCTTTCACACCGCCCCTTTACTGCACGATCCATTGGTTCAGCTGGGGGTGACAGCAGGTCTGCAGGGTTTCACGCTCACCACAGGGTAATCACCCTGCAGCTTGCAGCTGTAGGCTGGTCTTCAGGGGCACCATTTGCACAGGCAGTTGCAGGCAGAGGAAACTCGATCCACCTAATCCTCCCAGCCAAGCCACAACCATTTGACCGCTTTTTGGCACACAAGTGAATATGAGGTAATAATGACTCTAGGTCAGCCCGGATTAAAGAGAAAACGATTTTGCCCCTACCTGCCAAAAACTCCTAAAACATTCCCAGAGGGACAGGCCTCGCCACCCTGGGCAGGGCTGCAGGCTGGTGCAGCTGTACAGCTTCTGGAGGAGTTGCTGCCCCCCCAGCTCTGAGCACGGGGAAAGCCAGCAGATATATGCCTGTCTCCACCAAGGACCACACGAGGCTCACGGACAGGCTGTACTTGCATGAGTCCTCAAGCAACCTGTGGTTTTCATCAACAAATAAACACTATTTCCAATCCTATCAAGACAAAATCCAGCTGGCACAAAGAGCAATTCAGGAGCTCAAGTACACCACAGTTGCTTAAGGCCTAACCCCAAACCTTGCCTCAGCTGGCCCAACCTTATTAAATTGCTACGTTTTGTAGAGCTCAGCAACTTCCACATCCAAGCTATGAGGCTGCCACCTCTCTGCCTTGCTTTCTGTGGCAAACAAGAAGCAGCAAGGCTCGTTAAGATCAAACAGCCACGCCTTTAGCTGTCTTGTTCATGAACACCATGTGGACAATGTTATTAGCCACTGCTTTGCTCTGGGCAATATGGATTTGAGAACAGACTTCCTACCTGTCAGCATGCTGCGACTCACTTCTAAATAACGTCACTTCCAAGAGGAGAACAAAACAAAACAAAGAAAGAATAAGCAGCCATAGCCAGTGATCAAAGCGTTAAGGTCCCAGAAGACAGAAATTTTCCAAGTGACATCCAGCAGTCACTTGGGCCATAGGCCTCTTATTAAAGCCAATTCACAGCATCCTACAGCTACAGTCCTTCCCTTCCCCTTACAATCCTGGTAGTGGCTTATGCTCTTTCCCTATCAGTCGTAACTTACAGTGATCCGACTGGGTGCTAAATTAGCCGCAAACCAGTCCCACCAGAGGAAAAAAACAGCAGCTTTTTGGTGCACCTTCACGAGTCGCCTCAACACAGAGCTGTCTGAGCACCAGCCTTGTCCCCAAGGCACTCCCTTGTATTTTCTCATTCACCCTGTGGCAGAACCACAGCACCATGGATCAGGCTGGTTTAGACCAACATGGACCTGCATGCTGAGTTTCAGCCTTTGCCTGTCATACACAGCATAGGGACAAATGGCATTTCTCTCCCTCGTGGTCTGAATCTTTCCAGAACTGTAAGTTTTCTGAAGGTCTTAATTACAATGGAAATGGGGCCCTTCAACAACTGCGTGCTTATAGGGCTAGTCTATATCACATGCTGTCCGTAATGCTCACCATGACAATCAGAATATTTGGGCTGTCAGTAATTATCTCTTGGCTGCCCCAGCTGATCCAAATTTCAGAGAAATGCTGACCAATTGCTTGGTCACTGGAGAATGACTGAGAAGAGGCACAACCTCACAGCAAAAGTAAATGACTTTTGCTATGGGGAACCATTGCCCAACGTGCAACAGGCTCCAGCACTGGCTGCCCAGCACTGAGTGGAAGAGGCCTGACCACAGGGAGGCCAGGCAAGCACCTCTGGCTTCATTTCTCCAGGGGAGCTTCTCTGACAAGCTCCTTGCCATGTACAAGGGGCTTCTTGTAAGTAATGCTCCTTGTAAGCAATGCTCCCAGACCTCTTGGCAGGGACACTAGCCTCTGCGAAGCCTGTCACAGCCTTGGACACAGCAGTGTTGTTTCACTTCCACTGAGCACCTGGCCAAAAGGTTGGAGGGTCCTGTTCTGGATGGCTGTGGTGAAGTATTCCCTACCAGGACACTGTTTGAAAGCTCACCTTCTTCAAGGGGTAAAGAGACATGCACAGAGCCTGGACCTGAGTTTGGTGTACACACTCTGTTCAAATTCCCACAAGGCTTCAAAACTGGCTCAACCGGAGCAAAGTAAGGAGTTTTTGAAGAACCAGCTAAGGAACAGCCCTAGACTTTTCCATGGTATAGTTATCTTCCCCTAGTTTCTCCACCAGCTTACATCCAGTATACGCTCACCCTACAACTCAGGCAAGCAGCCCTCATGCACAGACAGTGTGGGAGGCCTGCTTCCCACCATGCCTGTTGTATTGTGGAAAACACTTCAGCCTGTCCATGATGCTTGATTATTTCTTTCCTGTCGTATAAGTACAAATTTCTTGGGAATTGAAAAGTTCTTTATGTGATTCAGTAGTCCCAAGCACAAGAAGGTCTGTGTAATAACTCTGTTTGCTATTTGCCAATGTAATAAAAGTTTTTCTTTATTTTGTTTTTATATAAAGCATGCTGCTGAGAAAGGAACACAATTCAAAACAAACAGCAAATGAGGGAAAAAAATAGGGAACATGTGGAAGTTCATATCAGTTTTATTAAATCTCCCTGACACAGTCAGAGCTACCACCACACTTATTACAGTAGCACATGCAGTTGGCTAATTATGAAGCTCTACCACACCAAGCACTCCACAAACACAGAGGAAATGCTGAAGTCGTTGTCCCACATTGGTTATAGAGTACAGGCAGACAATGAGCAGAGAGAGCAAAACACAAAATCAGAATGATGATTTCAGCAAAGATATCAGCTCTACCATCTACATTTTGGTAAGGGAAGAAAAAGTGGAAGGCAAATACTGGCCACATGGAAAAATAAAAGTGCATGACATGCAGGCAGAAGAAGGGTGAAGTGTGTAAGGATGCTAAGGTAGCAAGACTGTGGACACAGACATATTCCAGGTCAGAAAGACATACCTGAGACAGACTTAACATGTGGTTTTCTTACAATTCAGCATTGTGTGGGTGTTACCATCACACTTTAAAATGCTGTTCTTGAGATTTTTTCAATGGGAAAGCAAGGCCTGGCAAAACCATTTTGAACAAATGATTTTCATGTCGAAAACAGAGTGTTTTTAAAATTACATTCTCCCACAGGATCCCACATCTTTTTGACACATCCTTGTATTGGGAAAAAAACGAGGCATTTTGTCTTGGGTCTTTTTAAACTGAATCTAAGCATGTAGTTTCTGGGAGCCAACAATCTGTGGGCACCTAAGCTCTGAACCCCCTGTTATCCTGCTTGTGAGAGGAGAGCAAGGGTTTTCAAAGAGCCTGTTGGGCTGAGATGGATTTGTTTTTTATGGATGGATAGACGGACAGACGGACGGATGGATGGATGGATGGATGGATGAGTGGGTGGGTGGATTTAATTTGTACCAAAGACCTTAACTTCAGGGTGGAAACAAGTGTCAAGATAACTGAATTTTTAATAAAACTAGAAGTCCTGTTTGGAGAGTTTGCACAGGACAGATAAGCAGAGACATGCTAGTCTTCAGGAAGAAACAGATAGCTCTTTCCTCTCTCCTTCCCACCTCCTCCCCCCAAAACCCAACAAAATGCCAGCAACTTAGACTCTCACCAGACTAGTGAGAGTTTTATACTAAATAATTGTCTGCAGCCACCCCAGGATATTCAGCTGAATTAAGTCAAAGAGACTGCTAGTAGGCTTAAAAAACAGATGTGTTTAAAAGCTTTGCTGTTGCAGTAAAAATAAATAAATAAATAAATAAATAAAATGAAGAAGCCTCAACCTGGAATTAAAAATATCATCAATATCTTCAAGACAGAAAATATAATTGGAATTAATTCAGGTCTATAGTGCTTTGCATGGAGCTTAACTGAGAGCAAAGTGAGAGTCACTACCTCTTTTTCCTTCCTGTTATTTTACATTTATGCAAAAGCAGGCTCAGTAATGCAAAGAAAGATAGATTCAATACTCTGCATGGTGGGAAGGGCTATATCATAATAAGGGAAGGGAGGAATAACTGCTGTACTCAGTGGACTGACACAGCGAGGATGACATACAGGTGAAGCTTGAATTCCTTGATAAGTGTTCTACTTTGTATTGCCACTTTGCTGATTTTCAGCACTTCGATTTTGTGACAAGCCTTCCTGCACAGTGTCATTAATATTCTTCCTCCCCCTAAAACGGTGACTGTAAGCAGCAGCCGTATTTCTTCCTGCCAGCTTTCAGAAGGAAAGGAAGACAGCCCCTCTGCAGAGGAAATCTGTTGTGCCTACCTTTCTAATGCTCTCACACACTTTTCCTCAGCATATAATCTATGTTCTATTTTAAACAAAGGATGCCCACAATGGTTCTTCTGGGCTTGCTCTGGTTAGCTGGAATCATCTTTAGGGTAATATATCATTCAATCAATAATGGTCTGAGGATAAATCTGTTCAAAAGGTTGGCAAAAACAACCCCTTTAAGGCTTGCATCAAGGGACCTGGGGAAAAACTAATTGCAAAGAGCATTCTATGCAGCTGCTAGCTGTGTTTTCAAATGTAGACGAAGTTCCAATATTATGCACACCTCTGAAAGAGTTTATATCTACTGCAGAGATGCAAGAAGTAATACTCTATACAAATTCAGAAAGGTGTTTTAAGAGAGAGGGCAGCAAGTGTATCCATTTTCTTTTTAGAATAAACATGTTTCATTAGCATCATCCCTGTGTTTCCTCTTTCCTGCTTTTCCTTCTGATGCTCTTCAGTGCAGCTCTACCTTGCAGTGTCATGCAATGTACACATTACAACTAGTGTTATGAGCGTTGGCTTTGGCATCAGAAATACACATAGCCACATAAACACAGAAGATAGATAAGCACGTGTGAAGATTCATGTCACCATGATAAAAGCACGGCCAGTACCTGAGCTTGCCCATCTGTAGCCAGTGCTGCAGCCAGAGGTTCAGCAAAGCAGGATGGGCTTTTTCTCTCCATGAGGTCCTATGTCATTTACGTGCCACTCTGGTCTCCTGCTGTGGGGAAAAACAACTGAACAAGTTTGAAAATTGCTTCTCTGTCTTCCTCTTTATTTTCAATGTTTTTTTCCTCTTGTTTGTCACACAGGCAGGGGGCTGCCCCCTACCTAGGGCAGTGTAACACTAGCTGTAGTACTTTTGGCATGGCTCTGCTAGAGGTCCTTGTTATATAGCTCCTGTTACCTCCTTAATCTTCACCTGCATATGAGACAGTTGAAGGTAATCCATCTCTAGCAGTGCCAAAAGAGGATGCAACTAAAAGAGCATTTCCCTCTACCACCCAGCCATCCAAATGCAGACAGACTGATCTTGGGCAGGGACCTTATGGTCAGCATCTCAGTATCTGCACCTAACCAGTGGTGGAAGGAGGAATTTTAGAAGTAAATTTGCTGCTGCAACACAGAATGTGCTACGTTACCTGCATCAGTTAGCTGTGCTATCACTGAAGGGGCTCTCTTGCATACCACAACTCTCGCTGCCATATGCCATGTTGAAATGCTCCCAAAGTCTAAATTAGCTGCTCACACAGCCTGGCTACTTTGATGCATGCTCTATGGTAAGGTTCATCCAAGAGGGAAAAGCAGAACCATATGACAAACTGAATCACAGGGGAAGCCCCAGTGGCCACCAGCACTCCACCAGGTACCACTTTTCCAGCCCTGTGTAGGGCTGAGGAGACCCAGACACCAGACCCAAAGTATTTTCTCTGATTGCTGCTGAAAACAGTGGCAGGTCAAGGCAGGTGACCCACAGCAGACAAATTCAGGAAAGCAGAAGAAACAAGAAGAAGCCAGGATATCCTTCGTGCACCACTGCTCAGAGAGAGCAAAGAACTTTCCAACAGCAAAATCCAAAGTCGCTTCAAGAAGTCCCATCTACATCATTAGCAGACAATGTTTCACCTTCATGGTAAGAGGAGGAGGAGGCTTTGCTGGTACCTGATTCACAAGAATTGTAAATACCCTTGTGTGTTTTGGTAAGGGGTATATGCAAAATCTGGATAGCCCAAAATAGCTCTCATTGTGATTACTGATAATTTAAGTAGTAGATATTACACGGCCATTTGGAGCTTAAGCCTGTGATCTGCTAGTCAGTTCTGAAAACACTTGAACACCTTCTTTGAATGGAGCCTGTCCTTAATGGTGAGTGAAGACCACACAAAAGTTATGGGCTTGGTACAGAATTTATTCATGAAATCCTGTGGCCTGAATTAAGCAGAAGATGAAGGTAGAAGACAAACAAAAGTTCCTCTTAGGCTTAGAAATCTGTCAACTTGCTCATCCTGATGTTCCAAACCAAGGTTATTACCTGAGTAAGCCTGTAACCACTGCATGCACGCAGCCCACCACCTGACAGTTTCAAAGCAGGCATCGCACACCCCAGGTACCTTCAACACAGAAGGACACCTCGCAGGTCAGTCACTTCATCAGCCTAAGGGGCAGCAACAGACCAAGCCATTGCCAATTATTAAAAGGTCAATGACATTTTAAACCCTACAAAACTCACATCTTGGACTATCTGTAACACAGGAATAAACCAAGACCCAACCCCAAGAGTGGTTGTCAGATAACCCCTCCCCTCACCCTTAAAGACACTTCCAATAGGTAGGTGTCCTCTGCTTTTGCTGGTTTCAGGGCTTTGAAGTGACTGGATCACTCTGTACAGCCTGAATTAGAGATCACCCTGCATACCTCCTGCACACATTACTAAGAGCCCATGTTGAAAGATGAATGCAACAGAGGGTTAAAATGAAGTTCAGGAATCTGTGGACATGGAAAGCTAAACTTCCCCCCCACACTGCAGATGGTACTGTGCAGTTTCATCTGCAACAGCCACACAAACCCTGGCTACTTAGAAAATAAATAAATAAATAAAGGCAGAAGGAGGCTGAACCTAAGGCCACTGAGTGGTGCGGCCAGCATTCACCTCCCTGTGGCTGGGCTCAGGTGGCCAGGCCATGTCTCCAGCTGCTGCTCCCCACCTGTCTCCTACTACTCCACCGACGGGCACCCTGTTGGCAGCCGGGCCCTTGCATGGCCCCTGCTGTAGCCTGCCCTGGAGTAAGGGGGCCCCGAGGTACTGGTGCAGCTGTGGACCTTGGTGCGAAAGGGAGTGGTGCCAGGCCCAGGCTTGGGTCAGCTTCTCGTTGCAAAAAAGTTAAAACCTCAAAACCCCTGCTCTCAGTGGTCTTACAGGTCTTACAGCTTTTTCTGAGGCCAGCTGCATCTCTACGCCTGTGAAGTGGGTGTTGATGTCAAGGAAAACACCCAAGTAATAATAAAAAAAAAATCTAAAGCTGCATCTAAAATGATGATTATGAATTCTGAGACAGCAAACTTGAAAACCTAAAAGAAACCTGAAAAAAATTAAATGCTCGAAACTTTATTTATTTATTTATTTATTTTTAAATTATAGACCTCCATTTGTAAACTTTCCCAAACAGCCATGCTGTTTCTTTAAAAACAAACGAACATTGCAGTGCTGATGTAATAATTGTTGTGTTCTTTTAATCACAGAATGGGTTGGGTTGGAAAAGACCTTACAGACTGTCTAATTCCAACCCCCCTGCCATGGGCAGGGACACCTCCCACCAGACCAGGTTGCCCAAAGCCCCATCCAGCCTGGCCTTGAGCACCTCCAGTGATGGGGCATCCACAGCTTTTCTGGGCAATCTGTGCCAGTGCCTCACCGCCCTCAGAGTAAAGAATTTCTTCCAAATAATTTTAAAATCATTACACTTGTCGTATCCCTATACCCCCTGGCAAAGAGTTCCTCCCCAGCTTTCTTGTCATCTCCTTTAGGTACTGGAAGTCCACTATAAGGTCTCTCCAGAGCCTTTTTTTCTCCAAGCTGAACCCCAGCTCCCTGATCAGTCTTCATTGGAGAAGTGCTCCAGCCTTCTGATCATCCTTGTGGCCCTCCTCTGGACTCATGCTAATATGTCCATGTCCCTTCTGTGCTGGTGGCCTCAGAGCTGAATGCAGTGCTCTCACAGGTGGGGTCTTATAAGAGCAGAGCAGAGGGGGAGAATCACCTCCCTCACCCTGCTGGCCACTCTGCTTTTGATACAGCCTAGGACATGGTTGGAAAAAAACACAACCCTTAACAAACAAACAAGCAAAAACCAGTTATCTTTGCACCCGGCCGTGTGTTCACCTCCAATGACACAGGTGTTCTTCCAGGTGGAAATGTAAGCTGCATACAGGTGCTATTTGTATATTGAAATAAGAGGATAGGACCTGACAGTGGTTTTGGAGTCATTCAGCCTTGGTGAAATGCAGGTGAATTAAATGAAGCAGAACTGTAGATGTTCACTGGAGTGTGAACATTAATAAAATCACTGAGTACCCAGTCTTGCAGACAGATGTGATGAGTCACGGCGGAGCCACTGTTGAAATGGATGCCTCACCTGCTAGGGTAGAAGCTTAAATCTATAGACCCATTAAATCTATGTGTATAAATGTGGTCCCTGCTCACATTTTTGAGCCTCTGAATTTTACAGTGGTTCTCTTCAAGCACTTGTTTTCAACTAAACAGGCTGATTCGTGAAAAACAGAACTACTTAATGAAGCTGGTTACCAGCAGGTTGGTGTCCTCTGTCCCATAAACCTCCTTCCACCACAGCAGTACAGTTCCATGGCCTATTTGCTGTGATACGCTTTCTGGATAAGAGATGTCAAATTTTACGGTCAGTGTAGAGGTCAGAATGATTTTCCCCCACTGGGGGGCATTGACGTAGAGATTACTGTCACTTTCCAGAAAGCAGATCTTCAGGAAACTTGTAGGAATGTAATGTAATAGTTGAATAAAATTCTGTTGGATCACTTTATCAAACTGGTCCATGGGCTAAACATTCCTGAAAAGAGACAGAGAGGAAAGGGAGAAGAGAAGGAAAAGAGCCGGGCTGATACATGATTATGTGCTCTAAATCTCATTTCTTAATGGGATTATCACTTAAGTGACAAGCTAAAACCATGTGGTATGAAGTAAGTCCCAGAACTAAAGCTGACGGTTCTAGACACGCGCATCACCATAAAATGTAGGTGCTTTCCAGTAATGCATATCGTATGTTGTTCTGGCATCTTCTCCCTATAAATGAATGTAGCTGTGTCTCATTTCAGTAAGGTTTGTGTTTAACTGGAAGTGTTTTATTTTATATTCTGTGTAGTTTTGATCAATTGTATATACTCCAGAAAAGAAAAATGTGGAGCACCCTCAGTTTCTGCAGTTCATTCCATAGGCAAAACAGACACCTGAGAATATTTGCCTCCTCAAAAAACTCAATTTACCTTTTGAGATATCTTGAGCATGTGCCATGTAACACCTGAAGATAAAGATGAGGAACAAGAATATGATTTGAAATGCTATGAGAAGTGGGGATCAGAGGAGAGGACGGTTTTGTTTTTCTTACCATGCTTTTTCCCAAGGAGGCACAAGTCAGTATCCAGCTGGAGTACTGTTGCCTAACTGCTGAATCTTTCTTGTTCAGGTGTATCTCACAGCTCCAGTCTTGCCCAGAAGCAACTCAGGTTTGGATATTCAAGGTCCAATAACTTCTCAAGAATAGGACAGAAACTTCTTGCCAGCAAGATGATATAAAAGCAGATGATACAGTATAGGGCAAAACTCACTAGAAACTTATGCTCTCACTGAACAAAAAAAGGAGCTAACACTATCTTGCCAACATGTGCACCTGTACCTGTTTGCTTCTGCACATTGCTGCGCTTGTAATTAATACAGATTGCCATGACTAGATTTCAGTCTTGCATACACAGAACTTAATGACTTGGGAGTTAGACACTAATAGCAGTGTGAGAAACACAATATAGACTAGAATGATACTTTATTGAAAGTTTTCTTTGAGCAGACAGGAGGGAAAGCCGGGATTATGTATCACATATGTGGGACGACACTGTCCTAGAACTGCTTTACTTAGAGAAATGAGACAGTCCCTTCTATGGGCCATGTGTAATTTGAAGACACAAATAAAGAGTCAGTAGAACATAAAACAAGTGAGCCTGGTGGGTATTTGTTATTTATAGTTACTGGAGGAAGATGGGACATTGTGTATGTCCTTTTCAATTGGCCAGGAACGGGAAGTAAGTTCATCTCTTTTTACATTGCAGGGCTAGTATATTATGGAGCTTCACATTCCTGCCAATGTTCACTGTCAAGAGTGAATTGCTAGTTTTCACAAAGTTGCATATGCCTCCATAAACACATATTCAGCAGGGGCATATGCCTTCTCATTTTGAAGTTACATTTCAACACATTTGACTAAGAGAGACGCATGTGCTGGGAGCCTACTGCTTTTATTATATATGAAACAGAGGAAAACAAGTTTACATATGATTTGTACTTTCTTGTATTTGGAAGATGGAAGTGACAGACCCACTAGTCATGCAAAGTCACACAAGCACTTAGTCAGTCTCCTTGCATGCCAAAGGAAGTGGGAAATAGTTAACCATTTGAGGCAAAACTCTGATCCCAGTGAGGTTCTCCCACTTAGGGAGAATAGTGAAGACAACAGAGGAGGGAGTAACATCTGCAACCTTGACACAACCTAAATTTGCAATCAGAATCCTGCAGTAGAACCTGTGGTCTAAAACTTACTCCCAGACTCTTGTTCATCTGCTTGTCCTTCAGGGCTTTTACCTGGCAATGACTATAGCTCAGCTCCTTGTCTGCTACCAGTGCTTTATATTCATACGTTCCCAATTCCTGTCTTTATGCCCAAACTGATGAGAGGAGGGATACCGCTCCCTTGAAACTGCAGAATAGCAGTGTCTTCTCAGATACTGCTGGAACGTTTGGGAATTATATCCTTGTTTTGACTTTGGAAGGCTATGATGGGATTTTAAGACTCATGGTTGGAAGCGATCTTTCCACATCACAGAACATCCACCCAGATGTCTGGGCCTGTTGCTTGCACATAGGTCTACAACGACCTTTCTCACAGACTTGTATTGAAAAAGAAAATTGATGAGGCACACACAATACATGGTTGTGCTTGATTTTAAACAGAAAGAAGAGTTGGAAGAGGCAGTCACCCCTTGTCTCTACATTATACACAGCACCTACAGCCAAAATAGAAAACTTCTATCTCACTGATAAAGTCTACGCCACGAACAAAAGCTATTATAGAAATCCTGTTATCATTCATGTTACAAAATAAAGAGGAAAAAAAAAATATCTGAGTGACTACAGAGGAAAACCTCCACAGTCCAAATGAATAAGGAACAAAAGATTCATCACCTACTATATGATTCAGAAGTTTGCTTTTGACCTCCTTTTTTTTTTTTTCTTTTTTTTTTTTTTTTCCCCAAAGCAGACCACATTAAAAATAAAGGAAAATTGCTCTATGATGGCTATTCCAGCCACTGTCAGTGATGTATATTAGGAAATGGGGCAAGTCCACATGACCTCTGTTCTCTTTATCTTTGAGATAACAATGGTGTATTTTAGAAGAGTGCTTGATGTATGCCTGAAAAGCACTATATGCTGGTCATTTTATTACAAAATCTCAGCAAGGAAGAACCAGCCAGAGCCCTCTGAAACCATCTCATATTATAGAAAGAAATAAAATGGCATTTGCTTGCTGATACAGATAAAATTCACACACATTATTTAACAGTAACTTGTGGTTAACTTAGAAATTTAACTGCAGCATTATATACTGCATAAAGTACATGTTTTTTTCCCTTTACATTTAATACTTTGTTGTGTTACTGGGGTTCAGTCACTTACTCCTGAGAAGTTTCAGCTTGTTTTTTAAGTCTCCACAACTCACTATTCATCTTCAATGTAAACGATGACACCAGGGTAAAAGAAAAGGATCTAGAGGTAAAGTAAGGTTACAGAAAGTATAAAATGGTTACATAAAGGAAAAATTGGCTATAATTTCAGTTTTGGACCAAACATTTAATCAGAGTTGCTGATAAAAAGTTGAAACAGGTTTAATGAGATGCTTAAACTTCTAAGCTGACTCTTGAGTTCTTGCAAATCTAGTAAATCCACCACAAGACTGATGCTTTTCTCTTTCCGCAGTCTTCTTGAAGAGAAGGAATTACTATGAAATGAAGTTTTCTGAAGTCCTCTGAAGCAAATCTCAGGGTGTAGTTAGATGATGTTCCTGAACTATGCTCTATGAAGGGCACAGATCTCTGTTCTGGCAACACTCAGACATTTTCATACCCCTTGCAAAGTAGATTCAAGCTGTTGAACTGGAAGAAAGTTTTAATTTCTGCCCCTCCCGCAAAATTTGATCTTGCAAAATTCATCCTCATTGGCTGAAGATGCCGGATGGGACCATGTGCCTACTTTCACAATAGAAGATTAGCTCATTTCTTATTGAACCATACCCTAAAAGCTTAAGCCTGTAGTGAATCCCAGTGAATTTCAATCTGCTGTCCTAACCAGGTTTTGTGTCTGGATTTTTCTCCCTGCGAAGACTACATCTATTAAAATTGTTTAAATTCTTAATAAGTAGAGAAGAATGAATATTACAATGACAGAAAGAATAGAAATGCAGCAGGTGTAGATTAGCTTCTGTTTAGGAGGTTCTATTAAGTAGAGCTGAAGTAGACCTTTCTTCGGTGTATATTACAGACTATTCAGCTTAGAACAGTTGACTTAATTTACCTTTCTTCTGCTCCTGAAATTTAACTTAGGCATTCTGTATGTCCACAACACATTTTTTCATCACCAATAATGTACTAACAGAACCCCTCCATAAAAGAATGTTGTTGCCAAATGATAAATGGATTTGCAGTTGTGTTGCAGAGTGTAACTAAATGTGATTCCTTTCTGTCAGAAAACATAAAGACTGGACTGAATTACCACAGAACTCTAGCCCAGAGGCCCAACCACTGTTCCCATAACACAATTAGAGAAACAAGTTTTCTCTGCTCACTGGGTTTGTAATGATGGAGAATCATGCCACAAGCATCCCTAAGCAGAGCAGAAGATAGTGTATTAGCATGGCTTTTGTTTTAGAATGTAATTGGAATGTAAGGGAGAATTCCCATTGCCTTTGTGTTGTTTTTGTGTTGATTGCTTGGAAAATTTTGAAGAAACTCTCTGGGTTTCTTGCTTCCATTTTATAGTCTGAAATCGGTGGCACTAGTAGAAATTGGTTTGGAGCTAATAAATATTGTTTCCATTACAGATTTTCTTCTTTTGGCTCTATTACACTTTTTTTTTTTTTTCCTTATTTCTTTCTCAGAAGTGACTGGGAGTAGTTCAAATACTAAGACAAAAGCTTGCTGTAGTAGATATGATAGCCTTAAGTGCAACACATTCATCCCATGAGAAGAAAAAAAATCCACTTGGTGTTCACATATGAGTAACAGCTATATCAAATTGTGCTGATTGTTCTAGAGGTATGACTGTTTCACTGAGAGTGTGCTGTCCTTAATCAAGTGTCCTTTTCATTTACAGTGCATTTACAGACCTCTTCCCCATTTCAAAATCAGCATTTAGGATACACTCCTCAATTTCTTCATGTCTCTTAAAGACTTGCAACTTAAATGTACTAACAATCTCAATGCATATTTCATTTTATCTGCTGCTAGGGAGCAACATTTTTTTTTGTCAATGAAAAGCCAGTCCAGGATAACAATAGATGCAGTAGGCACAGCAAAGGCTGCTTGTGGGGCTATGTGTATGGTTGACTAATACAAAATAAAATATAAGTCACTCTATTTTTTTAGGACAGGGGTACCGTAAGTTCCAATAAAAGTAAGGCCAGATAATGAACACTGTTTTTTTTCATGCCATTTATTTTGCACAGTCCTTTCAGAATCATATGAGAACAGTTGCATTTTCTTCAATGGTTTCTGTCATTATGCAACTCCAGCTTTGAAAGCTGCTCCTCAAACTTTTGAATGTCTACTCGATGCTTCATTAGGAACTTTCCATTTAAATGGAAAACAGGTATGTCATATTTGTACTTATCATACCATGCAGAGTTCTCTGGAAGGGTAATATCCACTTCCTGCAAAATAAACTGTCACAGAAAAGAAATATGTTAGTACATACTAAACACTGAAAAACAATATCTGATTGTCTTTTAATCAAGTTTCTTCCTCAGAAATGCAATGTTTTCATTGTGCTTTTGGATTTATTCTTCCAAGTCACAGATAATTGCTCATTTTGTGGATACAAAAAATAAGCAGCCACTGTCTTTGGCTGGGTATCTGCAAACAACTCTTGCTTTAGTCCAGCAAGGTATTTTTGAATCCCTGTGCAGAACCACTCTCCTTTGAGCATAAGCTACAACAAATATACAGCTGGAAACACAATAGCTTCATGTTAAGCTGCAGAGTGCAACACCTCTTTAATGTTGCTACTAACAATTTCTTCTTTCAAGAAAGACATCAAATCTTTGTTGAAGAACAGCAAAAACTGTTCAAATATTTGAACTATATTTGGTAGCCCTGCATCAATACCAGTATCCTTCCCAAATTATATCATTTCTTGCCTCATAAGAGTTGCAAACTCCTCTACCAGCAAGAAAAATAGTATCTATAAACACAGTGGTTTTAAAACTTTTGCAATTAAGTGTATGTTGGTTTAGTTTGCCAATAGATATTAGAGTAGCCTTGTTGCAAAATGTTTTTGGATAATGAGTTTTATGGAAATCAGTTCTGAAATTGTCTTGAAGAGGTCACCCATGAAAGAATACTGGATGCAAATAAATCCAAGCAATTTTCTTTCCCAAATAAAGAATCCTGATTAGCTATTCTTTCTCTATATAAACTGTACAGTATTACGTTACCCTTCTCTTATATGGCTCGAGCACTTCTTTTGCTTCATCACACAGAGGGCAAGGTTTCTAAAGGAAAACATTCAGACCATCTTAAAGCATGCACTAAAACACACAGATCATTTATAGCATCAAGTGACATAACAGACAGGAGTGGTCATTACTGTAAATGTGGGTTCCCTCTCCCATTTCTCTCCTACATCTTATTGCTTCTAAATCTTTACTGTTGCAGAATGGATGAAATGAAAAACTACTCTTGCTTCCCTCACAAAATTTATACATTTGCTGTTATTTTTCTCATGGTACAAACAAACAGTTTTCAACTGCTATTCTAAAAGTAAAGGGCACAGTTTAGGTGTTTTATCCTCCCCCCCCGCCCCCCCCCCCCCCCAGTATATTTCAGCTGTAATGGGTATTAAAAGTGTTGCCATCTCCAGCTGGAAACAACTGCTGGTACTGCTTTTGTCAGAAGGGGAATGAGGGAGTCAACATGATCAACTCCTAGTCTACTTCAGATCAAGTCACTGGGGGCAGTTCAAACAGGGAAAAAAAAAAAAAAGTAAGTTAAAATAACATGGCTGAGTTTGGCTCATAGGAATTAAGTACAATTGCTTCCTTCCAACCTGCACAGCTGGGAGGATAGTGAACCTCCATCAAGGTGAAATGGAACACAGCTTCAACCTGTGATGGGGTCAGATTTTCCAATAAAACCTCTCGTTTTTGAAAATTTCCTAGTCTTCCACTACAGTTATACAGCTGTCTTTTGCTGATCATGCATCATGATTGTTAGAGCAATGCATATCTGAAGAACATGAAGGCATGTTGCTTCAGCATTCAGTAGTAGCATTTGGCCTATAACTCACATAACAAAGTAGACAGCAGCAAATATGGTGGCTCCATCCCTCTGCCATGAAATACCACTCACAGCTGGGAAGTATTTACTTCTCTCCCTTCAACTTAAAATCTTCTTTACACACAGAGTTAATCTGAAATAAGAAATAACTATTTCCTGTGTGTGAATTAATTTGGATTAAATACTCTACTTTTAATTCACATCTGATCTAAACTGTCTTTCATACAGACAAATCCTTATACTCTGAAAACCTATGCAACCTGCTAAAGGTCAACAGTCCTGTATGAGGAGCTAGTTCTTGACGCTTTTGCATGGAGAGACATACTAAAGACTCAAAGGTATGTATCAGTAATGGAGACAAATGTTCCTGAATCCTATTTTGCAAAGTCTCAGGCTCCTTACAGAGGGAGTAGGATGTACACAGTTCTGTGGAAAGCATTCTAACAGTCACACAAAAGTATTAAAAAAATTAAGCTGATTCTTAGCAAAGAATATGCTTTTACTCTTGCCCTGTTGACAACCTTTACCACTACATGGCACTAAAAAGATTGGAGCTGGTTTAAAATCAGACTGTAAACTATTTCAGTGAACAGTGACATTTGCTTAAAGGTCCATTTATATTCTAGCATATTTTCAGTACAAGTGTGCCCTAAAGTAGGTCTCTGCTGTGACTTTATCTTTGTAAAAGGGCTGCCTGGATGAAGCTGAGAAAATCTCCCATCTGAGAGGTATGTTACTGTGGCAAGCAGGACTCCTATTGCTGAGGTAGCAATACTAAATACCTTACTAAAGTGACCAATGTTAGGCTGTTAGCTAAATCTGTTAGAATGTACACGTGGTGGAAGACAGTTTTATTTCCGCAGATAATTCTCATTTATGCTGCATACTTAGACTGAAGTTTTGTGCTCATTTTAAGCTGGCACTGATGGTGAACGAAGCAGGCCCATCTTCCTGCCAGCGCTTCTTTTGTGCTGGCATAAGTACTCATAAAGCTGCAAGTAAAGCTAGACAGCAGAACTGATCTGACTTACAGTAATCTTGAGGAAAAAAAAAAAAGTGTTCTTTTTTCCTTAATCCTGGAGCAGTTGTTATATGAATACATGTGTGTTGGCATAAATGGAGCCTGTGAGGGAGAAAACCATTTGGCAGTGCTAGCATCTACCAGTTTGAAGAGGTCACAGAAGCCATAACTCTCTCCTGCCTTTTCCTCCTTATACTTAAAAATACAAAGGAAGGAAAAATGTAGTTAAGTAGCATTAACTAAGAGTGCTGACTAAATTTAAAGCAGTCTGTATTCTGCTTTGCATCTGCCAGTAATATCAGACACAAAAAACATTTTACATTAAAAACATGTTCAACCAAAGCGGCCAGTTAGAGAACTACTTGAACCCTGCTCCCAGAAAACTTGATTTCATACAGTTTTACTAGTATAAAATTTTATGACACAAAATGATACAGAAGAGCTTTTTTCCAATTATTAACCCAAAGCTAAGCTCATTATTCCCTACTTTATCACATCCTGACTGTGAGTGAACTGATGCTGAATCAGGCAGGGAGAGAAGAGACTTTTAACTTTAAAGTATAGTACATCTTAAAGAATGTATTCCACTGATTAAGAAACAACTGGTACTTTTTTTTTTTTTAAATCTATTCCTACATTCCACAGTTTAAACATTCCTTTATGGGTAGGGATGGAATGAACAAACATTGTGCAGGAGAAGGAAATAATTTTAATCAAATCCCTCATCAACAAATACCTCCATACTGATTTCAACATTCTCAGTGCTTTGCATTTTTTAGCTTTTCTCCTCTCAGAGACCTCAACGGCTACGTGAACCATACAAATGCATCACAGACTGCAGTGTGCCGTCCTGACTAAAAGTGGAGAAGATCTCTGCAGACAATGTAGGCCCTTAATCACAATTTGTGGAAGGTGACAGTTCACAGATGACCATTCCTGCTCATCACATATGCTTAAGAATAACTGCTCATGCCACAAAGCTTTTTCTGTATTTTATTCCTGTTAGCTTTACAGAGCCAATAAAGCAAAAGGGAGTGAAGCAGAATTTTCTTTTTCTTCATACACTATCAATACTGCTTTGATATATTTTCAGTCTCACAGTTTGCACTGAAATTAAACGTGAGTGCTTTGGAGAGCCTGCTTTGACTGCTCATGCTTGTCCAGAGCAGATTAGGTATGAAAACTCATCTTTGATGTCCATTTCCAGGATAAAACACTGGTAGTCACAGAATAATTTTCCACTAGAAAATGGACCATAGTGCCAGTGAGATTCAGCAGTCTTGAAGTCTCCATTTGTTGCTTGTAACTACTTCTTTGTGAGAGGAGTGTGCTGTAAAGCCTAGAATCTAAAGAAATCCCCAAAGCAGAATACCCAATACTACACAAAAAGCCAAGCTGCTTCATCTGGGATTCACATATATCAAAACTGATATATATGCAGTCTTGCCTAGCTTTACATTGTAAACTACTTTTACCTTGGTGAACAAAGTCAACACTGGCTTATTTGCACTGGCTGAACACAGTTGTCTTCCCAGTAGACGGGATGAATATCTTGCTAGATGCATGGCTCTGCTTAGAAAACACAGCACCATAATCCTGCTAAGGCAAAAATAAAATGTGTAGTTTAATTGTTTTGCGATAAGTTAAAACTTATGAAATTTAATTTTAAAATTAATGTGGAGCAGTTCTAAAGTACACAATCAAACCATTTTCACAGCTTTTTTATGTTCACAGTATCAACATATTAGTCAGAAAAATATGTCAGTATGTGATTGGCCAGAAAGAACTTGGGGTAGCTCCAGAACTGTAGCTTCATCTAAAAAACATTATATTTTCTTGCTGAAATGCCTCTTTTAAATTCTGTAACATCGATGCTGACATAAATGCATTACGGTGTTTCAACTCGATATGTGCCAGTAAGAATTACGTGATATTAACAAAATGCAAAGTGAATGCTTTGAACCTCTGTAATCTTGCTACAGTGCTTGACATATTCTACTTAAAATTATTCCATCAAACAACTAATCTCTACCTAATCGGAATATTAAAATAATGCTTCCTGCAGCAAAAGAAAAGCTGTAGCCAAGACATTTTAACTCAGCAACATTAAAAAAATGCACATTGCCCTGAGTCCATAATGCAACAGCAAATTAATTTATGAAAGATGTTGATTTGTTTCTGGTTTCTTTGGGGTGGTTTAAGAAAGCTGATTAAAAGTAGTCTTGTTGAAGGGTACCATACTGGAGTTTTGAAGTCATCTATTTCAAGTAACATTACTAACAACAGTGCTTCCTCCCAGGTTGCATCTTAATGTGATCTTTACAAGACATTCTGGGTCTCGGAGGTAAAAAGTAGAAGCAAAAGGGAGACTGCACTGACAGTGGGCAGAGATGATACACAGTCTACACTGTGGCAATCAAGTTGGTTTTACATAAAGCCAAATGGTTTCTGTTTAATTTCTGTTCAAGCGCAACTTGCCTGAAGTTTTACTAACTACAGCTGATCACAAACATAACGTGAGAGCACACATTATATGTTTGAGCTCCTTCAGTGTGAGGTATACTGTAGAAGAAAAGGACTGTTGCAATTGATAAGCATGTTTTAGGATGTGCAGCAACAAAGAGCCCAGTGCTTTCACTGGATTTCTCAGTACTAATATTATACAGTTGTTATGGTTTAACCTGGCCGGCAGCTAAACACCACACAGCCGTTCGCTCACCTTTTCCCATTTCTCTCCCCCATCCCAGAGAGGGAGGGGGAAGTGAAGCCTGTGAGTTGGGATAGGGATGGTTTATTAAGACAGGAAAATAATAACAATAATGATGATAATAGTACTACTACTAATAATATGTATGAAACAAGTGATGCACAGTACAATTGCTCGCCACCCGCTGACCAATGCCCAGCCTAACCCCAAGCAGTCCAGCCCTCTTCCCCTGACTAGCCACCCCTATCTATTGCTCAGCGTGACATCTGATGATACAGATACCCCTTTGGCCAGTTTGGGTCAGCTGTCCTGGGTCTGTCCCCTCCCAGCTCCTGCTGCACCCCCAGCCTGCCCGCTGGCAGGACAGAGTGAGAAGCTGAAATGTCCTTGGCTTGTGCAAGCATTGCTCTGCAACAATTAAAACATCAGCATGTTATCAGCACTCTTCTCATCCTAAGCCAAAACATAGCACCCTACCAGCTTCTACGGGGAAAATTAACTCCGTCCTAACTGAAACTAGGACAGCAGTATTATGTATTTTAAGAGAAACAGTTTAACCAGCATGTCTACTACAGAACACAAAACACTGCAGTGGGATCTAAACTTAAGGCTACTTAGCAGCTATGTTTCTAAGCAACAACCATGACAAAAATCAAACACATGACTTGACACTGCTCCACCTGCCTTAGGGCCACCCATTTTTCCACAGGACATGGATAAGGGTGCCCTGCCATATTTCCAGAAAAAGTTTAAACAGAACAAATACAAAGAAAACTTGGTATCCATTGAAAATTGTAACTGGGGTGGCCAAATTTCAGGAAAAATGTACATATAATTTTTTTTCCTTTTTTATTTTTTTTTTTCTTCTGACCACCTTGAAAATGCTGGTTAAAACGGAATATTCTGCAACAAACAGGTTTCTGTGTTTGGGTTTACTGTCTACCTTGGTCCAAAAAGGGTTCTTCAGCTGCAGGCGTCATGCTTGGCACCAGTTTGAGAGTCAGCTGCCGGGGCAGAGCAGCATGCCTGCTGTCCCTGCGAAGCAGCAGGTGACCAGCACGGCACAAGCTGCTATTCCTCAGGGTGCACAGCAGTGCATGTGTTTCACTTAGCCAGCTGGAAATCTAATTGTCCAGGATTTTACACAGCAAATACACAAACACAAAAATCAGCTTTGAGCATTTTGGGGAAAAAAAAATATGCAAATCTGAATGACAGTGACTAGCCTCACCCATAGTTAGAAATGTTTAGGTCCACAGCAAATAGCTGCCCAGAGAGGATGCGTTTTTGGCACAACGAAGTGCAGCATGTTGGCCAGCTCACGTGCAAGATAAAAACGTCAAAACAAACCATTTGCATTCTGGCAAGTTTTTAAAGGAATGCTTCAGTTGCCAGCCTAGCAAGACAAATTTTGTTCCTTCAAAACAAGGGAAATGCTCCTCAAATTGTTCTGTGACCAGCAGAATGAGTAATGCCTAGATTTCCATGGATCTTATTCCCCCACATACATACACTATGTGTATAAAATGACTCTGGTTCCCTCCTTTATCACCAATTTTTAGATCTCTCCATCCTCAGATAAATTTGAGCCCAATGAGACTGCTCCTGCCAAAACACCAGCCTAAGGGGAACAGATGAAACAGTATCAATACCTAAGCTTCAGGATCTCACAAGAATAAAGAAACTAGTGCAGGGTTTTACCCCTGCCCCCCTAAAATTTCAAATAATCATAAGCAACACTACCCTGAGAATTCAGGAGCAAATCCTCATTGACCAGTACTACTACTGAAACAGGAGTCTGTCATTTTCAGAGTTTGCATGCATCTGTCTGAATGTTTTTATAAGTAACCTAAGGAAAACAGAACCCTGGCTGTCAATTCATTCACCTCTGGAGAATGACACAGAGGCCATACTGTCATGGCAGTTACAAAAAAAAAATCTAAGGACTAATCCTGGTTCATAAAATGACACCAGACTCAGTCCAGGCCTCAGACTTGCTCTGCTCTTCCGCCAGCACAAAGCAGTCTAGCCCTGAGGGGGGTGACATATCGTCAGAGGGCATCGTGTTAATGACACAGAAATGGCACAGAAAATACAGCTTGTCTTCCCTGCTTCTCTGAAGCCCACAGCTGCCAGACAGCATCATTATGAAGGAGAGCAGTCAGAACAGCTGCATTTAACCTGGGCTAAGGCAAGGTGCTAGCACAGAGCAACTTGAGCTTCTCAGGACCGCAACTAAGGTTCTGCTACAGCAGATATTTGCTTTTAAATCAGTTTTACTAATTTTATTGGGTTAAATAAAAAGGTTTTGGATAAAACCAAAGAGCTGTGGTTCTGCAGGAACCCTGAAGGTTTCTAGTATTGTGAAGGGTTAAGCATAACTGCTATTGATCAGGAGCTGATGAAAGGGAATATCCCAGCATTCATCAGGCAAACCTACTGCAGCAGCTCCATTTATCTGAACAGCATCACGTAAACCAGTGGGTTCCCAACACCAGCTTGCACAGGGCTGGAAGGCAGAGCTCCAGCCCCACGGATCATTTGCATGCCAGTTTCACGGCTGACAAAAAGAAAGGGAAGCATCACAGAGGTGCCCAGTGGCGTTCACATCCTGTTCACATTTGCATCATACATGTCTGTTGTCACAAGGACTAACCTGCTGAAAGCAAACATAAAATCTCTGAACATCATTATTCTAGGCTCCTCCTTAGCCTACCTCTAAGTAATTATAAAGACTTGAGAGACAGAATTAACATGTAAATGCAAAAAGGAAGGATGCTTGTAAACTGAAAAGCCCTGCCTCCCCTATAGTACGACTGTACACAGTGATTTAACAAATGATGCTTGCAAATCTAAACTTGGCCCAGAGTGCGTTTCACAAAGCCAAAAGGGATTCATTGCCTGTTAACACAATTTCCATCACCTAATAAATTCTGGCGTGCTGCAAAAATAAAATGTGAGACTAAATCTAGCCATTATTCGGATGAGATAATTACCTGTAAAAACCTTAGGTTAGCATCAATCATTGAAAGGTAAGTATGGCTGACTTTTCCCCAACCGTGTGCTTTTAACGATGCCACATACTCTTAAATAGTCTTAGCTTCAAGTCACCAATATACTTGTGCTATGTGTTTCTGAATGCTTTACACACATTATTATCAATGTTTTCAGACAAGATTACATCCTCTTTGCTTTCCAGGCATTTCTCTGCATACAGTGTACACTGATACAGTACTTCATTCTGTAACCCTAATGTGGGGTACCCAGCTGAACTGCTTGTCTTAAAGAAACGTTGCCTATACTGCTGACTCCTTCTCTCTGATTATTCCTCCTTTTAGTGTGACACAGCAGCAGCTGATGAAAAGGCAGAAAAGCAAGAGGATGCAAACGTGGGAATACAGGCTGAGGGCCCGAGCGAGCGGCAGCTTCAAACAGCCTGCTCCTGCAGATCCTGTTTCAAAACCAGCTATGGCCACCAAAGAAAGCGCAGGTGCTGGCAGTCTCTGTTCTTTTCGATTTGATACTTACCAGGGAAATGGCAAACAACAGAACAGGGTGCCACTGTGAGCTGGGAAGCCAAAAAGCGTGGCTGCTGAGCTCCCCGCAAGGCTTTTACCCCACCAGCCGTCCAGAGGAGGCACGCCAATACAGGAAGACCTCGACCTTCAACCTTGCAGAGCAGGCATGTCATTATAAAGTTTGGTTTTTTTTACACTAACTTTGTTACCCTAACTAAATCCCACCTGCCCCCGCCCACCCCCGCTCGCCCCCTCCGGCCGCTCCTGCGCCACCACCGCCCTCTGCCGAGGGCTCCTCCAGCACCATGGCGGCCGCCACCAGCCCCCCCGCGGCCTGCCCCGCGGCAGCCTCAGCCGCCGGCCCCCGCAGCCCGTCCCGTCCCGTCCCGTCCCGGTGAGCCCGGGGCCGCCACGCACCTTGCCTCCGGGCAGCGGGGGGCGGCCAGGCCGGCCCCGCTCCGCTCCCGGCCCGCCACAGCCGCCAGGCCTCGGCCCGCAGGGAGGCGGCGGGGCCCGGCGCCGCTCGGCCGCCGCCTGCTGGCAGCAGCGGGGCTGCCGCCTGTCGCCGCCCCCACCGTGTGAGGAATAGTAATAATAATAATGAAAATAATAAAAAGGGTTTATCGAAAAAAGGGTGTATCGAAAAGCAGCCGCGCTGGCTTCTCCTCCGGCCCGCTCAGCACGCGGGCGTTGGATGAGGAGGGAATAGCTCTGGATGAAGCAGCGACAACAAACACACACAAATCCAACCCAAAACACCCCCCCCCACCCCTCCCCAAATAAACAAACAAACAAAAAACATCATCAGTACGTATCGTTAAAGCACATAGAAATCACAGCGGTTCGTAAACATACCGCAAAGGAAGCAGAAAGGTGTGGGGAAAATACACTGAGAAGTTGCAGGCGGCTGTGGCAGAAAGACCCCAAATTTGCCCTAAGCGCAGGGCTGACCCTGCAGCACTTCTGCTCGCTCTGCTTAACTGGCTCCAGGTTGAGTAAGTGAGCTTTAATTCAATTTATTTCCTTTGAAAGTGAAATAAGTCTGATGTAACAAAAGGAAGCAGTGGACCTAAACTGTCTCTTTATCGGTAGGTAATTCAGTTTTAGCGAGACTATCCACTTTCCTGTGACTCAAAAAGCTGCAATATAGACAAAATGGATTTTTTTTTAAAGATGTGATTTCCTTCCCTCCCTCTCTCCTTCCCTTCCTTCCTTCCTTCCTTTCTTCCTTCCTTTTTAAAAATCTTTTAACATTTAATGCAGACACCAACTATATTCATGACTGGGAGGAAAGTGTGGAAGAAGAGTGGCACACTACAGACATCCTTTCTAAGCACAACACTCCACTTCTATTTACAGCTTGAAGCATTACCTGTTATGTGTGCTAAGCAGATTAGTGGATGATACGAAGCAGGGATTAGCAAGAATGTTTTTGAGTATATGAGTAAATCCAAACTAAATTGTAAATGTAGTTTACACATTACAAATTAACACAACTGGATTCGATTAAGTATAAAAGAGGTTAATCTAAAAATGCTATCAAGCTGACACTCCTGAGGAGTTTCCCTACTGAAACGAATTGCCACATTCTTCTCTGAAACCATGACCTTTTTGTCCCTTCCATTGAGACGGATACTTGTCCACAAGAGAGGGCCCTGGGATCTTTTGATATTTGTCTATGTACAGAAATGGGCAGTATTTTAGTTTCCAGGTGTATTGGTTTTTCTTTCTCCAGGGAAGTGTTTTAAATAAATGATAACAGGTGTTCACCTCTGAGGAATAAAAGCTGTAGGCTCATCTTCCTTTAGTCACTGTATTTCTCTCAGGGGTTTGGTTGTGCTTTTGTAGTTATTCCTGTGCTGAGAGAGGGAGACAAACCTTCTGGGGTACAACTTCAAGTCAGCTTTCCCTCCTCATCTGTGCTTGGAGAAACACATCAGCATGCAGCGGGAAAGCCTGCAGGAGAGCAGTCTTACCCTGCCGACGTGACATACCTAATTAACTAGCAGAGTAAACTAATGTGTCTGCTGAGGATTAGTCAGCTTCCAGTGACTCATTTTCAAGCCTTATCTTAATCCCTTCAGTTGAAGAGAGGTGTAATGCTGGCAGCTAACTCTGGCTGTTCATTTTTGTGTCAGAATCAGAAATTCCAGTGTCAGACTTGAGTGTTTGGCACTGGTGTAAGCCAGACCTGTACAGTCTCACTTCAGGCAGTGGGTGAACCAGCTCACACCTGGCTGTACCCCAGGGAGTCTTAGCTCTGGTCTGTACCTGGTTCCTGTTTCATGGTGCAGAAATGTGCCTTTAGTGCTTGTTTAGGAAACCTTATGTCACAGACGGGGTAGAAAGGACTGGGGCCTTTAAATGCTGAAAAGGGGGTGGAAGGACAACTTTTTGTGGAGAGGATACATTCAGCAGAGCCTGGTGAAAAAGCAAGGGTAAATAAAGAGGAAAGCGTGTTCTTGATGTCTCAGATACCAGATTGGTTTTGTGCCTTTCACTCCAAAAAGGAGTCTAGCCTGCTCTGGGGTCTGTGTATAGGATTTCCAGAAGAACCTGAATGAGATGGGCACACAGTCCCCAGCCTGGCCTGTTTATTCAAATAGAACAGCTGATGAAGGCAGGCTGTGCACTGGCCATGTTCGTTCCCTAACTTCAAGGTGATTGCCATATTGCTTAAATCAGTTCAGGTATTTATCAAACCACTAATTGGCCCTGCCAATGCAACTGTTCGGAACAGCATTAATTTGATTGTGTATGCCATTTTCAAGATAAAAATATTTTTTGACAGCTTTCAGTCTTACATTGTTTCTTATGTTCATTTGTTCTGCTTTTAGATGTATCTGGAGTGGGCTGGTTTCAACCTTAATCCAGGTTATTTATAATCTGAAAGGAAAGGAGAAGGAAAGGAAAGGAAAGGAAAGGAAAGGAAAGGAAAGGAAAGGAAAGGAAAGGAAAGGAAAGGAAAGGAAAGGAAAGGAAAGGAAAGGAAAGGAAAGGAAAGGAAAGGAAAGGAAAGGAAAGGAAAGGAAAGGAAAGGAAAGGAAGGGAGAAGGAAGGGAGAAGGAAGGGAGAAGGAAAGGAAAGGAAAAAAGAAGAAAATAAAAGATTATTCCTTATGCTACAACCTTCTGCAAAGAGAATTTAGAATTAAAGTGTTGTGTAATTGGCTGTTTTTGCTTTGGCAGTTTTCTGGTATATCACTTCCGATAGTTCAGCACAGAGATACTTTCAGTTTTCATACATTAGTTATGTGATGCATCCTCTTTAATGTTTGTAGTTCTTTGAGAAGAAAAATGTTACAGATGCTGAAAGAGTTATTACCTTAGAATTTGAGTCACTACCACTATGCTTAGGAACATGATGGATTGTTGTGCAGTTTACTATATAAAACATGTTCAGAGATCTGGAAGTAGTGCAACCCCATCCTATTTTTCATTCTGGTGCATGGGATGTCTTTAAATATCAAGGGCAGCCACGGTTCAATGGTTAAATTTGCTGCATAAGCATCCTGCTACGGTGGACAAGCCTTTCTGTACTTTTTTTTGTGTATTCCTTAAATAATGTCTGGACTTGCTTCCACAATTTCAGACTAAAAAGAACTCGTGTTGTGATGGATTGCTATTCCTAATGGCCTTCAATTAGGTACTCTTCCAGATTTCTTTTTTATTTCCCTAGTATTTTGACTTTATGTACAGCTTCACAGTTTTATATCTGGTATATATCACAATATGCTCTTCACTACTTTGCATGGTTTGTTTGTATTGGCACATTTATTAAACACTGTATTTAAAATGCAGCAGCACTGAGCTGTTAGAAGATGTAATGTGTACTCCTCTCTCCAAACAAGAAAGTAGAAAAATAGGTGTAGTATCTGCAGAGAGGATTTTAAAATTACTTTGACATCACAATTTGTCTTAAATAGTATTTAATATCATTTACATTTTCTGATGCACTTTAAATTAAGATTGTATTATATGTACGATAGTGCTTTTAACGCTTTCTTCTTTGTCCTCCTGTACACAATGAGCCAATTGGCACTGTCAGCAGAGAGTCTGGATATTGTCAGGATTAGCTGTCATCTCTATTAGGCCATTTGTGATATGCAAGTCATTATGAGAAATTTGGCCACATAATAGCCAAACCTGAAGCATAAAAATTAAAGTCAAAGCTTGAAAGTAAAATAAATAAATAAATATAAATAGCATTCTTGTATGGGAAGCTACAGCTATTATCTTTTTTAGGGCTGAAGTACTCTCTGTTGAAATTTATGCCAGAAAGAAACGTAGCTTTTCCTTCTCTCACTAGGAGGTTTCTGGTACATTAGGTGCTGCTGTTCAGGTTTTCCCAAAGCCTTCTGTTGGAGACTGCAGCTCCTGTGCTTTCAGGGTGCTCTCAGACTGTGCCAGCCCTGCTGAACAAAGCATGGTCAGGCCACTGGTGCCCATTTCTCCACCTCATTTAACCGCTGTTGGGACCCCTGTGGCACCAGCAGCTTTCCAGGTGGTGCTTGTGTACGGTGGGTACTGTGAGCACCCAGGCCCAGCACCATCCCCTGCAGGCAGCATCCATGGGTCAGGGTGGGCATCAGGGTGAGATGTTGGGGACAGAGATCATTGCCCAGTTCTATTGCCTCTTGGGGAGGCAGTCTCAGACTCTCTGGGGGCATATCTGGATATACTGGGTCCTGGCATGGCTGGCTGAGGCTGTAAGACCAGGAAGAATGAAGCCTGGGATGAAAACTGCCCAGAAATAACTGTAGACCACAGGTAGCTGGTGGGACCATTATCCTCAGCCTGAGCTACACAGTGGGAACAGGAGACAGATGCTGTGCTCCTGCCTGCCCACTGAAAATCTCTGTCTGTCTTATTTGGGAGGGCATCGCTTTGTACATGGTGCAATGAGAGCCCTCATATCCAGAAGTCATCTCCCCCAGTTTACATGTGAAACTCTGAAGGCACAACTAATGTAACACATTTGGAGAACAATCACAGTGTCAGGGATTCAGTAACTTAGAGACTAGAGGAATGTCAGGAAAATACTTTAGAGAAGTAAATTTAGTTGTAAGATTAGAGCAATTTCTTGCAGTAAGGTATAATTGCAAGAAATGGAAGTTAGAGAACATATCCTGGGGCAAACCAGCTTGAGAAATATATTCAAAAAATATAATGTGTTTCTTTAAATGATGAATGTCAGCTGCAAAGCATTTTCATTTGCTTTAATGACCTATAGAAGTGAAAGTTAGAGAACTGCCTGCATATGAACTTCCACTGCCTGTTAGTCCAGTGATCACCAGAACATTAGATATACTGACAATATATATATTATGCAATTAAATGTTGCATAATAGTGGTTTGGACAGCATGTTGACTTAAGTTTTACATCTAATCTTTCCTATTAGAACATCACTGTAATGACTGCTATGATATCTTCACATTTTGCATTGTCAGGGCACTTGGTTAAAGCCTAAGCCAGGGCCCATTGGAAAACTGAAATCATTCTTTCCATCTCTTCAAGCTCTTCCAAGAGCTTTGGACAGACCATTCATTTGCATGTAGAACTGCAAAGAATTGTGGTGTGTTAGTTTTGAGTGCTAATAGAGTGGAGCATGCTTGTGTTTAATGGCTCTTTTAATAATAACATTTCTTTTACACAAATACTAGCTCAGTAGGGAGTATTTGTAGGACAGAAGACAGAAGTTTTTATGGAATCTAGGACAAGCACTAGCTTTTTCTTTGATTAATTTTAAGGCAGCTGTGATAAATGGCTGTAGTAAATGTCCCACTCCCCTCATCTCCAAGATTGCACACTTGAAGAGAACAGTGAAATAACGTACATAATTTTGGTCCGTGTATCCTCTGTAAATCATGTGAAGGTCTCAGCAATCATTATTCTAACCAAAGTGTTCTCGTCACATACTATCTCTTCGATTATACATAAATGTTGCATTAACAAGTAGCAGTTGTCTGGCATTTTAAAGTGGAGATTTGAGTTTACTCCTACACGTTCATATATTTTTTTTCCTAGAAATGTCTTCCTGAGTTTTCAATAGATCAACCTGCAAAGAGCTTTTCATGGTGTCATACTACAACACTCATCACTTGCACACATGATAAAATATTTTCAGTTTGAAAGAAAATGAGAAAAACAAACAAACAAACAAAAAAATGTGAGTCTCTCACACAAGTAGCAAATGAACAAAAAATGTTTTCTTATGCTAATGATATATTATGTAATGATATATTAAGTAATATTGTACTAACTAATATAAAATGATAAAATGTGTTGCTCTTCTTTCCTCTGTCATGATACAGGACTCTAAAGGAAATATATCTTTTCCCAATTCTTTTCATCCTCATCACCTTTCTTTCAAATTCACACAAAATATTACCACTATTATTCAAACGCTGATTTTTGCTACTATCCCCAATCTATCACTTTAAAATCAAATATAAGGAAGTCATATTCTGTTCTTTTGTTAGTAAACTGTTCAGAAAAGTTACAAAACATTAAAGTTATCCCCTATTTTGAATATCATCTGAGTAAAAAAGTAAAGCAGTGGCTTTACAGCTGAAATTTCAGTTATTTTAATTCTGTCTGATTAAGAGCTGTTTGTAACATAAAATACTTTTATTCACATCTTTTTTTTTTTTTTTTTTTTTTTTTTTCAGGGATATTTTATTTCTCAGTACTATTTCCTCCTTTGCTACATGGTGAATAATTGACCCAATGCCCTCATAATCCATTCTGTAGCCCACCTCTTCTGAAGTCATGGATTTTTTGGATAAGCATTTGATATTGGTTCACAGCAGTGGTAACATTGTGTTTTGTGCCGATTTAAAAACAATTGAAAACCGATCTCCAACTTAAAATGGAATGGTGGAGTGGAACAGCATGGAGTTTAGCTCTGGTATAGCAAGCCATCTATCCAATGTGTACTTTATCTTAATTGTTGGGTAATCCAATTTATTTTACCTTCTCACTGTGTAATAAAACTACTGAATCATATAAGCTACAGTACTAACTAAGGTGCTATGCAGCCATCAGGGAAGTCTCATGATCTTGCTCCTCAGGAGGGGATGGGAGCCTGCTCCTTCTTCCACCTACCAAGGTGAGCATCCGCTCCCCATGCCCCTCACTATTTGATGTCTGGATGCATTACTCAGCTCTTTCTGCATCACTGGACTGTGGCTCAGCACCAGCCCCGCATTAACATATCAGTTGTGTTATTTATTTTCAGGCGAAGGAGTGGTAATAAAACATATTTATGCATGGCAGTTCAACTACAGAAGGGGTTTCCGTGATGGGGATATCTTTTTATTTATGCTAAAAGGTTTTACTTTCAACATTAAGATTGGAAGATAAACAAATGGAAAAGTGTGCATCTTCAAATCCAAAAATAGCTTGTCCTCTCAGCAGAACTACTCGAAGGGATGAGAATAGTTAAACAGTGGGTTTACTATTTGCCTCTTAAGTAATTACCCGAAGGCTTGAAACAATGGCTTCATCATTCTCTTCTTGCCCCTTTACTTGGACATTTCATTAGTCCTTTGTAAAATATATATTTATTTCAGCACCTGCTTTATTGGGTCAAGACTTCAGGGTGACAATTCATGTTTTTTTCTGCAAAAGTCTGGGGGACCATTAATGCATTGAGGTCAGGCAGAGGAGAATAGAAAGGACAAAGATTGTTTCCAGCTTCATGGATGTGTCTGTCTTTGGGGTTATCTACAGAGCAACAATTTCTGTGGTCTGAGGATGCCCAGACAGTCTTTAAACACACTGTTTGTTTTTCTTGTAGCAGTCTCATGTAGCAGAATTAACAAGAGTTCAGCCCATGCTTGTTTACTCTACTTCTTGGTGTTGGCAACAGCTGTAAAGGTAGACTTGTGTTTAAAGAAATGGATTGCCAAGATGAAAAGGCCATTGTTTTCATGCCTTTCAATATAATGTGATCTAGTGCAACATGATGTTACTATGATTTCTCAACAGATGAGGACTCTCTTTCTGTGTAAAACTTGTTGCCAAAAATGAGTTGAGCTCTACAATCTTCATCATCTAGACATCTCAACGAAGATCCAAAATTGATATCAATTCAGCAAGTATTGACTCGATTGGAAAGGAAAACATGAATCAATAACATGAAAAAGGAGATGGGAGATTGTGAAATGTGTTCATTTGATTTGTGTCAATATGGAACAATGCTAGGGCCGCATGGTATGACGAATGTGACCTTCTTGCATACCTTTGTATAACCACAAGTCTAAGAAAAACAGAGTGGTTGATGTATATAGTTCTTGTAACTTGCAAAGGAATAGTCCAGCAATTTGTGTCAATAGGGGATAAGAGAACAAAGGGGTTTCAGAATAACTGCTAACTATTATGACCATTGTATGGGACACTATGCAAGTCTCTGATATCTGGCCAAGAGATTAAGGAGAAGGGGAAAGCTGAAGGATGACTAAAAGACAAAGCTTGCAGGGGATGCTACACAAGTCTCTGACATCCGGCCAAGATGGACAAAGGAGAAGGACAAGAACAAAAGCCTGGGAGGAAAACTATGAGCCTTCAGCACGAGAGACCCCCAGAGGGACCACCGGAGACTGATATGCATGCGCCAGTAGGAGGGTTCGGATTCTGGGAAATTAATTATAATAACCCCGCCTTTTCTAGAAGTAATAATGAATATGTAGGAGCCTAGGTGCATAAAAACCAGCCGCCTAAAGTAACTTGTGTGCGTCTTGGTGGAGCAGAGACTCCCAGCACACCCAGCGCTGTTTGCTTACCTCTATTCATTTTATAAATTGTAAACTTTGATTGTAACCCTATTTGGGACTTAGCCATTTATTACAGTCTCACAGCAGCAAAGTTCAGTTATGGCATGCTTTTGTCCAGAGGAGATGGCAAAGATGATCAAGGGGCTGAAGTACCTCTCCTATGAAGACAGGCTGAGGGAGTTGGGGTTGTTCAGCCTGGAGAAGAGAAGGCTCCGGGCGGACCTCACAGTGGCCTTCCAGTGTCTAAAAGGGGCCTGTGGAAAATCTGTGGAGGGACTCATTGTCAGGTGGTGTAGTGATAGAACAAGGAGTAATGGTTTTAAAGTAAAAAAGAGTAGGTTTAGATTAAATATTTGGAAGAAATTCTTAATTCTGAGGGTGGTGAAGAACAGGAACAAGTTGCTCAGAGAAGCTGTGGATGCCCCATCCCTGGAAATGTTCAAGGCCAGGTTGGATGGGGCTTTGAGCTACCTGGTCTAGTGCGAGATGTCCCTGCCCGTGGCAGGGGGTTTTGAATTAGATGGTCTTTAAGGTCTTTTCCAAACCAAACCATTTTGTGATTCTATGATTCCATTTGCATGGATCACTGAATGATTCAGCTCTCAAACTGCATTCAAAGCTAACCTTCTAATAATTTTTTGTTTGTTTGTTTGTTTTTCTTTTGTTTTGCTTTCCCTAACATATGTGGCTGTACTGCCCCTGGTACTACAGATGATGGGCTAAGTTGTGCTTGGGTGTTGCTATGATTATGATAACATTGCAAAGAAGTTATATGATGTCTTATATGATGGTGACACCTAATTATTGCTACTGGCATGAAAAACCATCTACCCTATATAGATGAGTCAGAGAAACATGACTTCACTTTTTTATCCAAAAGTGGCCAGTCAGTATGACCATCATCAGTAAGCCATCAGTCAGTAAGCCATCATCAAAGGAAAGTGAATGCCAGAATACATACAAAAGTTTTATATTAGATTAAAAATCAGAGATGACAGGTGAACATTGAATGCTGTGTAAGGAGAATTAACTTGTATTTGATATGGCAGAAAAGCAAGAGTCATGGGCTGAATGAAACTAGAGATATAACATGATGAAAGTAATATGTTAAGAAAATTTCACTTGCATTGAGAAAGACACATAGCAAGGAAAAAAGACCACATCCTTCCCCCTTCTCATGTTTTTTCTAATTCATAGCTGCGTATCTACAAAGTCAATGCAATACAAAGAAGTAAAATACCAAATGGAGTAACATTTGTATTTGTTATGATCATGACAAACTCAAGTTGCACACTAATAATTTATTGTATTCACTTTCTTTGTTGTAAGACCAAAGTAAACTGGCATGAGTTTACTCTGAACAGTATTCAGAATCTCTTTCAGGAAGTTTTCTTTATATTTCAAGGATGTTCGGTTTTGATTCAAAAGCTATGCTGTGCTGTTCCTTTGGCTTAAGCAAAGCAGAGTACTTGTTTTGGTTTCAGCAATATGGAGTACTTGTTAGTAAGCAAAACTGAGCCTCAAGATTTTGTATGTAATTATCTGTTCAAGGACTTCTACTTTGTAAGAACAGAACAATATACCATGATTCAAAGGCTATAACAAACATATATAATTCTTTTAAAACATGCCTACAATTCTTCAATATGGCAGTGTAAATCCATCAAACACGTTGAAATAAACAATCAAAATTTGTAGGTGTAATATTTAATTTTAATGAACAATTCTTCACTATAATGAGCTTCAGAATGTTTTTAATATTTGTCACATTTTCATAAAGACAAATAAAGCTTTAAGTACTTTCAGCCATTAAGTTTAATTGCAGTTAGCACGTGCTAGCATGGAAAAAAATGACAGAATTGCAGACCTTTTATTTTGGTTATAAATTATCATTGACTGAAAAACTGGATGGTTACACAGTTGGCAATGAAATACTCTTGAAAATTCTTGAGTCTTTAAAGTCACCAGTTCAGTGGCATCACTAAAAATTGTTTTTATGGGAAATATTGGAAACAAATTACAGGACTTCAACAGGCCAGATACAGGATCTATACTTGAAGAATTCAGTCAATACAACAAAGTAGACCAGACGACAAATAAAAGAAAATGGGAAGTCTCAGCTTTATGTTAAAAGTATCACTTGAGTAGTTATTTAAAGTGAAATAGGAAGAGTTTTGAAAACTGTTTTATGAAAGAAGATTTCTGGCTGCAAAACTCCAGCCCTTTAAACAAGGCTTTTTATGCAATGAGTGGGCTAAACTGCATCTGTGTTTAAAGTGTTGGCAGATATGGCTCAACACTTGTAAGAAAGAGATAACTGCAAAATACATTGTTTAAAATGTTATAAACATTACATCAGTTTCAGATTTTTTCTAATTCTCTTGTATTGGCAATTAAAATCCAGCATTTTGAGGGCCTTCTGCTATGCTTGTAGGAAATTTCTTCTAATTAACACAGACTTATTCCCTTTAAAAAAATGTATAAATTAACCTGTTACAATCTGGCAATTAAATTGTCTTTAAAACAAATGAATTTTGGATCCATTTAAAAATTCAAACTGAGCATGTTTTATACCAGAGCAGTAAGACATAAATTGAATCTCCACGAATTTCTGGATTCTATAGATATGTAGTCTTTGTCTTTTAACTGGCAACAAGTGAATTTGCTGGGAAATGTTCAAATAATCTGGATGAGATCAAACTGACATGAAGGAGTAGATTGAGACAAGAGGCTTAAAATAGCACAGCAAAAAAGCAACCAACAAACTAAAAAAAAAAAATAATGCATAGACTTGCAACAAATTTTGTGGGATTTTTCTAAAGAACGAAGAAGAAAATATAACAATAATAATTAAAAAAAAAAAAAAAAAAAGGAGAGAGAGAGAGAGATGTTGTCCAAGACGCAATGTAACACTTTTTATCCAGTTCACAAATGAAGCTTTCCCAAACATGATCACAAACAGGATGTGGTTATGTATAACTAGCAAAACATTTGTGGACTCCCATGTAAAGAAAGTGGGCAGAATTCCTGTATATTCTTCTGTCTCCTCTTTTATTTTCATGTATCTTTGTGGGGATTCTTGTTTAAATGGTAAGATCTTTATGCATTTGGATCCACCCATGGCAGAAAAAGTTTTACAGGCTACTGAAGACTCTTTAAACTTTTACTTTTGCCCAAAGTGTCATTTGACATTTGCACCATTAACTTAAGAGCAGCTGAGGAAAGACTGTGAGCTGAAGTTTTTTTATAATGGTCCCACATATACTTTAGTGCTGAATATTAGAGAAAAGATGGTAACATACTGATTTACTCTACTGCTAACATTAAATTATTTGCATGAAAGTAAACAAAGCTTAAAATATTTTCCTTATTGTAACCTAGAGAACCAACTTACTATGATTTTTGTACAATATCTTTATAACCGTTTTTTACATGTCAAATCTACTTCCAGGTCATTATGTGATACTCATGATCTGATGAAAGAGTCATTTTAGAGTGAGAGATAAAATAGTCCACTCCAGAGACATACATTTTGCACTTGACTCCATATATGCAATGTAACAGGTCTGTAGTTGTCTCATGGTTTTCCATTCATGTTAATAAGTCTTCTCACCTTGTCATTTGGTCGGCAAATTTGTATTTGTGTCCTTGCCAAAACAGTGTTAAGTAGCCTATGTAGAGAATAAAATTTAAATACAGTTACAAATCTGATGATTTTTTTTTTTTTTTTAATTCTTAGTATATCTACAATGTTTTGACATCATATGACTTTAACATAAATTCAGGACAATATCTTAGTGAGTTTTACTTTATGCCCAACTTTTCTGAAATCCTTTTATTCAAATACTCACAGTCCAGTAATAACACCAACTGTATCGACCTACCTGATGTTCCTGAGGAGCTTGTGGATAACTCACAGGGCAGGTAATCAGTGATTATTATCAGTTACTGAATTTTAAAATATAAATATTACCCATGAATTTGAAGAAAACTTCCCATGTCAGAACTAAAGAATTCTTGAACCCAAAGGAGACAACACACATTTCCAAGGGTGTGATTTCCAGAAAATACCGAACAGTTTGTTTGAAAATCTGACCCTTTTAAGCTATGCTTTGCTTAAGACAGTTAAGGTTTTTATTTTGTTTTGTTCACCTTCCTCCCCCACCATTTGTATTTATATATATATATATTTTGGATATATAGTGATAACTGTATGGTAAGAATTATCACACAAGATAATTTGTTATTGATTTTTCTATTTAGTATCATATTACAAATGATGAGTTTAGGGGCTAGAAAAAACTTATGCTTATAAATCCAGATAATATGTCTACTGAATATCTTATGGTAAGTCCTGAGGAAATTAAATAAATAACCTATTTTCCATCCCTTCTTAGTAATAAGTTGAACTTGTCTGCCAGTATAGTAAGCATTCTAATTCAGTGGCATAACATTTTTCACAATCAGATTTTGATACTACTGTTCTGATAGTACACACAGCAATATTTTATCCATTGCAAAGTTCGTTGATATGTAATTTTATATTTGGCTCTACTGTTCATTTTGCATTACACATGGAGGTGTTGGTGACTGCTTCCTGTACTTCAGACATCAGAACTCCAGAACGGGAATTGTAGGTAAGATTCAAGTTTTTAGCTGAGAACTAAGACGAGGAATATGACCACCACTAATTGATTCAAAGAATCAATAAAGTGAGCTGAAGTTGCATATCTTCTGTTTGTCCCACTTCTACAACAACTGATGGAGAAGGAATGATCAGAAGTTTGTGTGATGATGGAGTGGAAATAAACCAAAGTTGTTTCAGAAACTGTCAGTATCTGTCTCTGTAAATTGTACTCCCTTCTGTAGTTGCTTCACTTATGCCGAATTTCACTTCTCTTTATAATGGTTTTAATTGTACTGGAGCAATCATAACAGACCTCAGTTACTCAGGGACAGTCATCAGGAAACCACATCGTTCCTTGGTTCTTCTAACTGCATTTCATAGCACCGTTTACAACGTTCCCTATCGTTCTTTCTTGGGCAATAAAATGCAGAAAAATGTTGTTTGACAGCGGGAATAGCGGCACCCTGTGGCTTGTGCTCCACTTTGCAACACTCCAAATACTACAGTAAAGTCTGCTAGATGATGGTTATTATTAAACGCGCATGCAAATGGCTATTAAATGCAGATTTTGTTTAGAAACTTCGATTCTCTGCACATGAGATAGAGTGTATTCAGAGCAAGAAAATAACTTCCACTTAGGAAAGCTATCTAAAATAAACAGTTTTCACTCTGCTTCACCACTTTTCTGTTATTCACAGAATGCTACAAAGTCATCTCTGAGCACATACACAGGCGTATATGTATGCAGTGGTATGGAATCAAGTGTGAATCAAGTTGGTCGGGACCTCCAGCTGTGCTTCATTCATCTGTGCTTCATTCTGCGTTTTACCAGCCTAGAAACCCAATATGTACTATTTAAATTCAGGTGGGAAGTTAAGTAAACCTGCTAGTCGCAGAGTGTTCAGATTATAATGAATAAATGCAAGCACATATTCCAGTTTCAGGAGGCCCTGTGTACCCTTTTTGGCATGTGCAAAGGGCACTAAATAATGAGATAATGTTCTGTACACCTTCCAGTGTTGCACCTATTGCACACCAGCATCTGGCTATTGTGGCAAAGATTGGGAGGTCTCTGCAGCTTCTTTGGGTGTCTGTCATTAATGATGTTTTGACAAAATTCAGCCACAACAGTTACAAATATGAGACGGTGACATAATGACAAAGGATGCTATTGTTTGTGCTCTTACTCAACTGTTTTACTTACTCTTTGTAAACCAGCCCTAAAATCACTACAGCTTCTTTCACAACTGATGTAATGGTATACCACTCTTAATAAACACACCAGAGTTTGGTTCTCTACTTGGGAAGAAATGGAAACAGTGACAAGGGTCTGCTTTGATAGCCACCAAATTTATGGTGCTTTGCAGGGTTCAAACAACCCTGGTTGATGGATTTTGTTCCAAAATCACAAACTCTAAATCCTGGTCCTGAACACCCAATATAAACCATAAACTGTGTTTCTTGGTCAGTAAAGTATACCTAAAGAACATGGAGAAGTGTAAGGGATGATGTCTGGACTGAGTTTGGGTGAAATTTTGGTTATATTGATGAAAGCATGGCTTAACTTGTTGCTCAAAACCAGCCCAGACATTTCTAGCAATAATTTTCAGTTATTTTGTTTACATACAGGTAATGATGGAGGTGCTTGTTTCATATGTCACATCCAAGCTAATGTATGCCAATTTTTCTCATGCATGCTAATTTTTCACTATTTTTTTCAGACATTTGCCTTAGGCGTTGAAACAAGAACTGGGTAGGCTCTGATAACAGATTGTTTCTCAGATACATTTAAATGAAGGTGACCATTTCAGAGTGAGCAATGGTATCTGTTTGTGGCTGGGATGGAAGCAACAATACTGAGGCATGAAATCCCAGAGCAACTCAAGTGACAAATGTAAGAAAACAAAGGGAAAGAGGGCTGAACAAATGGTTTTGTGGATGCTAAAATGGGAGGAAAAAAGATCCTTTTTAAAAATTTATTTATTTATTTATTTCATCTTTGACAGCTATCTATCTATCTATCAGATTATCCTTTCATGCAGAAAAAAGATGGAAACAAAGAATAGGGATGCCTGAGATTGTTTTAAACTGGCTTCATGCAATACTTAGCAGCTTTGCTGTACAATTATAGAGCTCAGTGGGGAATTAGTCTTAATGAGAAGTTAACTAGCACATTTATGTACTAATAGCTACTTACTCTCACAGTCAATAGTTCTAATGGCTACGTATTATCAATACTTAACAATACCAATCATGTCTTTCAGGTTTGGACTGTTACATATTCTGCCAAATGTTCAGGAGCCAGCTCCTTTTGAATGACAAAACTATAACATTGAAAATTTAGTGAGCAGGTCTTAAGGAAATACTCCTCACATTTCAAGTGGATTTGAGAAAAGAAAGCATGATTTTGGCCTCTGAATCATTAGGTGTCATAAGTACCTTTGCAATCATTTATCCTTTTACATTCTAATGCAGAACAGAAATAATAATTCTGACATGTTTAGAGAAACATACTGAAATCTGTCAGTATGAGATTTCAGTAACTGTGCTGTGTTCTGCCTATGGTTATTGATGGATGGAGTTGTTAGCAGTTCAAGACCTTCTATAATGAGATCCTTAGACTTAAGAGAAGTCTGAGAATGAGATTTAAGGTATTGGGAGGTTTCTAGGTCAAATCTTGCTTGTGTTTATCTCCAAATGTATAAAGATGAATATGAAATTCAAAAGAACAATCCAATTATTCAAAATATGATATGAAAGATATGTGTTTTTTTCCAAAATATGTGTTGTATTTAACATTTGAAGAATTTTCCAGACATATCCTGGGCTGCATCAAAAGCAGTGTCGTCAAAATGCATCCGCATTATAGTGGATGGAGTGTCTGCAATTGTTTGTGGGATAGTACAGTGAACTACAGAACACAATACCATGCAAGTATTCCCCCACTACCGTATTATGACTCTGCTGGTTGTGAATCTATAACATAACTAAGGGAACACACATTAATAGGCACCACATAGACTTCCAAATCTTTCAAATTCTGACATGCGAAAATAATTTGTCATTTCTACGAGTGAAGTTAATATTCACTTTAGGCAAAATGAACTTCATAATTAGTAAAATAAACAGTAACACTTCTCAGCAAAGTGTAGGGAAAAAAGAAAAAGTTGTGCATACTTTCCAGTAGCATGTGAAGGTAGACTACTTCATGAAAAAGGGAAAAAAGGTAGTTACATAAAACCCAAAGGTTATAATAATGCTATCAATGCACGCTGAGCTGCAATGTGGTTGCTCTCCAGTCTGAGACTCACACAAGTTTCTGTACTTGATCTATTGCCCTCAACACCATAGGGATTTTGCCAGTAGCACTGCATTGCTGCAAATATAATTGCCTTATTGATTTCTGTCCTCTGAGATATCAATGTGTGCAGCAGGAGAAGAGAGCTGTGTTGAACACAGACACATTTGCAATGTCTCAGGGTTGCATGCAACATCTGTATGTTTTCTGTGCATCCTATTTCCATATATCCTTTGTAATGCAACCATCCCATATCCCATTTATGTTGCACTTAGGGCAGTGGGCAACATTACTTCCAGATGTCCCACGTGTTACAAAAATTGGAAATGTACAACTACATAATGAAAATAAATGTCCAGGACTTGAGTTAGTGCAGAGTGCATGTAGCAAATAACCTATGGCATATAATTGGTTTTCAGGCTATGGAATTACATTGGAGGGAATGTGGCAGTATTTTGAACTTTCATTTTTCTAGCCTGGCAGGCTTTTCTAGACTTTTAAATTCCCAACTCTGACAGAAAAACGTACCTATAAATATAGCTTGCATTAACTTTGAATAACATGCCTTTAGCAAAGAAGACTAATAAGATGTTTAACCTAAATTTGCAATTCAAAAGGCATAATCCCACAACACAATTTTCTTAAAAAAGTAAATAAAAAAGCACTAAATCTTTAAGGAGGGTTAATTAAATGCTCCACAGTTTTACATGCTACAGAATCTGAAACATTTAAACATGTATTTGAATATATAAGGCACCTCTGACAATTCCCAAAGCAAGCCAGTATGTCAGCAGTCAATGCCAGGCAGCACGCAGCACTCCAGTGTTTGTGGACCTAATTGAGTGATAATTTACTTCTGTTCCCTGCGTGTAAAGGTTTGATTGATTTACACTGCACTCAGTTTTATGACGCTCTGAACATCTTAATTTTTTTCTCCAAACTTTGTAGATGGATTTGTGTAAAAGCACATAATTCACTACTTAGCTTTAAATTTTTGGTAAAACAGATTAGATTTAAAACAAAACAAAACAAACAAACAAAAAAGAAACAAAACAAGACAAACAAACACAAAGTGAAGAAATTCTTAACAGCCAATTTGCATATGAATTTGCCTCATTTATCTCGTTTCTGTGTTCTTGTTAATGTTAAATATCATCCTCAGGATTTTTGTAGCTAGGTTGTGTGTTGAGATTTCTACTTGGATACCTCTGCAGCAAATGAACAATTTCCTTTGCTTCCTTATGCTAATGTGATGTACCTTACTGAGAGGTTATAATGAACTGGAAAATTAATTCTGTTTTCTTATAAGGTACTAGAACCTACAAAAGAAGCACTATATTCTTCCAATGGGTTCAGGAAAATCTTTTGCCTTTATGTAATGCAACAAAATTAAATGTTTAAATATGTTACTTAAAAAAACACACCACATAACTAACTTCAAACAATGCTCTTTATTTGTGTGCATTTTTTCCCTACTGTGTTGTCTCAATGCTAGTTTGTCAACACCAACTTGATAGGCTATGTACAAAATTACTTGAGACACAAGTGATCTCAAAACTTACCGAGCTTATTCCTGTCACCTCAAACCACGTATTCCTCATTCATATATGTAGAATCTAATATTGGAATAGGATAAATTATAGTTTTATACTAGACACTGAATAAACAAAATTGCCATGGCTCTTTTGGCTACAGACACTTCTCCTGGAGTATGTGAGTGAGTACAGAGAACAGAGCCTCATCTATTGTCATCATGTTCATGAAAATGTCTTTGCTAGATTGGAATTGTTTCTTGGTATAGACTGTCATATATATTCATTTTTGTTTATATGTAATGTCACAGACAGAATACCTGCATTTGTTGGTGCAGAAGATTGTATGCTGGGCCTGAAGTATTTTTCCAGAAATGAAATTTGAAGACCTTACTAGCAACCTTGAAGAATTTGAAGTGACAGCCAGTCAGCCTCTAGTGCAATCAGAGATTTTGGGCTATGTTTTTCAAAAGCTACTTGTAATGGGGAGAGGGGGGAAACAAGGATCCTAATAGAGAAGCTGTTGAAGTAGGGACTGGATGAGCTGACAGTGAGGTGGATCAAAAAGTGACAGAATGGCTGCATCCAGAGGGTTGTGGTTAAACTTTAGCTGGAGACCAGAAATGAGTAGAGTACCCAAGGGGTCAATAATGGTTCCACTCCTCTTTAACATCTGTATTAATAATCTGGAAAATGTGGTAGAACGCACCTTCAGAAAACTTGCAGACCACATAAAACTACAGAGAGCGGCTGACTCACCAGATTGTCATGTTGCTATCCAGAGGAACATTGACAATCTGAAGGACAGAGTGGCTGGAAAGCTACGCAGAGGAAAAGGATCTGGGGGTGTTGATTGACACTCATGATCGAACATGAGCTGTCAGTATGCCCAGGTGGCCAAGAAGGCCAATGGTATCCTGGCTTGTATCAGGAATAGTGTAGCCTAGAGAGTAGGTGACTGTCTCCCTGTACTCTGCTATGGAGATGCATCACTTCAAGTACTATATTCAGTTTTGGACCCATGAAGTGTCCAAAAGAAAGGCATCAAGGCCCTGGAGCATGTCCAGAGAAGGGCTACGAAGTTGGTGACGGACCTGGAGCACAAGTCCTGTGAGGAGCGGCTGAGGGAACTGGGGTTGTTTAGTCTGGAGAAGAGGAGGCTCGGGGGAGACCTCACTGCTCTCTACAGCTACCTGAAAGGAAGGGGTGGCGATCAGGGGGTCAGCCTCTTCTCACCGATAATTAGTGATAGGACTGGAGGGAATGGCTTGGGAGTTTCAGGATGGAAATTAAGAGATATTTCTTCTCCTGTAGAGTAGTTAGGCATTGGAATGGGTTGCTCAGGGAGGTGGTGGAGCCATTGTCTGTGGGCGTGTTGTGACTGCTGTGAGCCTTCCGGTCCCCCATGCTTGGCAGCATGTGCCACACATGCCATCTCAGCCCCGGCATCGCCAGCTCCTGGGGCACTGTTGAAAAAGAGCAGTGAGTGCCCTTCTTTCCTCGGCCTGCCTGCATGCACTGTTGTAGAAGCATGTAATCTTCCAGGTTGGAAAAGACCCACAAGATTATCAGGTCCAAACATCAGCCTCACCCGGACAGTACCATGACGAGGCCGTGTCCTTTGGGCCACAACCACTTGCCACTTAAATACCTCCAGAGATGGGGATCGCACCTCATCCCTGGGCAGCCCGTCCCGAGGCTGGAGAAGCCTCTCCATGAAGAAACGCTTCCTAACAGGCAAGCCTGCTGCAGCTGGAGCTGCACCCTGCGCATTGCACGCTGGCTCTGCTTTGGCCAACAGCGGGTCCCTTGTGGGGGAGCCAGCTCCATCCCACTTCTGGCAGAAGCCGTCCCTGCAGCTCCCCTTCATGGCCTTGCCACGTCAGCCCAACGCACTTTCGTGCTCAGCATTACAAGGGAAGGTAGTGATAGGAGAAAGGGTGACGCTTCTATACTTCAAGAGGGTAGATGTAGATCAGACTTGAGGCAGACGTTCTTTGCTCAGAGAGTGCTGAAGCACTGCAACGGCTTGCTCGGAGAAGCTGTGGTTTCCCCTTCGCTGGAAGCGGTCAAGACCACAGTGGACGGAGATTTGGGCCTCCTCAATTAACGGCAGGTGTTCGTGGCCATGGCGGGGCATGCTGGGAGGGGTAGTGTGACTGGGTGCTCGTGAGGGACCCTTCCAACCCAACCCACTCTGCGATCCTATGGTTCCAAGGTGGTGTCCAGCAGGACCCCAGATCCTTCCCAGCAAAGCCCTTCTCCCCAGCTGGACAGCTCCCAGCGAGTGCTGCTTCCTGGGGCCGTTCTTGCTCAGCTGCAGGACTTTGCCCTTCACCTCGTTGAGCTTCTTGGGGTTCCTGCCTTGTCTGCACACCGAGCAGCTGCAGACGTGCAGGCCTGCAAATGGGCAGCATGTGTTTTTGGGGGGAGCGGCTCAGTGGTGCCTTGTACGTGGGGAAAAATCACACCAACACCAACACCCCAGCTGGCCCTGCGAAGGGCTGCATCGACGTATCCTTCGGCCACCTGTCTGAAGCCAATGGCCTTCGGGTCCAGCAGACACACGAGGAAGCGGTGGGAACATCAGGAGGCAAAGGGGGAGAAAGCAGCGAGGGTAGGGACAGAGACACCAACTGTCTTGTCACAAATACTGAGACGTTTTCTGCAGTTTTCCTGGCTTTATTTGCTTTGTCTAAAAGCCTTAGAGTGCTGTGCGCCTCCCTGTTCCCCCCCGGTTGCCGGCGTGTGCCCCATGTGCTGGCCCAGCCCCAGCTAGGCCAGCTCCTGGGGCACTGCGCTAGTGTCGCCGGCGGGGTGGCCTCTTTGTGGGTGGGGCAGAGTCCTGGGAAGTGGGGGCCCTCCTCTTGGCAGCTCGCCGGGGCCCCCTGCGTCTTTGGTCCCCACCCTGGCCAGCAGTGGAGGGACCAGCCCCGGCCTCCTCCGGCTCCTCTGCTGCCGCTTGTTGGTTTCCAGGTGCAGGAACCGGGCTGGATGGACGGCGGCTGGGTCCCCGGCGGAGGGCAGCGGTTGAGGTCCCAGAGAGCTCCTGTGCGTTGGTTCCCTCGGAGCTCTCTGGGCCGGCTGCTGGTGTCCCCAGCGATGCGGCAGCGTGTCTGGGGACTGCTGCAGGGCTGCCCTCCTGTCCTGCGGCAGCTGGGGAGGCCCCCAGGCCCAGGATGTTTCGGGCCTCCCCACTGCAGCGCTGCACGGCAGCGGCAAGGAGCCGCTGCACGAAGCCGGCCGTCTGCCTGCCCAGGGAGGTCCTGAGCAGCAGGGCGAGGGCCCCCTCGTCCAGGCCAAAGAAGCGCAGCCCTGAGATGACGTTGCGCTGCGCTTCTGAGGCTGCCCTGCCGTCATCCCTGAGGAGCTGCCCCAGCTCGTGGCGCAGCCAGGGCAGCAGGGGCTGGAGCACAGCAGGGTAGACGCGGAAGAGGGACGCCCAGGCGAAGGGGTGGAGGCCGCCCACAGAGGCTGCGGGCACTGGTCCTGCAGCCTCTGGTCGGGCAGCTGGCTGGGCAGGAGCTGCGTCTGCCTGCTGGGCGCCGAGCGGTGCCTCCGCAGGTGGTGGGATGACGAGCTCCTTGAAGCTGTTGTCCGCCCGCACCGAGTGCACGATGGAGCTCACCCTGCGCTTGCACAGGGGGCACTCGGGCTTGCTCTCAGCCCACCGCTGGATGCAGGCGAAGCAGAAGCGGTGGAGGCATGGCAGCACGTAGCTGGGGTTCACCTGGCTGTCCAGACAGATGGGACAGCGGGCGTCCAGCTCCGTGGCCATGCTCTCCACCTGCTGAGGTGAGCTGGGGAGAAGTGGTGATGACGAGCCGCTCCCTCTCACCGGCGCTGCAGCAGCAGGAGTCACGCTGCAAAAGGCAGACAAGAGGCCATGGGCATGGGCCGAGCCGGGGCCGACTGCAAGAGTTGTGCAGCTCCCTCAAGGAGGAAACCCTTCCAGCTGCCCAGGGCCCAGGGCCCGGGACAAGGTGTCCCCAGCGCGCTCACCTCTGCTGCTCTGAGCGCTCGTCCTGGGTCTCCCGACGGCCCGAACGACGCAGGGCCGCCGAAGAAGCTCCGATGGCTCTGGGAAGGGCACTGAGAGCTACTGCAGCAACTCCCAGGGCACGACACCAGCACCAAGGCCAACCTCGCTCCTCACTCCAGACCTCACGTAACCGCTCAGCCGGAGTGCGGGCACTAGCCGGCGCGGTGGGACTCTGCGCCCGCATATGAGCAGCCAGGGCCACGCAGTCACAATGCGTCGCTCACGGCTCTCACAGTGCATCGCTCGGAGACATCACAATGGGCTCGCTCTGGCAGGGCTCTGGCCCCAGCACCTGCGTCTGTGCCTAGCACAATGCCATTACCACTCTGCCCCACAAAGTGGTTGTCTTCTTCTCGGCATCGGTGTTCTCCACCAGGCACTGCAGCCTTGGCCGTGTCTCCCCAGCGCACCAGCAGCTCATTCTGGCCACGGCAGACATCTCCAAGTCCATTCAACGACAGTGTCCAGTCCATAAAACCCCACGCCTGCCTTTGAGGCAGCACCACAGAGTCCCATAAACTCTCCCCACCCTCCAGCTCTGCTGGCCAGTTCTCTGAGTTGCCCTGCTTCTCCCCATAGCAGGCTCAAGGCAGCCCTTGGCTTGCCCTCGGGGATCTCCTTGATTCTGACCCTCTCTGGGGGGAGCAGGGCGTTCCCCTCTGCTTAGCACCCATCAGGCCTCATCCGGGCATCGCGTCCTCCTTGGGGTCCCGGGCGGGAGAGGCGTCCACCAGCTGGAGGAGTTGAGGGCAGAGCATTGATGCGGTGGGGCTGGAGCACTGGCCCCGTGAGGAGCGTGTGGGGCCGGGACTGGTTCAGCATGGACCCGAGTAGGCTTAGGGGCACAGCGTGGTGCCTGTGGGGAGGGGATGGCTGGAACGGGGACAAGATCTTCCCAGCAGTAGCTGGCAGGAGGAGCGGAGGCAGATCTGGGCCTGGACAAGTCCAGGCTGGTGATAGGGAAAAGCAGAGAGTTGTCCTCTCAGGGTTACAAAGAAGAGTCAGGAAGCCCTGTCGGGCTTCGGAGTGGGTTTTCTAGCAAGGTGGCGTCACCCCTGAGCATGGAGGTTTTCAAGAGCTGAGCGGACCCAGCCCAGAGCACAAAGGAGCTCACAAGCCTGTGAAGGGACACACGGGGAAGTCCCGGCAGGGAAAGCGTCGCCCGTGTGAAATGGAGACAGGGTTCCCAAATGAGCTCATTGCAGCCAAGCAAGCCGTATGGAAACAGAGGAGCCAGCTCCATTGGGCTCTCTCTGCTCAGGGCCCAGAGCCCCTAGGAGAGCACACGTCTCTGAAGAGCTCAGATCACGGCCCAGGGTCCATAGTTGTCAAAGACGGGGAAAGAAGTCCGAAGGCCGGGCCCCATGGTGCTGCGGTGAGGGGAAGGAAGCCCTCAAGACTAGGGACAGCCTCATGGTGCTTGGGTAGGGGCTCAGGTGCCCTGCAAGAGCAGACGATGAATTGCCATGGCACAGGCACCGTGCAATGCCATGGTGCCTGGAGTGGTGGCACACGAATTTGCCGATGGGAAGTAGCGAATGAATTCCTTGGTTTTGCTTGGCTCGTGCGGGTGGCTTTCGCTTTACCTAGTAAACTGTCTGTATCGCAAGCCGTGAGTTCTTGCACTTTCTTTCACCTTGCTGATTCTCTCTCTCATCCAACCGGGGAGAGTGAGCGAGTGGCTGTGTGCTCTGATCTTTTGTGGGATTTGCTGCTCCAGCTGGGTGCATATCAGTCTATGGGGCCCAATGGTGTGTGAACCAATCTGCAGCCAGTAACACAGGCTCAGACCATGCAGGCTCACAGTAATAAACCCAATACCACTAGGTTCTGGAATACTGTCTTTCACAGACTTGTCACCTCTTGCAGTGCCCAGATTGTATCTAGAGTGTTATTTTGTAATTCTTCAGCGATGGCTGAGTTATTCACAATAGCCTTTTTTAATTCACTCACCCCTAACCAATGGATAAAGCACCGCACCCAACTGTGAAATGCCGTGTTCCTTTTCACTAGAGGATTACCTGGAGTCCGCTTCATTCTGCGTGTATGGATCCCAAGGGGCCTTTGGCTTTGTATGTCTTCATTAAGAGTTGCATTTGGAATGATTGCCCCCAGGGTGCAAGCTCTCTTACATCTTAGGGGCAACACCTTCCTGGCTTCATTTCCACATAGCCACTACCACCCCTTGCCATTTGGGACCAGCCATCAGGTTACAGGATGATTCCCAGGTTGTGTCTGGTGTGCATTATATACAATAGCATTCCTATAATTACCATATTCAGTACACTATGGATAATTCCTTACCTCCCAGTTAACATTCCCACACCCCCTGAAATTCCATTACTATGAATAATAATATACATACTAATGTAAAAAATAAAACAAAACAAAATAAAACAAAAGGAAAGAAAAAATAAAATAAAATAAAATAAAATAAAATAAAATAAAATAAAATAAAATAAAATAAAATAAAATAAAATAAAATAAAATAAAATAAAATAAAATAAAATAAAATAAAATAAAATAAAATAAAATAAAGTAAAATAAGAACAGAATTCCTTGGGAACACTGTGTAATCCAACTCTTTTCCCCAGTTACACACTGTATTCCTTATTTTTCCCCAAGGAGAATTTAAGAGTTAATTTACAGCTTTGATTGACAAATTTTCCTAATTTTTAACTCTAAAGGTTCTCCTAGAGGGACAGTCTCTCAGGTCTCAGGGTCAACTGCTGCCTTCACGCAGGCGTAACGAGTGTGATGACTCCACCTTTTCTCAGCTGTTCTTACTGGCACCTCAGTGGTCAGGAGTACTTGCAATGGTCAGTCTCACTCAGGTTATAGCTTTGATTCCCTCCATATTCATATCAGAACCCAATCTGCTGCTCGGAATGGATGGATCAGGACTTCCCAGGGTGGGATATGGGCTAACAATCCACTTGTCCTGAGAGATGCCAAAGAGGACGACAGCCCAAGTTTACAGTTTTTAAGAAAAGCATCTTTTGTCCAGAATTGAGGTAATTCACTCCCTTTGCACAGGTGCAGCAATCCAAATAATAGGAAACATGGTGAAACTACCACTTCTTTTCTTGGTGCCGTTTGCACTCAGAGCAGTGCCAAAAGTAAGCATTTTGTTCACGGGAGCAGAGTTTCCAGAATTAACTTAGTCAGTTGCTCCTTTCCTGTCTGATCCACTGCACCCTTCCAGAAGAGGAGGGATGCCAAGGAGTGTGAAATTCCCTTTTAATTCCTACAGTCTGTGTTAGCCCTTGCAATATTGGTGATGTAAAGTGACTTCCTTGATCAGAGTCAATATTTTCAATGGTCCTGGAGCTGGGAATTATCTGCTCTAGAATTACCTTAGCTACTGTGCTCACAGTAGCAGATACAGAATGGCAAACTTTCACCTGCCCTGAGACATGATCGACCAAGACTAATAAGTATGTAAATCTACCTACTCTAGGGAGTTCTGCAAAAACTACCCATACGCTTTGGAAGGGTTGAATTCCTGGGTATTGCCTCCCTTTAGGATGTCTGTGGATAATTTTCCTATTTACCTTTTGACATACTACACAACTCCTGCATACTTGTTTAGCCAGAATATATATCATCCTACACACACGTATTTCCATAGCACAATGTGTGGATCACACATTGCTTGAACTCCCCAGTGACTCCCTCGATATAAAATAGTTCATATTGGTGCTTTATTTGGCATTTAAGAGACAACCAGTTTGTCTCCTGAGCATATGCTTCTATCCATAATTGACATTATCCCATTAACCCCCCAAACTTCCGTAGTTCTCTCTTAGTTTTGGGTAGGGGTAGCTCACCAGTTCCCTGAATCTTCTCTAGATTTATTCTTTATTTTTTCCTCAGACACCACATGCCCTAAATACTTGACTTCTCGTTCTACACATTGTAGTTTATTTCTTGATACTCAAGCCCTGTTTTCTTCCTTTAATAGCATGTTAGTGGCTTTCTTTACAACTGGTTTCTCCCCTTCTGACAATAAAAAATCATTCACAGATTGTAACAGTAGCACTCCCTCCAGAGGTTGGAATTGCTCCAAAATCTGTTCTAGAACTTGCCCCAAAATTTCAGGGACTCTCTATACCCCAAGGTAAAACTGGCCACCTGTATTGTTGCTTTCGCCCCATTTCAGGCTCTTGTCACTCAAAGGCGAATCTATCTTTGCTCTCAGGGCCTGAGAGCACCCCGTTAATAACACTTTGATTTCAGTCTAAAAACTGATTATTCAAATGTCCAGTTTCATCATCAAATCCCTTACCAGCAAGTTAGTCCTTGCCTCGGGTACTTATAGTAATTGCCCAGTGATCATTTTATCCCCTGGTCTCAGCTTGGTGTCCACCAAAAGTAGCACTGTTACCCCAGTCCTTTCTACCCCTGTCAGCTTCAGGGTTTCATTAGTTAATTTCAGCCCTGATACTTTATGGGCCAGCAAAGACAAAGCTGCTCCAGTGTATTGGGTTTACACGGCAAGGGTTTGGTACTGGGGAGCTGCAGAAGTGGCTCCTGTGAGAAGAGCCGAGCAGCTGCCCCATGTCACATAAGGGCTAGCTTCAGCCAGATCCAAAGGGAGCCAGAGCCGAGCCATGAGTGACACTGTGCTTCTGTGAGAGCACACCCAAGAAAAGGTGGGGGAAAAAAAGAAAACAAACAAACAAACAGAAAATTGCTGTGCAACTGCAGCTGGGAGAGAGAGGATTGTGAAAGCGTGAGAGAAGCAGCCCTGCAGCTCCCAAGAGAAGGGCCGCAGGAGGGCAGGAGGTGCTGCAGGCAGGCAGGCAGCAGCAGTTCCCCTGCGGGCTGTGCAGGGAGAGGCCCCTGGTGGAGCAGGCTGTCCCCCTGCAGCCCATGGGTCCCCCATGGAGCAGATCTCCACGCTGCAGCCCCCCCATGGGTGGAGGAGCCCCCGCTGGAGCAGGTGGATGTGGCCTGGAGGAGGCTGCGGCCCATGGAGAGCCCCCGCAGGAGCAGGCCCCGGGCCGCAGCTGCAGCCCGTGGAGAGGAGCCCACGCAGGAGCAGGGGGTCTGGGGGGCAGGAGGTGTGTGGGTTCAAAATCAGCTGCCTGTGGGAGTCCCAAGCCTGAGCAACATGCTCCTGACGGATGGACCCCGTGACAAAGGCCCACACCTGGAGCAGCTCCCAGAGAGCCGCTGCCTGTGGAGAAACCCACACAGGAGCAGTCCTGGAGGGACGGCACCCCGCAGAAGGGACCCCATGCCAAAGCAGGGGAGAGAGCGACCGTGAAGGAGTAGTGAGAATGAAGCACCACGGACTGACCACAGCCCCCACTCCTGGCCTCCCTGCCTCACTCAAGGCCAGGAGGAGGTGGACGAGATTGCAAGGGGGGAGGTGCCCCTAGCTTGTTTCTTTGTTTCTCACTGCTCCAGAGGGTCAGTGCTAAATGGTATTCATCTCCCTATGCTAAGTGTGTTTTGCCCATGACAATCATTGTAGACTGATCTCCCTGTCTTTACCTCAACCCTTGAGCCCTTCTCGTTTATCAAGGCCTCTCAGTGGGACTAGCTTTCTGAGAAGCACTGGCTCCCCTGGTCTGAATTTAGAACAGCAAACCATGTGTCCTCCTTCTTCCACTCTGGATACTCCTATTGGGAGCGGCCATGGAGCTTGGCCACATTTAAACAGCTTCTCAAAGCCTGTCCCTGCTAGGATTTAGGTTGCAACACAGGCAGCTTTCCTTGCCTGCCATCCCTATGTCTTTCTTCCTCTCCCTTCTCTCCTGGGTCCAACTTCCCCTGGAAGTTTTCTCCAAACTTGATCTCCAAACCTCTGCCCCACCACCTGGTCCCCTGTGAACACTATTAGTTTTGCTCTCTGCTTTTCCTTCTCATCTTCCCTCCTGACATACACCTTCTGGTCCTCCTGCAGGAGCATCTCTAGTGACCGTTCTCTCCATCCTCCCACCTTCTGGAGCTTTTTCTGTCTATCTGGCCAGGCTTTCATCACAAAATGAACTTTCAGGAGCCCTTGGGCTACAGGATCCTCAGGACTCATCCGCGAGTACTTTCTCATTCTGACCCGAAGTCTCTCGTATGGTTTCCGTGTTGTGGGTCATTATTATCCCAGTTGGATAAGCAGGTATGTCTGAGCTATCAGAATTACTCCCAGTCCGGGGGGGTCGGTTCTTTCCCATTCTTGCACAGCTGCCTGCCGAATCAGTCCCCTCCTAAACATTCTTCTCCAGTCAATAACATACTCAAGACTGACTGCTAGGGTCGAGGTGTATTTTCCACCCCACTTCCTCCTGTCCTTCTCCAATCATGCAGGTAAAACCACAGGGTGGCATGTGGTGTGCCTGCACCGTGCCTCTCTCTTGAGTAGAGGAACTGCTGCTCCTCCCAGCTGAGACACAGGTCCCTGCGGGTGAGGAGGAAGGCGTCATTCTCTTCAAGCCAATGAACCTCGAGGCTCTAGAAGATTGCAGGGGCTGCCTGTGCTGCCCTTGTTGTCTTACATTGTCCAAGGCCAGGTCGAAAATAACTTCATTGTATTTCTGCAGAAAAAAATCTTCCTCCGTGTGATTGATCCCTGCACTAGAAAGCCCATGGATAAGAAGACAATACTTGAAAATGCAAGAGCAACCAAAGGCAGAATCATCAGCATGGAGGACCACTACCCCTACCATTGGAAAAGCGGTGCGCGCTGCACTAGTGGGGGAGCCTGGTATCACAGTCAACCACTTGGCTGTAGCTCACGTACCACGAAGTGGGAAGTCAGCTGAGCTCCTGAGGAGGTTTGGCACTGACAAAGATGCCGTTGTGCAAGCTGTTCAGGTGGCAGTGTCCAAATCAAGAAATGCGGAGTACTTTCAAGCATCTTGTGCTGTGTTACACAAAAGCAGTGTTCAGAGAATAGCAGCTTAAAAATTGATACATACATATATATATATTATATATATATATAAGAGGGGGGGTGGGGAAAGGGAAAGGAAAAGGAAAAAAAAAGAAAAATAAAAACAACAAGTGCACCCTGGACTGGAGGGAATGGTGTCAAGCTGCCACAGGGGAGGTTCAGGCTGGATATCGGGAAGAGGTTCTTCGCTGAGAGGGTTGTTATGCTCTGGACCAGGCTCCCCAGGGATGTAGTCACAGCACCAAGCCTGTTGGAGTTTAAGAAGCATTTAGACTGTACTCTTAGTCATACAGTCTGAATTTTTGGGTAGACCTGTGTGGTGCCAGGAGTTGGAGTCGATGATCCTTATGGGTGCCTTCCAACTCGGGATATTCTGTGATTCTCTGATTCTAGGATAACCTGTTGGGACAGGTTCTCCACAGCCAAGATGCAGACTACAGGATGCAGGGAGGAAGAGAGATTTTGTTGGCATTGCTAGGGTTGTTGGGCCACTGCATCCACTGCTGGTTCCTCTCCATCCTTCCAGCTCCTTGGAGCCACCATAGCACTATGTTGGCTTGAATATTCCCAGGAGATTTAAAATTCTCAAGAACTTTGTAGCTGGACAGGGGCAAAAGGAAAGGTGGAAGGAGAAGGGGAAGGTTCTGCTCCTTGCCTCCTGCAAAGGTTGGCTCTCCGAAGAGAAAAGTCTGATTGTGAATCAGCACAAGAGATGGTTCCTGAACTACAAGGGTGATAGCAGTGCTCTGTGCAAACACTGGACAAGGTTCATGACCCGTGCTTTTATCACACCCCCAGTGAGTGCTGCCCAGCACTTCAAAGACAGAAAGCCAAAAGCAACCTTAAGGCAGACCCCAGAGGTGATACACAGTAAAAGAGGGAGTATAAATGGCAAGGAAGGGCGACACAACACAACTTGGAGAGCAAGTAAAGCAGCACTGTGACTGGCAACTATGGAATGAATATCAGGCCCCTAACTAATCCTAAACAAATATCCTCTCTCTAACAGGCTCTGCACAGATTTATGCCAAGTCTTTGTGCCCCGTGTTTGACACCTGGAAGACTACTTTTAGCCAGCAGGCAGCAAAGCACCATGAAGCAATTGGCTCACTCTCCCCAGAGTGGAATAGGGTCTGAAATGAAAGAAGGGAAAGGAACAGAACTCGTGAGCTGATATGAGGACACTTTAAAAAGTAAGTAAGTATAAAAGAAAACAAAATTACAAAAACAAACAAACAAACAAAAAGATGCCCCAAACAATTGCTCACCACAAGCTTTGCCCCACTTCTAACAAAAGCCGTCCCTGCAGCTCCCCTCTGCTTCCACAGCCTTGCCATGTCAACCCAGTACACTTCTCTGCTCACCATTGCTCTGCCCAGTGCTGGTTGCTGAGGGTATTATTTATTTACTTTTTTGTAAAACTCTTTACAAGGGAGGGTACTGACAGCAGAAAAGGTGATGGTTTTCAACTAAAAGACGGTAGATTTAGATCAGACTTGAGGCAGACGTTCTTTGCTCAGAGAGTGCTGAAGCACTGCAATGGCTTGCTCGGAGAAGCTGTGGTTTCCCCTTCGCTGGAAGCGGTCAAGACCACAGTGGACGGAGATTTGGGCCTCCTCAATTAACGGCAGGTGTTCGTGGCCATGGCGGGGCATGCTGGGAGGGGTAGTGTGACTGGGTGCTCGTGAGGGACCCTTCCAACCCAACCCATTCTGCGATCCTATGGTTCCAAGGTGGTGTCCAGCAGGACCCCAGATCCTTCCCAGCAAAGCCCTTCTCCCCAGCTGGACAGCTCCCAGCGAGTGCTGCTTCCTGGGGCCGTTCTTGCTCAGCTGCAGGACTTTGCCCTTCACCTCGTTGAGCTTCTTGGGGTTCCTGCCTTGTCTGCACACCGAGCAGCTGCAGACGTGCAGGCCTGCAAATGGGCAGCATGTGTTTTTGGGGGGAGCGGCTCAGTGGTGCCTTGTACGTGGGGAAAAATCACACCAACACCGACACCCCAGCCGGCCCTGCGAAGGGCTGCATCGACGTATCCTTCGGCCACCTGTCTGAAGCCAATGGCCTTCGGGTCCAGCAGACACACGAGGAAGCGGTGGGAACATCAGGAGGCAAAGGGGGAGAAAGCAGCGAGGGTAGGGACAGAGACACCAACTGTCTTGTCACAAATACTGAGACGTTTTCTGCAGTTTTCCTGGCTTTATTTGCTTTGTCTAAAAGCCTTAGAGTGCTGTGCGCCTCCCTGTTCCCCCCGAGTTGCCGGCGTGTGCCCCATGTGCTGGCCCAGCCCCAGCTAGGCCAGCTCCTGGGGCACTGCGCTAGTGTCGCCGGCGGGGTGGCCTCTTTGCGGGTGGGGCAGAGTCCTGGGAAGTGGGGGCCCTCCTCTTGGCAGCTCGCCGGGGCCCCCTGCGTCTTTGGTCCCCACCCTGGCCAGCAGTGGAGGGACCAGCCCCGGCCACCTCCGGCTCCTCTGCTGCCGCTTGTTGGTTTCCAGGTGCAGGAACCGGGCTGGATGGACGGCGGCTGGGTCCCCGGCGGAGGGCAGCGGTTGAGGTCCCAGAGAGCTCCTGTGCGTTGGTTCCCTCGGAGCTCTCTGGGCCGGCTGCTGGTGTCCCCAGCGATGCGGCAGCGTGTCTGGGGACTGCTGCAGGGCTGCCCTCCTGTCCTGCGGCAGCTGGGGAGGCCCCCAGGCCCAGGATGTTTCGGGCCTCCCCGCTGCAGCGCTGCACGGCAGCGGCAAGGAGCCGCTGCACGAAGCCGGCCGTCTGCCTGCCCAGGGAGGTCCTGAGCAGCAGGGCGAGGGCCCCCTCGTCCAGACCAAAGAAGCGCAGCCCTGAGATGACGTTGCGCTGCGCTTCTGAGGCTGCCCTGCCGTCATCCCCGAGGAGCTGCCCCAGCTCGTGGCGCAGCCAGGGCAGCAGGGGCTGGAGCACAGCAGGGTAGACGCGGAAGAGGGACGCCCAGGCGAAGGGGTGGAGGCCGCCCACAGAGGCTGCGGGCACTGGTCCTGCAGCCTCTGGTCGGGCAGCTGGCTGGGCAGGAGCTGCGTCTGCCTGCTGGGCGCCGAGCGCTGCCTCCGCAGGTGGTGGGATGACGAGCTCCTTGAAGCTGTTGTCCGCCCGCACCGAGTGCACGATGGAGCTCACCCTGCGCTTGCACAGGGGGCACTCGGGCTTGCTCTCAGCCCACCGCTGGATGCAGGCGAAGCAGAAGCGGTGGAGGCATGGCAGCACGTAGCTGGGGTTCACCTGGCTGTCCAGACAGATGGGACAGCGGGCGTCCAGCTCCGTGGCCATGCTCTCCACCTGCTGAGGTGAGCTGGGGAGAAGTGGCGATGACGAGCCGCTCCCTCTCACCGGCGCTGCAGCAGCAGGACTCACGCTGCAAAAGGCAGACAAGAGGCCATGGGCATGGGCCGAGCCGGGGCCGGCTGCAAGAGTTGTGCAGCTCCCTCAAGGAGGAAACCCTTCCAGCTGCCCAGGGCCCAGGGCCCGGGACAAGGTGTCCCCAGCGCGCTCACCTCTGCTGCTCTGAGCGCTCGTCCTGGGTCTCCCGACGGCCCGAACGACGCAGGGCCGCCGAAGAAGCTCCGATGGCTCTGGGAAGGGCACTGAGAGCTACTGCAGCAACTCCCAGGGCACGACACCAGCACCAAGGCCAACCTCGCTCCTCACTCCAGACCTCACGTAACCGCTCAGCCGGAGTGCGGGCACTAGCCGGTGGGGTGGGACTCTGCGCCCGCATATGAGCAGCCAGGGCCACGCAGTCACAATGCGTCGCTCACGGCTCTCACAGTGCATCGCTCGGAGACATCACAATGGGCCGTCCTGCCCCGCAGTGCTTGCTCTGGCAGGGCTCTGGCCCCGGCACCTGCGTCTGTGCCTAGCACAATGCCATTACCACTCTGCCCCACAAAGTGGTTGTCTTCTTCTCGGCATCGGTGTTCTCCACCAGGCACTGCAGCCTTGGCCGTGTCTCCCCAGGGCACCAGCAGCTCACCCTGGCCACGGCAGACATCTCCAAGTCCATTCAACGACAGTGTCCAGTCCATAAAACCCCACGCCTGCCTTTGAGGCACACCACACAGTCCCACAAGCTCTCCCCACCCTCCAGCTCTGCTGGCCAGTTCTCTGAGTTGCCCTGCTTCTCCCCATAGCAGGCTCAAGGCAGCCCTTGGCTTGCCCTCGGGGATCTCCTTGATTCTGAGCCTCTCTGGGGGGAGCAGGGCGTTCCCCTCTGCTTAGCACCCATCAGGCCTCATCCGGGCATCGCGTCCTCCTTGGGGTCCCGGGCGGGAGAGGCGTCCACCAGCTGGAGGAGTTGAGGGCAGAGCATTGATGCGGTGGGGCTGGAGCACTGGCCCCGTGAGGAGCGTGTGGGGCCGGGACTGGTTCAGCATGGACCCGAGTAGGCTTAGGGGCACAGCGTGGTGCCTGTGGGGAGGGGATGGCTGGAACGGGGACAAGATCTTCCCAGCAGTAGCTGGCAGGAGGAGCGGAGGCAGATCTGGGCCTGGACAAGTCCAGGCTGGTGATAGGGAAAAGCAGAGAGTTGTCCTCTCAGGGTTACAAAGAAGAGTCAGGAAGCCCTGTCGGGCTTCGGAGTGGGTTTTCTAGCAAGGTGGCGTCACCCCTGAGCATGGAGGTTTTCAAGAGCTGAGCGGACCCAGCCCAGAGCACAAAGGAGCTCACAAGCCTGTGAAGGGACACACGGGGAAGTCCCGGCAGGGAAAGCGTCGCCCGTGTGAAATGGAGACAGGGTTCCCAAATGAGCTCATTGCAGCCAAGCAAGCCGTATGGAAACAGAGGCCCCAGCTCCATTGGGCTCTCTCTGCTCAGGGCCCAGAGCCCCTAGGAGAGCACACGTCTCTGAAGAGCTCAGATCACGGCCCAGGGTCCATAGTTGTCAAAGACGGGGAAAGAAGTTCGAAGGCCGGGCCCCATGGTGCTGCGGTGAGGGGAAGGAAGCCCTCAAGACTAGGGACAGCCTCATGGTGCTTGGGTAGGGGCTCAGGTGCCCTGCAAGAGCAGACGATGAATTGCCATGGCACAGGCACCGTGCAATGCCGTGGTGCCTGGAGTGGTGGCACACGAATTTGCCGATGGGAAGTAGCGAATGAATTCCTTGGTTTTGCTTGGCTCGTGCGGGTGGCTTTCGCTTTACCTAGTAAACTGTCTGTATCGCAAGCCGTGAGTTCTTGCACTTTCTTTCACCTTGCTGATTCTCTCCCTCATCCAACCGGGGAGAGTGAGCGAGTGGCTGTGTGCTCTGATCTTTTGTGGGATTTGCTGCTCCAGCTGGGTGCATATCAGTCTATGGGGCCCAATGGTGTGTGAACCAATCTGCAGCCAGTAACACAGGCTCAGACCATGCAGGCTCACAGTAATAAACCCAATACCACTAGGTTCTGGAATACTGTCTTTCACAGACTTGTCACCTCTTGCAGTGCCCAGATTGTATCTAGAGTGTTATTTTGTAATTCTTCAGCGATGGCTGAGTTATTCACAATAGCCTTTTTTAATTCACTCACCCCTAACCAATGGATAAAGCACCGCACCCAACTGTGAAATGCCGTGTTCCTTTTCACTAGAGGATTACCTGGAGTCCGCTTCATTCTGCGTGTATGGATCCCAAGGGGCCTTTGGCTTTGTATGTCTTCATTAAGAGTTGCATTTGGAATGATTGCCCCCAGGGTACAAGCTCTCTTACATCTTAGGGGCAACACCTTCCTGGCTTCATTTCCACATAGCCACTACCACCCCTTGCCATTTGGGACCAGCCATCAGGTTACAGGATGATTCCCAGGTTGTGTCTGGTGTGCATTATATACAACAGCATTCCTATAATTACCATATTCAGTACACTATGGATAATTCCTTACCTCCCAGTTAACATTCCCACACCCCCTGAAATTCCATTACTATGAATAATGATATACATACTAATGTAAAAAAAAATAAAATAAAAATAATAAAACAAAACAAAATAAAACAAAAGAAAAAATAAAATAAAATAAAATAAAATAAAATAAAATAAAATAAAATAAAATAAAATAAAATAAAATAATAAAATAAAATAAAATAAAATAAAATAAAATAAAATAATAAAATAAAATAAAATAAAATAAAATAAAATAAAATAAAATAAAATAAAATAAAATAAAATAAAATAAAATAAAATAAAATAAAATAAAAAAAAGTAAAATAAGAACAGAATTCCTTGGGAACACTGTGTAATCCAACTCTTTTCCCCACTTACACACTGTATTCCTTATTTTTCCCCAAGGAGAATTTAAGAGTTAATTTACAGCTTTGATTGACAAATTTTCCTAATTTTTAACTCTAAAGGTTCTCCTAGAGGGACAGTCTCTCAGGTCTCAGGGTCAACTGCTGCCTTCACGCAGGCGTAACGAGTGTGATGACTCCACCTTTTCTCAGCTGTTCTTACTGGCACCTCAGTGGTCAGGAGTACTTGCAATGGTCAGTCTCACTCAGGTTATAGCTTTGATTCCCTCCATATTCATATCAGAACCCAATCTGCTGCTCGGAATGGATGGATCAGGACTTCCCAGGGTGGGATATGGGCTAACAATCCACTTGTCCTGAGAGATGCCAAAGAGGACGACAGCCCAAGTTTACAGTTTTTAAGAAAAGCATCTTTTGTCCCGAATTGAGGTAATTCACTCCCTTTGCACAGGTGCAGCAATCCACATAATAGGAAACATGGTGAAACTACCACTTCTTTTCTTGGTGCCGTTTGCACTCAGAGCAGTGCCAAAAGTAAGCATTTTGTTCACGGGAGCAGAGTTTCCAGAATTAACTTAGTCAGTTGCTCCTTTCCTGTCTGATCCACTGCACCCTTCCAGAAGAGGAGGGATGCCAAGGAGTGTGAAATTCCCATTTAATTCCTACAGTCTGTGTTAGCCCTTGCAATATTGGCGATGTAAAGTGACTTCCTTGATCAGAGTCAATATTTTCAATGGTCCTGGAGCTGGGAATTATCTGCTCTAGAATTACCTTAGCTACTGTGCTCACAGTAGCAGATACAGAATGGCAAACTTTCACCTGCCCTGAGACATGATCGACCAAGACTAATAAGTATGTAAATCTACCTACTCTAGGGAGTTCTGCAAAAACTACCCATACGCTTTGGAAGGGTTGAATTCCTGGGTATTGCCTCCCTTTAGGATGTCTGTGGATAATTTTCCTATTTACCTTTTGACATACTACACAACTCCTGCATATTTGTTTAGCCAGAATATATATCATCCTACACACACGTATTTCCATAGCACAATGTGTGGATCACACATTGCTTGAACTCCCCAGTGACTCCCTCGATACAAAATAGTTCATATTGGTGCTTTATTTGGCATTTAAGAGACAACCAGTTTGTCTCCTGAGCATATGCTTCTATCCATAATTGACATTATCCCATTAACCCCCCAAACTTCCGTAGTTCTCTCTTAGTTTTGGGTAGGGGTAGCTCACCAGTTCCCTGAATCTTCTCTAGATTTATTCTTTATTTTTTCCTCAGACACCACATGCCCTAAATACTTGACTTCTCTTTCTACACATTGTAGTTTCTTTCTTGATACTCAAGCCCTGTTTTCTTCCTTTAATAGCATGTTAGTGGCTTTCTTTACAACTGTTTTCTCCCCTTCTGACAATAAAAAATCATTCACAGATTGTAACAGTAGCACTCCCTCCAGAGGTTGGAATTGCTCCAAAATCTGTTCTAGAACTTGCCCCAAAATTTCAGGGACTCTCTATACCCCAAGGTAAAACTGGCCACCTGTATTGTTGCTTTCGCCCCATTTCAGGCTCTTGTCACTCAAAGGCGAATCTATCTTTGCTCTCAGGGCCTGAGAGCACCCCGTTAATAACACTTTGATTTCAGTCTAAAAACTGATTATTCAAATGTCCAGTTTCATCATCAAATCCCTTACCAGCAAGTTAGTCCTTGCCTCGGGTACTTATAGTAATTGCCCAGTGATCATTTTATCCCCTGGTCTCAGCTTGGTGTCCACCAAAAGTAGCACTGTTACCCCAGTCCTTTCTACCCCTGTCAGCTACAGGGTTTCATTAGTTAATTTCAGCCCTGATACTTTATGGGCCAGCAAAGACAAAGCTGCTCCAGTGTATTGGGTTTACACGGCAAGGGTTTGGTACTGGGGAGCTGCAGAAGTGGCTCCTGTGAGAAGAGCCGAGCAGCTGCCCCATGTCACATAAGGGCTAGCTTCAGCCAGATCCAAAGGGAGCCAGAGCCGAGCCATGAGTGACACTGTGCTTCTGTGAGAGCACACCCAAGCAAAGGTGGGGGAAAAAAAGAAAACAAACAAACAAACAGAAAATTGCTGTGCAACTGCAGCTGGGAGAGAGGATTGTGAAAGTGTGAGAGAAGCAGCCCTGCAGCCCCCAGGTGAGTGCCGCAGGAGGGCAGGAGGTGCTGCAGGCAGGCAGGCAGCAGCAGTTCCCCTGCGGGCTGTGCAGGGAGAGGCCCCTGGTGGAGCAGGCTGTCCCCCTGCAGCCCATGGGTCCCCCATGGAGCAGATCTCCACGCTGCAGCCCCCCCATGGGTGGAGGAGCCCCCGCTGGAGCAGGTGGATGTGGCCTGGAGGAGGCTGCGGCCCATGGAGAGCCCCCGCAGGAGCAGGCCCCGGGCCGCAGCTGCAGCCCGTGGAGAGGAGCCCCCGCAGGAGCAGGGGGTCTGGGGGGCAGGAGGTGTGTGGGTTCAAAATCAGCTGCCTGTGGGAGTCCCAAGCCTGAGCAACATGCTCCTGACGGATGGACCCCGTGACAAAGGCCCACACCTGGAGCAGCTCCCAGAGAGCCGCTGCCTGTGGAGAAACCCACACAGGAGCAGTCCTGGAGGGACGGCACCCCGCAGAAGGGACCCCATGACAAAGCAGGGGAGAGAGCGACCGTGAAGGAGTAGTGAGAACGAAGCACCACGGACTGACCACAGCCCCCACTCCTGGCCTCCCTGCCTCACTCAAGGCCAGGAGGAGGTGGACGAGATTGCAAGGGGGGAGGTGCCCCTAGCTTGTTTCTTTGTTTCTCACTGCTCCAGAGGGTCAGTGCTAAACGGTATTCATCTCCCTATGCTAAGTGTGTTTTGCCCATGACAATCATTGTAGAGTGATCTCCCTGTCTTTACCTCAACCCTTGAGCCCTTCTCGTTTATCAAGGCCTCTCAGTGGGACTAGCTTTCTGAGAAGCACTGGCTCCCCTGGTCTGAATTTAGAACAGCAAACCATGCGTCCTCCTTCTTCCACTCTGGATATTCCTATTGGGAGTGGCCATGGAGTTTGGCCACATTTAAACAGCTTCTCAAAGCCTGTCCCTGCTAGGATTTAGGTTGCAACACAGGCAGCTTTCCTTGCCTGCCATCCCTATGTCTTTCTTCCTCTCCCTTCTCTCCTGGGTCCAACTTCCCCTGGAAGTTTTCTCCAAACTTGATCTCCAAACCTCTGCCCCACCACCTGGTCCCCTGTGAACACTATTAGTTTTGCTCTCTGCTTTTCCTTCTCATCTTCCCTCCTAACATGGTCCTCCTGCAGGAGCATCTCTAGTGACCGTTCTCTCCATCCTCCCACCTTCTGGAGCTTTTTCTGTCTATCTGGCCAGGCTTTCATCACAAAATGAACTTTCAGGAGCCCTTGGGCTACAGGATCCTCAGGACTCATCTGCGAGTCCTTTCTCATTCTGACCCGAAGTCTCTCGTATGGTTTCCGTGTTGTGGGTCATTATTATCCCAGTTGGATAAGCAGGTATGTCTGAGCTATCAGAATTACTCCCAGTCCGGGGGGGTCGGTTCTTTCCCATTCTTGCACAGCTGCCTGCCGAATCAGTCCCCTCCTAAACATTCTTCTCCAGTCAATAACATACTCAAGACTGACTGCTAGGGTCGAGGTGTATTTTCCACCCCACTTCCTCCTGTCCTTCTCCAATCACGCAGGTAAAACCACAGGCTGGCATGTGGTGTGCCTGCACCGTGCCTCTCTCTTGAGTAGAGGAACTGCTGCTCCTCCCAGCTGAGACACAGGTCCCTGTGGGTGAGGAGGAAGGCGTCATTCTCTTCAAGCCAATGAACCTCGAGGCTCTAGAAGATTGCAGGGGCTGCCTGTGCTGCCCTTGTTGTCTTACATTGTCCAAGGCCAGGTCGAAAATAACTTCATTGTATTTCTGCAGAAAAAAATCTTCCTCCGTGTGATTGATCCCTGCACTAGAAAGCCCATGGATAAGAAGACAATACTTGAAAATGCAAGAGCAACCAAAGGCAGAATCATCACCATGGAGGACCACTACCCCTACCATTGGAAAAGCGGTGCGTGCTGCACTAGTGGGGGAGCCTGGTATCACAGTCAACCACTTGGCTGTAGCTCACGTACCACGAAGTGGGAAGTCAGCTGAGCTCCTGAGGAGGTTTGGCACTGACAAAGATGCCGTTGTGCAAGCTGTTCAGGTGGCAGTGTCCAAATCAAGAAATGTGGAGTACTTTCAAGCATCTTGTGCTGTGTTACACAAAAGCAGTGTTCAGAGAATAGCAGCTTAAAAATTAATACATACATATATATATATATATATCTTATATATATATAAGAGGGGGGGTGGGGAAAGGGAAAGGAAAAGGAAAAAAAAGAAAAATAAAAACAACAACTGCACCCTGGACTGGAGGGAATGGTGTCAAGCTGCCACAGGGGAGGTTCAGGCTGGATATCGGGAAGAGGTTCTTCGCTGAGAGGGTTGTTATGCACTGGACCAGGCTCCTCAGGGATGTAGTCACAGCACCAAGCCTGTTGGAGTTTAAGAAGCATTTAGACTGTACTCATAGTCATACAGTCTAATTTTTTGGGTAGACCTGTGTGGTGCCAGGAGTTGGAGTCGATGATTGGACTGTGCACTTAGTCACATGGTCTGAACTTGGGTAGACCTGTGCGGTGTCAAGAGTTGGACTTGATGATCCTTAAGGGTCCCTTCCAACTCAGGATATTCTATGATTCTATGATCCTTATGGGTGCCTTCCAACTCGGGATATTCTGTGATTCTCTGATTCTAGGATAACCTGTTGGGACAGGTTCTCCACAGCCAAGATGCAGACTACAGGATGCAGGGAGGAAGAGAGATTTTGTTGGCATTGCTAGGGTTGTTGGGCCACTGCATCCACTGCTGGTTCCTCTCCATCCTTCCAGCTCCTTGGAGCCACCATAGCAATATGTTGGCTTGAATATTCCCAGGAGATTTAAAATTCTCAAGAACTTTGTAGCTGGACAGGGGCAAAAGGAAAGGTGGAAGGAGAAGGGGAAGGTTCTGCTCCTTGCCTCCTGCAAAGGTTGGCTCTCCGAAGAGAAAAGTCTGATTGTGAATCAGCACAGGAGATGGTTCCTGAACTACAAGGGTGATAGCAGTGCTCTGTGCAAACACTGGACAAGGTTCATGACCCGTGCTTTTATCACACCCCCAGTGAGTGCTGCCCAGCACTTCAAAGACAGAAAGCCAAAAGCAACCTTAAGGCAGACCCCAGAGGTGATACACAGTAAAAGAGGGAGTATAAATGGCAAGGAAGGGCGACACAACACAACTTGGAGAGCAAGTAAAGCAGCACTGTGACTGGCAACTATGGAATGAATATCAGGCCCCTAACTAATCCTAAACAAATATCCTCTCTCTAACAGGCTCTGCACAGATTTATGCCAAGTCTTTGTGCCCCGTGTTTGACACCTGGAAGACTACTTTTAGCCAGCAGGCAGCAAAGCACCATGAAGCAATTGGCTCACTCTGCCCAGAGTGGAATAGGGTCTGAAATGAAAGAAGGGAAAGGAACAGAACTCGTGAGCTGATATGAGGACACTTTAAAAAGTAAGTAAGTATAAAAGAAAACAAAATTACAAAAACAAACAAACAAACTAACAAAAAGATGCCCCAAACAATTGCTCACCACAAGCTTTGCCCCACTTCTAACAAAAGCCGTCCCTGCAGCTCCCCTCTGCTTCCACAGCCTTGCCATGTCAACCCAATACACTTCTCTGCTCACCATTGCTCTGCCCAGTGCTGGTTGCTGAGGGTATTATTTATTTACTTTTTTGTAAAACTCTTTACAAGGGAGGGTACTGACAGCAGAAAAGGTGATGGTTTTCAACTAAAAGACGGTAGATTTAGATCAGACTTGAGGCAGACGTTCTTTGCTCAGAGAGTGCTGAAGCACTGCAATGGCTTGCTCGGAGAAGCTGTGGTTTCCCCTTCGCTGGAAGCGGTCAAGACCACAGTGGACGGAGATTTGGGCCTCCTCAATTAACGGCAGGTGTTCGTGGCCATGGCGGGGCATGCTGGGAGGGGTAGTGTGACTGGGTGCTCGTGAGGGACCCTTCCAACCCAACCCATTCTGCGATCCTATGGTTCCAAGGTGGTGTCCAGCAGGACCCCAGATCCTTCCCAGCAAAGCCCTTCTCCCCAGCTGGACAGCTCCCAGCGAGTGCTGCTTCCTGGGGCCGTTCTTGCTCAGCTGCAGGACTTTGCCCTTCACCTCGTTGAGCTTCTTGGGGTTCCTGCCTTGTCTGCACACCGAGCAGCTGCAGACGTGCAGGCCTGCAAATGGGCAGCATGTGTTTTTGGGGGGAGCGGCTCAGTGGTGCCTTGTACGTGGGGAAAAATCACACCAACACCGACACCCCAGCTGGCCCTGCGAAGGGCTGCATCGACATATCCTTCGGCCACCTGTCTGAAGCCAATGGCCTTCGGGTCCAGCAGACACACGAGGAAGCGGTGGGAACATCAGGAGGCAAAGGGGGAGAAAGCAGCGAGGGTAGGGACAGAGACACCAACTGTCTTGTCACAAATACTGAGACGTTTTCTGCAGTTTTCCTGGCTTTATTTGCTTTGTCTAAAAGCCTTAGAGTGCTGTGCGCCTCCCTGTTCCCCCCCGGTTGCCGGCGTGTGCCCCATGTGCTGGCCCAGCCCCAGCTAGGCCAGCTCCTGGGGCACTGCGCTAGTGTCGCCGGCGGGGTGGCCTCTTTGTGGGTGGGGCAGAGTCCTGGGAAGTGGGGGCCCTCCTCTTGGCAGCTCGCCGGGGCCCCCTGCGTCTTTGGTCCCCACCCTGGCCAGCAGTGGAGGGACCAGCCCCGGCCTCCTCCGGCTCCTCTGCTGCCGCTTGTTGGTTTCCAGGTGCAGGAACCGGGCTGGATGGACGGCGGCTGGGTCCCCGGCGGAGGGCAGCGGTTGAGGTCCCAGAGAGCTCCTCTGCGTTGGTTCCCTCGGAGCTCTCTGGGCCGGCTGCTGGTGTCCCCAGCGATGCGGCAGTGTGTCTGGGGACTGCTGCAGGGCTGCCCTCCTGTCCTGCGGCAGCTGGGGAGGCCCCCAGGCCCAGGATGGTTCGGGCCTCCCCGCTGCAGCGCTGCACGGCAGCGGCAAGGAGCCGCTGCACGAAGCCGGCCGTCTGCCTGCCCAGGGAGGTCCTGAGCAGCAGGGCGAGGGCCCCCTCGTCCAGGCCAAAGAAGCGCAGCCCTGAGATGACGTTGCGCTGCGCTTCTGAGGCTGCCCTGCCGTCATCCCCGAGGAGCTGCCCCAGCTCGTGGCGCAGCCAGGGCAGCAGGGGCTGGAGCACAGCAGGGTAGACGCGGAAGAGGGACGCCCAGGCGAAGGGGTGGAGGCCGCCCACAGAGGCTGCGGGCACTGGTCCTGCAGCCTCTGGTCGGGCAGCTGGCTGGGCAGGAGCTGCGTCTGCCTGCTGGGCGCCGAGCGGTGCCTCCGCAGGTGGTGGGATGACGAGCTCCTTGAAGCTGTTGTCCGCCCGCACCGAGTGCACGATGGAGCTCACCCTGCGCTTGCACAGGGGGCACTCGGGCTTGCTCTCAGCCCACCGCTGGATGCAGGCGAAGCAGAAGCGGTGGAGGCATGGCAGCACGTAGCTGGGGTTCACCTGGCTGTCCAGACAGATGGGACAGCGGGTGTCCAGCTCCGTGGCCATGCTCTCCACCTGCTGAGGTGAGCTGGGGAGAAGTGGCGATGACGAGCCGCTCCCTCTCACCGGCGCTGCAGCAGCAGGAGTCACGCTGCAAAAGGCAGACAAGAGGCCATGGGCATGGGCCGAGCCGGGGCCGGCTGCAAGAGTTGTGCAGCTCCCTCAAGGAGGAAACCCTACCAGCTGCCCAGGGCCCAGGGCCCAGGACAAGGTGTCCCCAGCGCGCTCACCTCTGCTGCTCTGAGCGCTCGTCCTGGGTCTCCCAACGGCCCGAACGACGCAGGGCCGCCGAAGAAGCTCCGATGGCTCTGGGAACGGCACTGAGAGCTACTGCAGCAACTCTCAGGGCACGACACCAGCACCAAGGCCAACCTCGCTCCTCACTCCAGACCTCACGTAACCGCTCAGCCGGAGTGCGGGCACTAGCCGGCGCGGTGGGACTCTGCGCCCGCATATGAGCAGCCAGGGCCACGCAGTCACAATGCGTCGCTCACGGCTCTCACAGTGCATCGCTCGGAGACATCACAATGGGCCGTCCTGCCCCGCAGCGCTTGCTCTGGCAGGGCTCTGGCCCCGGCACCTGCGTCTGTGTCTAGCACAATGCCATTACCACTCTGCCCCACAAAGTGGTTGTCTTCTTCTCGGCATCGATGTTATCCACCAGGCACTGCAGCCTTGGCCGTGTCTCCCCAGGGCACCACCAGCTCATTCTGGCCACGGCAGACCTCTCCAAGTCCATTTGACGACAGTGTCCAGTCCATAAAACCCCACGCCTGCCTTTGAGGCAGCACCACACAGTCCCACAAGCTCTCCCCACCCTCCAGCTCTGCTGGCCAGTTCTCTGAGTTGCCCTGCTTCTTCCCATGCCAAGCCAAATGCAGCCCTTGACTTGTTCTCAGTGTTTTTCTCCCTTCTTTCACCCCTCTCTGGGGTCATCTGCTCTGCTCAGCACTTGTCCTCCTTGGGGTCCTGGGTGGGAGAGACATCAACAAGCCAGAGGGGTTCAGGAGAGGCCGCTGATGCGGTGGGGCTGGAGCACTTGCCCTGTGAGGAGGGTGCGTGGAGCTGGGGCTGGCTCAGCGCTGACCAGAGGAGGCTTAGGGACACCTGACAGCACTGCCTGGTGCCTGGGAGAAGGGATGACAGGGATGGGGACAGGCTCTTTCCAGCAGTGCCTGGCAGCAGGAGCAGAGAAAAGCAGCATCAGCTGGGACTGGGGAGGTTCAGGCTGGAGATCAGGAAATACCAAAAGTTCTGGGAGGCTCCCAAAACACCTGAATGGTTTGTCCAGCAAGTTGTTGGCATCCCAGAGCTTGAAGGTTTTTGAAAGCTGTGTGGGCCCAACCCAGGACACAAGTGTCACAAGCCCATGTAGGGACGGACTCCTGGGGAAGTCCAGGAAGATACAGCATTGCCAGTGTGAAATCCAGCAAAGATTTCCAAATATGCAAGAAATTCCAGAAGTAACTGTTTCAGAGGGTCCATTGGCTGCAGAGCTTCACCCAGCTCAGCTTTTCCCCAGGTTCCTGCTGTGTGTCTGCAGGGTCCGATGTGGCTCTGCCATTGGGACCTGGGTCTCCCTGGAGGACCCTGCAGCAACTCTTGGTGCTCCAAAGCAGCAGTGACTCCAAGGTGGAGTCCAGCAGGACCCCAGATGCTTCCCAGCAAAGCCCTTCTCCCCAGCTGGACAGCTCCCAGAGAGTGCTGCTTCCTGGGGCCGTTCTTGCTCAGCTGCAGGACTTTGCCCTTCACCTCGTTGAAGATCTTCCCCGCTGTAGCTGGCACTGCTCTCTACAACCATACAGCCTCCTGAAAGGAAGTTTTGGAGAGCTGGGGTTCCGCCTTTTGTCACCGATAACTAGTGATAGTACTAGAGGGAAAGGCCAAGGTAGTTTCTCAATGGAAATTAGGAGATATTTCTTTTCCTGTATCGTATTCAGGCCTTGGTTGGTGTTACCCGGGAAAGTGGTGGAGTCACTGTCCTTGCAGCTGTTTAAGGAAGAGCGGATGTGGTACAGAAACATGATTTATTGGGCAATATTGATGGCAGGGGCAAGGTTGTACCAAATGATCTTGGATGTCTTTTCCTACTTTAATGATTCTATGATTTTCAGTCCTGCATGTGGTGAGGTGCAGCCCCAGGTACGAGGTGATGCTGGGAGTCACCCACATGAAAATCAACTTGGCAGAAAATGACCTGGAGGACACAAAGTTCTTCATGAAGCAGCAATGTGCTCTTGCTGCTAAGAATGCTAATGGTATTTTTGGCTGTATGAGGCGAAGTATCACCAGTAGATCAAGAGAGGTGATCCTTCTGTTCAGAATTGATGAGGCCACACCTGGATTATTGTCTTCAGTTCTGGTCCTCCCAATACAAGAAAGACTTGACCAAACTGGAAAGAGTCCAAGGTAAGACCACCAAGGTGATGAAGGGACTGGAGTATCTCTCCTGTAAGGAAAGGCTGATACAGCAGGGACTATTTACCCTAGAGAAGAAGAAGTTCAAAGAAGGTCTTATCAATGCACTTGACCTTAAAGAAAACTCTGCTGAACTTTTGGACCTTTGTGATTTCTGTAATTCTACAAGCAACACTAGTTATTAAATGAAGGAGACAATAGGTTTACTTCCAACAATGGGTATAAACATGTGGTAAAGTATATCTGATTGATTATTTCAGTTATTGTGTGCTATTCATGGCTTTATTGCTGCAAGGGATATTACTAGCTTGGTTGCATAAGCTGGAAATAGCTTCCTTCTATTGCATTGACTGTTCCACACATCAGAAATTGGTCTACAGTCTAGCACAGAAACATAAAAAATGAGTGAAATTAAAAGATGCTCCTCTTCTGAAAATGAATACATATCTTTTAACATCTTATGTGGGAATACTGAACTTGAATTAAACTGAACTCATGTTTCTGCATTAAAAAGATTTCAAGGACTAGATAACCGATCAGCCTGAAGTTTTGGCAACTCTCCTTCCTTCCTCCTGCTCCCTTCCCTCTCTGCCCCATCCCCTCCCATCCCAACCTTGTATTATAAATAGTTTTCGTACAAGTATAAGCATTGCTACAGAACTCTTTTGGAGTAGATTGCAGCTCTGTTGCCCTGCAACAGAAGTGTACTTCACTAATGTGAATGCTTTGGAACAGTATTATCATTTAGAAAAGAGAAAGTTCATTGTACATGGATATTCTTTAAATGTGCTGTTTAGATTTTTAAGTGGAAATATGTGAGTTTGGTCTGAGACAAACAAAAGAAACAGAAACATTAAATATTTTTTTGCTAAAGATAAAAGAATACCTGTAGCATTGTTAATTGAGGTGATGCTTAGCTGTTAGATGACCTGTTCAGATTATTCTTTTTATCACTGCGTACCACTTAGAGGATATAAATACAATATCATGTTGAAATATATATCTTTGCTTGTTGTCTATGCCAAGCTTGACCATATTCTGGAGCAGCATGAGGAAACCCCTTTCTGGCTTCTGCTACCAGCCTCGGTGCACTACTCTGAGCTGTTGTAAACTAGCAGAATGTTTGTGTCATATTGTGTGATCTGAACTGCCCATTTGTCTTCTTCCAGAAAGTCAAGAGCAGAGAGACAGTGAGAAGATATGGGGGCACACTTATGCAGAGCATTCCATGGGGAAGGGGAGGGAGGGGGCAGTCTCCTTGACTAGTGTCACCTCTGGTTAGAGTATAGTACCCCCTTGGGCATTACCAGTTCTGCTTACTGGAAAGTTACAAAGCAAAATCTTATTTAAAAAAATAAAATGCATTGCCTTAGTTTGCTGGAGTGTTTTTTAAAGAGAATGTACTTCTATTTCTGTCAGTAAGTCTGAAGATGCTGTTACAGCTGCTCTTTTTACCAGTGAGTAAAATCTGAGGTTTACTGAGAAGCACACCAGGCAATGCATTTCATTCTGAGGTTTCAGAGAAAACAAAACAAAACAAAACAAAACAAAACAAAACAAAAACAAAAACAAAAACAAAAACAAACAAACAAACAAACAAACAAAACACTAATTCCAAGTTTTAGTGGTGGTGTGGGGCTGTGTGTGGGGTATATTTGTAGCAGTGTAGAAGTCTGATATGTCTCATATGGTATTGGCAAATAGGGAATAAGGATTCAAGGCATTCACACTCATTAAAGATGTTAAGATAGGAGGAAGCCTAAGATGCAATGACCACACCCTGATTGCATTTGTGATCTCAAGGAATGTGGACCTGGCTAAGAGCAAAATCAGGACCCTGTACTTCAGAAGAGCCAAATTCTAGCTGTTCAAAGAATTAGTGGAAGAGATCCCATGGGACACAGTCCTTAGGGACAGAAGACCTGATCAGATCTGGCAACTCTTTAAGGATATTTTCTTTGGAGTGTAAGAGATCCCTATTCCCATACTTAATAAATAAAGCAGGGAGGTGAAAACTGGCATAGTTGAATAAGGATCGGCTGATCAAACTTGTGCAAAAGAAATAAAGTCGCAGATGGTGGAAACAAGGCCATTGTGCCCTGGGAAGAATATAAAAATGCAGTCTTGATGTTCAGGGATGGGATCAGGAAAGCCAAGGCACTGACAAAAATAAACTTGGCGAAGGATGCAAAGAATAACAAAAAGGGTTTCTACAGGTACTATGGCCACAAAAGAAAGACTAGGGAGAGTGTAGTGCTTCTGACAAATGAAGACAGAGAACATGTCTGATGACATGAATCCCAGGGAATTGGCTGATGTAGTTGCCAAGCCTCTCTCCATCCTCTTTGAAAGGCCTGGGCAGTCAGGTGAAGTTCCTGGTGACTGGAAAAAGGGAAACATCACTCTCATTTTTAAAAACAGTAGAAAAGAAAACAAGGGGAACTACAGACTGGTGAGACTCAGCTCTGTGCCTGGCAAGATCATGGAACAATGCTTCCTGGAGGCATTGTTAAGGCACATGCAAGACAAGGAAGAATCCAGAACAGCCAGCATGGCTTTGCCAAGGATAAATCATGCCTGACCAATCTGGTGGCCTTCTACGACAGAGTCACTGCATCAGTCAAAAAGGGAAGAGTGATTGATGTCATCTACCTGGACTTCTGTAAGGTCTTCAGCACAGTCCCACATGACATTCTGATCTCCAAATTGGAGAGATATGGAATTGAAGAGTGGACTATTTGGTGGATAAGGAATAGACTTGATGGCCAAACCCAGAGAGCTCTACCAGTCAAATGTTCTATGTCCAGGTGGAGACAGGTAACAAGCAGTGTCCCTCAGCGGTCTGTCTTGGGGCTGTTGCTTTTCAGCATCTTCATTAATGACATAGATGATGGGATTGAGCATACCCTCAGAAAATTTGCAAAAGACACCAAGCTGAATGGTGTGGTTGACGACAAAGAATGAAGAGATGCCATTGAAAAGGACCTGGACAGGCTGGAGAAGTGGGCCCATGTGAACTGCATGAGGTTCAACAAGGCCAAGTGCAAGGTGCTGCACATGGATCATGGCAATGCCAGACAAGAGCACAGACTGGGAGAAGAACTCATTGAGAGCAGCCCTGTGGAGAAGGACTTGGGGGTTCTGGTGGATGAAACGTTCAACATGAGCCAGCAGTGTGTGCTTGCAGCCCAGAAGGCCAACTGCATCCTGAGCTGTATCAAAATAGGTGTGACCAGCAGGTCAAGGGAGGTGATTGTCCCCTTCTGCTCTGTTCTTGTGAGGCCCCACCTGGAGTGCTGCGGACATGTTTGGGGCCCCCAGCATAAGAAAGACTCTGGTCTGATAGAGAGAGTCCAAAGGAGGACTACAAAGGTGATCAGAGGGGCTGGAGCACCTCTCCTATGAAGAAAGGCTGAGAGAGGTGGGGACGTTCAGCCTGGAGAAAAGAAAGCTCTGGGGTGACCTCATTGCAGCCTTTCAGTACTTGAAGAGGTCTTGTAAAAAAGATGGAGATGGACTGTTTACTTGTGTAGATAATGATAGGACAAGGGGGAATGGTCTTAAACTAAAAGAAGGAAGATTTCGACTAGACACTAGGAGGAAATTCTTCACTCAGGGGGTCGTGAGGCACTGGCACAGGTTGCCCAGAGAAGCTGTGGATGCCCCATCCCTGAGGTATTCAAGGCCAGGTTGGTTGGGGCCTTGGCCAACCTGGTCTAGTGAGTGGTATTCCTGCCTACGGAAGGGGGGTTGGAGTTAGATGGTCTTTAAGGTCCCTTCCAACCCAAGACATTCTATGATGATGTGGTCTGTTTTAAGCTCTATCAGTCAGCCAGGCGGAGTCTCTGTTTACTAGTGTATGTGAGATATATAAGGATCTCAAGATTCTCTGAATTAATGCTTGCAAGAAGCTGAGAGTTTTTTGATAAGTAGTGTTATAAAAGAGTGAAGAAATATTTTTAAGAACTCTACTTAAGTTACTTCTGTTTGTCATTTTATTGGCAGTAGGATAAGCAGTCCTGGATTTTCCTATTACATTCCTTTAAATATCACAAGCATGTGTTCACTGTGTTTTACACAGTGAAAACTTAGGAATTCCAACAATGTCTTTTTTTTTTTTTTTTCCTGTGTCTTCAAATAGTAGATGGTTCTATTGTTACACATAAGTTTTTGACATTTTTTATCTTACAGATTCATTTGAAAACCTGTAATGATGCATCCCCAATTCTACAACAAAAAGAAATGGAGATCTTTGTTAAAAGAAATAATTGTTGACTAGAATATTATGTTAAAAAATAGTCATTGATTTTTAAATTGTTCCATCCTATCTCAATGTCACATGTCACAGAAGGATTACCTCTGTTACTCGTGCCCAGAAATAGGCCCACAATACTACACAATACAGTACAATGCTGTAAAATGATAAGAAATTGTAAAAAAATATTACTGTTTTTCTTGTAATGCAGCATGGACTTAAAGACTCTGACAATTCATAAAACATTCTTGCATGTTCTCTTCTGTATATTTTTTCTTACACCTTTCTCCTTCCTTGGTCTACTTATTGCTTTGCCTTTTTATCCTTGCTATCTTTCTACTTTTCCACACTCATTTCCTTTCTTTCCTTACTTTTTTTCTCTTGTTTTCCCATCACCATTCCCCAGAGCCTTTTACATTCAAGTTTATGGCCAGCTGATGATCATTTCAACTTTTACTTCTGAAGGCGAAAGCACAAATAAGAGGAGACAGACTGATCTCAGTGACTCCCTTCTTTAACTTTTTCTCTTGCCTGTTTTTACAGTTTCTAACAAAGTAACACTTCCCATATCACACACACACACACACACAAAGAAAAAAAAAAAAAAAAAAAGAGTATAAAGAACCACTCAGAGAATGCAGCAGCATTACCATGCTTTCCTGAGCCATTGAAGAGGTTATGGGATGAGAAAACCACTTTGGACTGGGAGTCACACCATTTCTCTTCTTTGTACCTCATTTTCTGAGAAAGAATACCTCACCTTGAAATCATGACAGTGTGAAATTATAGACACAATCTGGACTGTGAATGCAGGTTTTGTGTTCTAATGAAACATGTTGCTGTGTTGCTGTTGAGTCAGTCAAGTTATTTATTTTCAGGTGTAATTATTTTCAGACCAAATAATTTTGCTTGATAAATTATTGGTGATAAATAGAAATGGTCCCAGTCTAGAAAATATTGGGTAGGTGTATTTGTAGATAACGCTTCTTGTGCTGTACTTATACATGCATATTTTATACCTCTGTAATTCTTTTTCTCAGTACACATTGTTCAGCACCTTTTCTCTTCTGTATCTGTACTCCTCCTGTTGCTGCTTTACTACTTACCCAGTGTCACTTTGGGGTGTTGCGTTACATTATGAGTGTGCTCAAAGGCTTTGAGATATTGGTATGACCAAAGATGATCCCCCTGTGATTTCTAATTGCTATCTAGAATCCAGAAGTTCCACAAAATAATTTAAAAGTCTTTCATACTGAAAAAAAAGAAAAAAAGAAAAAAAAAAAGAAAGAATCACAGACACCATCATACAATTTATTTTTTCTGGGCAGTCAAAGAGTGACAATGGCTATTTTGAAGAGGTACATCTGTGGAGAAATAATCACACTTACATAGAAATTAAGGCAGACCACATATGGACACTCCACTTGGAATGTTTTGAAACTAAGACTTGTTGGTTGAATTGAAGGGCATTACTGATAGCGGGAGAGCGTAGACATGAGAAGTCTCATTCTTTGTCCTTTAATCCTCAGAATTATTAATACTGTTTAGATCTCATTAACAAGTCAGGCATTTTTATCATCCAGCAGTATTCAAGATATACAGCTTCCTCCTACAATTCAGAACAGGAATTACATCTTCATTGCAAAATGAAGAGAAAAGAGAAAAGAGAAAGACTGCAGCTCACCATGAGCTTCTGTCTGGCAATCTGGAACTGCCTAGAACATCCCTGAGCATGCAGCATTGAGTGGCTTTCATCTCACACCACCTATCACTGTCTGAAAGCTAAACATCCAATCCAGGTTGTGTTTAGTCAGCAGTGATAGACAAACACCTTTAGAGGCCAATTCACCACATCCCAAGAGCAGTGTCTTACCACAGCCAAGTTGAATTGTCCTTTGCAATGATGACTAGCTTAACCTGATGTTTAACTTTCAGTGATGGCTGTATTTTCTTATAATGTTTGATCTTCTGCAGGTTCATAATTTTTAGAGTAACACGTGAACTGCCAAATGAGTTTGAGCATATTCCCTGAACAGTGTTACAAACTTTGTCTGATTAAGGAGGTCAGATTAAGATGGTTGAAATGAAAACACAATATTGTTCTACACTTGCAGTTACTGAGAATAATACTCCAAATAACCATAAAACAGTGTAGACTTTAAGACTGAGAAGTAGGAACTAGCTTCTAAAGCAAATAATGCTGTCTCTGTCCCTGATTTGTATGTGTCACAGACCTCTAAAATGGACACTGATTCTTAACCTAATAGTAAGATGTGGACTATCTGAAGATTTCCGTTGGAAGCCGTACAAAGAGAAAGAGAGAGAGAGAGAGAGAGAGAGAGAGAGGAACTTCTCAAAGGAGATGCAGTTTTCCAGTAGAAGATCTCTGTATCACTTGTTGCTAAGTTTGTTCATTTTCAACTTGGTATGTGCATTTCCATGACAACTGTGCTAAAGAGGAAGTTGTCTTCAAATGGGCACTTAGGGCCATATTCTTACAGCACAGTTCTTTCTGCAACTTCCCTTTAAGAAAATGATACAATTCACGAAAGAATGTGGTTCTCACTGCAAAAGGGGATGAGGAATATAAAGCACTATTCCCACTATTTCATGTGCATATGCATATGTAACAGTTGAGATTAAGAGAAACAGAGAAAATGTCCTTCAACTTGTAAGAGATGCCAAGGAGTAGCACAGCACTAGCATAACTTTTTTTTGATGTGCTGACTAGGATCTGAAAATGAATATTTAAGAATATCCCTTTCAGACACCAAAACTGGAGGAGCAGTGATTTGCAATTAAATTATGAATTTACCATTATTTGGAATGACTGTTGTGTTTTAAAACACCAATAAGTATTAAGGCACACATATTGAGAACGAACAAACTGATACATTCTCCCATGAAAGGCAATGAAGCTAAATTTAAGCAACAATCTCAAAAAAGAGAGTAGTAATCTTTTTCACTCGGGTAGAAACACTCCTTTTGCAGACAAATCCCACTTAGTTCTGGATAGTCTTAAAAAGTCTAATCAGGATTTTTAATCTGGTTCAACCTGGAAATAAACTTTTTATTATTATTATTATTATTATTATTTATTATTTGCCATCTTAATGTTAGTATTATTATTATTTTTAAATCACTTAGACTTGAGATCTGAACACCTTCTAGTGGGGAATGTCCCTTCCCATGGCAGGTGGGTTGGCATTAGATGATCTTCAACCCTTCAAACCATTCTGAGATCCTGTGAAAACTGCACTTAGCTCTAACAGGATCAGACACAGGGAATAGGAGTGTACGTAACAAGAGCGTTCGGCTCATCGATTTTCCTTTTTTTTTTTGTTTTGTTTTTTTCTTTTTTGATTTTGATTCCTGAGAGCTGAGGTGGAATCAGACCCGCGGGCCTTCACCTGCCGGGTCTCCAGGTGCCCGCGGAGCCGCTGCAGCTCCGCGCTGTGCCCGAGGGAGGGCGGAGGCGACCCGTCCCGGCAGGTGTCACTGCTCCCCACCGCACCCGGCAGAGGTCCTCGGGCCGAAACTCACCCGCTCTGCCGGGAAGCCGAAGATGCTGCCTTGGCACAGCTTCCCCGTGCGGGAACAGCAGAGCCCGGACCTCCATTCCCGGGAGGAAACAGCGCTCAGTTTGCCCTGAGCAAAGGGCTTCTCCTTGCAACAGCCAATTTGGCAGGTTACATACTATCCTGGGTATTTATGGTTGCTTTTTTATATTTAAAGCGTATCAACCAACGCTGCAGAAGGTGTGCTAAGAGGAGTTTTAGGGGATAGGATTGCGTTTGTCCGTCCTTCTGGGGCTCTTCTGCAAGGCAGTGCTTGCTTAGCTTGGCGAAACATTTTCCTTCCACGTCCGATTCACCTGAAACGTGTGGGAAACAGCCCAAATCCTCTCCCCACTTAATTTCGCGTGAGCACACGGCAGCGGAAAAGCCGTGATGTCCTTCCCCACCCGAGCGGTGCCGAGGCGGGGGCACGGGACGTCTGTCTGTCCGGGCAGGGCTTCGCCCCTCGAGCACTACAATCCACCCAGCTTTTACCAAACAGCCTCCCCGGGTAATTTTCACGCCGCTCGAAAGGGACTGCACGGGGATTATTTGGGGAGGTGGTGCAGCCCTGCAGCGGCTGAGTGCCCGCCTGTCCCTCTGTCCGTCCGTCCGTCTTTCCGCTGGGGGGGAGGCGGGCCGGGCCGGGCCGGCGTTTGGGGCGGGCGGAGGGAAGGAGAGGAGGGAGGGAGAAAGAGAAGGGAGGGAGAGGAGGGAGGGAAGGAGGGGCAGCGCCCCGCCGGCCCCGCTGCTCACACCGACCGCCCCTCGCCCGGCGCAGCGGCGGCGGGGACCCGGCGGCGGCAGCCAGAGCCCGGTCGGACGGGGCAGGTGGGCACGGGGGGGCTGCGGGACGGAGGGGTGCGGAGGGGTGAGGAGGGGGGCTGAAGGGTCCTGCGGTGACCACTGGTGTCCCCCCGTCCTTGCGGAGCAGCTGGCAGCAGCCCCGCGCGCATCCCGCTCCGCGTCGCTGAATTTTTTGGGGGGGTCCGGCTCTCGTTGGCGGGGCTGCGGGTCTGGGGGTGTCGCTGCTGCCCCCCGAGCCCACGCTGCGGGGTAGGAGGCAGCTAGAAGCTCACCCCCTCCGCCGGCTTCGGGCGCGCTGGTTTGAGCGGTTTTATTTTGTTTTTCAAAGGTCACCATCGCTGTCGTGGAAAGCTTTCGGCAGTCCTGAACAGAGACTGAAAGTAGGGCGTACAGTGAGGGAGAGGGATGTTTGTGTGCGTATGTAAATAAGCATGACCTGCACATGGAAATGCACATCTGCCTAATAGCTTGACTTCGTTCCAGCAGACGTCTTTCTGCACAGGCTGCCTAGAAAAATTCGCACTTGTGTGGCATCCCGTACATATTTTGTTTTGGCTGCAGTCATAGAAGTGTAAATATTTCCTATTTTTTGTTTCAGCCAAGAAGGAGGTTCATATTGGAAATGTAGGTACAAATCAGTTAGGGAAAACGAAACACCCCAAAACAGCTGCTTTTCCTAGAATGAGCTGGGAATGTCGTCTTATTTGTAATCTTATAAATTACTTAAGTGTTGCTGCCAATCTCTGAGTGTTTTTGTGTAGTCAAAGCAGGTGTGCAATTTCAGTATCCCTAAATGAGCTCTGAAGTTTTGCTTGGGTACCTAACTTCTGTTTAGACAGAGTTTAAAACCTCAACTTGGAATATGCCATCAGTACTGAAGGTGTCTGATGTTGTACTTTCTCAGGTTTGTAATTGAGATTTGGCAGCAGCAGATTAATATAATGACTATATGTAGGAAAAAATGATTTTACCCACCAGCTTGGAAAAAAGAAAAAGTCTGGAGAGTGACATTTTTTTTCCCAAGAAGATAAACTACAGACCCGTGTGGAAAACTCTTAGATGCTTTGACTGACCAGCATGTCTGTCGTGAGACTGAAACTGAAAGCTGGCTTCAGGCATCAGTTTCCCTGTCAACACCCCTAAATGGCATTTGTGCCCAATAACACAATAATGGGAGGAAAGCAGACATAATTAGCCATGTGTGTTCTTCTTGAAGTGTGTAAGTGTGTGTGTGGGGAGGAGGGAGTATGCAACTCCAGAGAAAGAATTTAGGAAAAAACAGGCTGGGTGGGCAAATTGTCAGTTGCTACTCTGTGGACCTCCAAGTAAAACGGTGTTAGGAAGCCTGTTTTTGTCTTCCGCCTCCATTTCCACAGGACCTGGAGTTGAGGACCCTTATGGGTCCCTTCCAACTCAGGATATTCTGTGATTCCCTGATCTCGAGTCAGAAATGCTAGATGAGCAGGTGTGGTCTGGATTTTCCAATAGGTTGGACAAACAGTGTAATTTAGGTACAAGTTCCTAGTTGTTCATACAACTCATGTGGCTGCACAGCTTCAGAACATCAGACCTAATCTAGTAAAATGTAGTATTTCACTTCTCTTACAAAGGCAACTGCAATCACCATGTGCCGTTGTCATACAATCAAATTTAAATGCAGATCACTCCCACAAGAGGTAGATCAGTTGCATGATGCTAACACTGATTGTTAATAATGCTTTGGAGACAGTACGACTTTGCATTTGAGTTCTTTGGATGCTGAATTTGTTAGTGTTATAGATTTAAAGGAATCTCTGGTGGAAGCTGAGCAGCTCCCAGGACTGGCAGTGAATTGCTATTTCTTCCTCACTGGTTCAAATCCACATTTTGGGGAAAAAAAAAATAAATAAATCACAACTGCTGGCTGCTCAGTGACCTATGGGGAGTGAGTTGGTTGTGTCTATTTAATTTTCCTGGAAATCGCCTATCATACTAGCACTATTCTCCAGGGGCAGGACAGTGGACGCGTTTCAACCCTCCATAGGCAGCACCAGTAGACACAAACTGTGATGCCTTTGCCCCTGTTATGTGATTTTTCACCCCTTTTGTATACCATGACTGTTTAGCTGCTGTAGCTGAAATGTGCATAGCTAATGCCTACACTTCAAACACGATTAGAAGCCTGGAATTGTGTGGCAGGTATCCAGGGAGGGCAGAAGGTGGAGGAGGAAGGAGCCCAGGGGTGACAGTTTTGGCCTTGTGAGCCATTGGTGGCTTTCATAACCATGTTTTCCACAAAAGGATGTTCTACTAAATGGGGGTGTAGACCCAGGGAAGCAAAGGCACTTTAGCAAAAGCAGTTAGCTCAGCTGTGCAAAGAGCACAGGAACCACGCATTAACATACTTAAGTTTGATTAACATCTAACAGAGTTTGGAGTGGGCTTTTGACTGCAGCTGGTAAGTGTCCCTTAAATTTATATTCAAATTACTTGGCAGGAGTTTTGCACCATGTCTCTACATACCTTTTTGTTGTCTAGGCACTTTCACTTCTTCTCATTAGGGAAAGTAAGTGGCTTTTGAGGGGGAAAAAAAAAAAGATTCTCTTCACATGTGCTACAATTTTAGTCATAATTACAATAGGTTAATTCTTCTGTGGAGAATGCTGTAACATGGATGTGATATAGTTTGTTCATTTCTTTTTTTTTTTTTTTCTTTTTTTTTTTTTAAAGAACACAGAATACAGCAATAAAAATCCACAGTGAACCTTTTCTTAGGTGTGGGGTGGAATAGAGCAGTGGAATTACGGTAAAGGTTCTTACACCCATATTCCCGTTAGGTGGTGTCTTGCTTGATGAACGATGCCAGTGGCACTAGGTTTCACTATATGGTAGTTATGTTACCAACTGTCTGTCAGCAATACAATTTGGTTCTGATTTTTAATATTAAGAGATTGGTTTCAGAGTAATTGGTACTCATATTTCCCTTCAAAGATTTGAAACATGCACTAGAATCAATAGAATCATGAACTTAGATGAAAAAATAATGCAATGATATCTATGATTAGATTCTGTTTCTGGATATTCCAAATGTTTTTCTTATGAAAAGAATAATGTATGATCTAAAGCCATCTGTCAGAAAAGTAGGAGGAGTATTCTGGGCAAGGATTGGCTTTACTAGAATAGCTTTATTGATTGTGTCAGCATTCTTGTTAATTAACCCATTCAAACTGTCTGGATTTTAATTGATGTTTTGCTTGTGTAAGGATTTGTGGTTCATTTCTTTGGATGTACACATTAGGTTTATATTAAAATGTAGACAGCCAGCTCTTAGTGTTTTATCTGTGTTTTGTATCTGTTTGTCAGAGAAATTAGTCCACAGCCAGCAATGAGGCACTAATTCTGAGTCTTTTCAATATGCAAGACAATGAAACAATATAGATTGGTAATCAGAAAGCATAACTTTGACATTGACTTGCTGTGTGACCTCAGAAAAGATGTTGATTTTTTTTTTTTTCCCGTGGCTGTAAAAGAACACTGCTCCTAACGCTGCTACCAAATTATTTTTGTTGAAGAGATGCAAGTTAACATTTGCAAAGTTACTGGAATACAAAGACTTACTATAAAAGTATCTTATATTTAAAGTAGAAATACTAGCACTGCTAACAGCTGTAGGTTGTGCAGCTCTAGTAACAGGAGCTGTATAACAGCACAAAAACAAAAGCAAAAATGATCTTGCCTTTTATAGTCTAAAATCTAAGACAAAAGACAATAGGAAAAAAAAAAAAGAAGGACAATGAAATCATAAAAACAGCTGTCAAGCCACAGTCATAGTATTGTCCAGAAAAATCATGAAAATATTTGAAGAGGTTAATGTAAGTTTTTTCAGGTACTAACAGTTCCTCCTAAGTGGGGGTCTTTAAACAGAAGATGGCACAAAACTGTTTCCCTGCAGAACTAGTGTATTACCAGTGAGGGCTGGTGCCATGGCCCTTCCAACAAGATGCTGACCCCTTTTTTGGATACAAGAAATGATGGGTATGGGAAGAGGCCATGAAAGGCACGAGTTATGAAAACAGGAAGCAATTCAGGAAGTGTTTCAGTGAAAGCTGACATGTTGTCACATAGAAATGGGGAAATATTCTTTGTAGCAGTCTTCTGAAGGTATATGAAAAAGTATTGATCAGATTTCCAATTCACCAAAAAAAAAAAAAAAAGCTGCACTGGTCAGAAAGGTGTCAGGCTGCACAAGAGCTTTGTGTGTGGATAGGAAGTTATAATTTGGACATTTGCAGGAAACATCCAGGAAAATTGAATTCAAAACATAGGAATATTTAGAGAGAGAACTATATCAAAGATGATTCATCAGACACTGGCCCGAATGGCTAAAAGGATGGTGTCCCACAGATACCGAGAAGGTTTTCAGAAGAGATGAGAGCACTCCAGCTTTAGTGGTAAAGAATTTCATTTGATGTCCCAAGAGGCAGTAAGTGAAATAGCTTGAGATTGTGTGTTGGCTCAGAGGAGTCATGAGCTTATGGAGATGCAGAAGGCAGAGTTGTCAGCCTGGTCTAGAGAAAACCAGCAGGGCTTTGTGGTGTCAATGAAGGTGTCCAGACATGAAGATGGGGGATCCTGACCTGTCCTGGTGGTGTTTTTCAGGGGCAGTGCTGGTCCAGGAGGGAACGCTTGAAACAATAACAGAGGATGCTGAGAGCAGGGAGGGCTGGTTGATGCACCTAAAGAAAGAAACATGAACAAGAGAGCAATAATGTGTGCTTAGGGTGACTGACACATCTGTGAGAAGTAGTAGGATAGAATATGAAACCTGGGTTTAGCAGCAGCTATGTTGCTTTAAGGGACTACAACGGAAAGAAAAATGAACTGGGCAGGAAACAAATAAACAAGCTGGTAGTTTGTTGTTTTATGCACACTCCCATGTCTTTTGGAAAGAAGACATTGTTTTTTAAAGTTTTGCAAACATTGCAAGCACTATACTGTAAGTTTTACTACACTTATCTCCTTCAGGGTTAGATCCCATAAGCCCTCTTCAAAGTGAGTAGTACTATATCCCATAAGCAACAGTATGAAACAAATATATGCAGTGCAAAATGTTTCAAAGAGATGGTGAAGACATGAGGATGTAGTTCTTAACATATTTCAGTCTTAGCCTTGTGAGAAGACTTTGTATTAATGAAAACAAAGACATCTGTTTAGAGTCTCAATGAGTTCAGCATGTGCACAGCATCTTTTGAAGTTTCTCTTACACTAAAATCTTGTTTATCTACTTTTCAGGACATCTTTTTGTAACAGAGTCTGATTGGGTGCTCAGTAAATTTAAAGGATTAACATAACAAGTAATAATATTTTCACCTGCTAAGTTACTCATACTTATCTTGTAGAAATATTTTGATATAAATTTTATCTTGCAAGCATTTTTCTAAGGTACAGGAGAAAAATATTCAAGGTGGAGACGGAAAATTTCAAGTCAAATCTGTCTCAGGCTGTTATTTGGAACAAAATACTTGACTACCAAAAAAGCGTAGGTAAAGTCATGATGAGATCTTTAGCCATAGTCTGCAGTGTGTCTGGTGATGCTGTCCACTGACTGAGCTCGGCAGTCACACCACAGCTCTGCTGCAGTGCTAGCCCAGGTTTTGGGAGCTCTCCCAGAGCTCCCCAGCTTCAGCTCAGACCATGTGTGGGGGCTTCACATGAGGAACCAGCGTGTGCTCGAGGAAGCCATATGCTGCAGTCTCGTTGTGACATGCAGTTAAGACGTGGTCATAATTCATATCTAAAGATCAGGGCTGCAGGGTGCATCTGCCTTGCATTATAGACCCAGACAGGAACAATGAGGTTGTTAGCTGGTGGAACAAAGGGGAGGAATTTGCAGCTGTGATGCTGTGCTTGTCTTCTCCTAAGCTGGATTTTAGGGGGATCCCACTAACATGGTGGTATACTGGTTACATCACATACTGCAAAGGTGAACTAGATTGATTTTTTTTTCTGTTTTCACTCAGTGTTGGCCTTATTCAGACCTTTTGTACCATAGCTGTCTTTTTTTTTTATTAAGCACTTGAGTTTAATTTTGATTCATGCATAATGATTTAGCTGATGGTTATTTTACATTACTTGCCCCTTTCTTTACGTAGAGAAGTTTTGGAATCAGTTGATTTGGATGACAGCTTTTGAATCCTTATGTTTAAAGTTTCAGAATTGCTAAACTGATTAACTGCAGGAGCGAAAGAGTCTTCATCACAGGGCTCTGCCAAAAAGAGCCCCCAAAGTGAACGTTTTGTGTGAAAGCATGCCTTGCAGTTTAAGCCTGGAGTGACAATAATTGTAACACAACACTGTTCATGTGACAGCCAGACAAAGAGGCCATTATGCATGGCTGGCTGGCATCAGATCCTCCGAAAGCCAATAGTCAAACTAAGCTTGGTAGCCCTGAGAATGTGAATACGCTAGAAGCAGTTGCATGTTAAAAAGAAGGAAAAGACATGTATGTGTCCATGTGTACACACGTAGGTGTGCCAAGGTCTAGTTAAACTGTACTACAAAATAACATAACTGGTTTGTGTATTGTTTTAGGAAGTTGCTGTCAGGAATCAGCAATAAATAAATAAATAAATAAAAATGTAATGTAGAACTGAGAACAGACATGGTGGAAATCAGAAAGAGTATGTCAAGAGACCGTGCAGATCTTTCAGTTACTTTTGCCCTGTGCTTCTATACAGTGCACTTTTAAGCATGCATAATTGAGTTATAATTTCCCCTAGAGTGTTTACAGAACTTAGAACCACACTGGTCTGTCAACACATACATGTTATGGTTACTAGAACTTATGCACAGATAATGGTCATGTGTGTTTGTGGGAAGCACTTCTTTGGTGACTTAAAATCCCTCTTGAAAGGGTTCAAGTTGATATATGAAGAAATGTCTTTAACAACTTGTGAACTGCAGCAATCTTGGCCCCCGAGGCAGCATACTTGCATCAGCCATTGTAAATGTACTTAAAAAATAGGATACAGCAGCTGGAGTGGAAAGCTCTTCAATTAGAAATGTATTTGTATAATACCAACTGTTTTGCCTTTGCAGCCCTGAGGGCTGGATTGTCTTCTCCAGCACACATGCGGTTGCACCCAATGCTGGCCAGAGCTGCTGGGGATCATGCCTGGCAGAGGTGCCTTGGCCTCATTCCTCACATACTGCCATGCGTTACCTTTTTTGTTTGAATTCTGACGGAAGACTATTCAACTTGCCCGTAAGCCCTCAGCTGAAGGGAAATGTGATTTACAGTGGTCTTTGCCTATTTGTTGGTATATTAGTACTAGTATAAAAACAGAGCACTATGAGGTCAGTACCTTTAATTTCCTGAAAAGTTCAAATATGTGTTTTTCATTTGTGACTATTATAATTTTGAATATAGAATTCAGAATAAAAAAATAATTCTGTATTCTGTGGTTGTGTTTTGTTTACACTGACACATAATTCTTACTCTGTTTACACTTTCCTAGTGAATATTTTACATTAGAAAAGCTTTTGAAGTGCTCAGAGAAAGAAAGTTTTTTTTTTTTTTTTTTTTATGTAACTACTAACGGAGTTGTATTAAATAATTCATCTTCCTATTTATTCAGTCCTCTGTCATAAGGCTTTTTAGTGGAGGGTTTTTGTCTATACTTTTGGGAGAGGCTCTCACCAAAATTACTTATGCTTGTATTAAGAGTTCTGTGTCAGCAGAAGTAAGCTGGAGAGGGTTAGGCTGTATTTTGTGTTTGGGGTACAAATGATAAATCAAAAAGCATGGTATATTGATATTTGTATGTTAATAAGTGCCTGGAGAGCTGATTTTTGTTTCTTGCACTTGCACCAACAAAGGTCTGAGCTCTGCCCTGCTTCATCCAGCCTTTTGCCACCCTCACTTCCCACACACCAAAAACATCACTGTCAGGTGTTCTTGCAGGCTGTATATGGACTCAGCACAGATTATTTTTAATGACAAGTTGCTTGTGGTTGAAGGTCAAAAGTGGAGACCTTAATGACTTTATCTGAATTTTGTATGTCAATAAAAATCCCATCTAATTTTGACCTGGCCCCTGGACAGTTTTTGGTGCTTGTTGCTTCTTTCTTGTATCTTTAGTACACATGAAGGACACCGAAGAGTTTTGTTGGGAAAATACCAGGAGGTGTTGGTTTTGGGGATCAAGACAAGCATAGTTAGACTCCTGACCAGCTTCTTCAATACTTAAGTTATGTATTTTAGTAAGTTTTTGTAATAGAAAAAAATATATAGTGAGGATACAATTACTTTAAAGGAGGCTATAGTTAGGCGGGGATTGATCTCATCTTCCAAGCACCAGGTGGGTGATAAGACAAGAGGAAATAGCTTCAAGTTGAACCAGGGGAGGTTTAGGTTGGATATTATTAAAATACTTCACTGAACGGGTTGTGAAGTATTGGAACAGGCTGCCTAGGGAAGAAGTTGAGTCACCATCCCTGGAGGTCTTTAAAAAACATATAGATATAGTGCTTAAGGACATGGTTAAATAGTGAACTTGCCAGTGCCAGCTTAAAAGTTGGACCAGATATCTTAGAGATCTTTTCCAACCTAAATGATTTTATGATTCTGTGATACAGCCTAGCTGGCATCCAAGAGAGCTGATCTAAGAAATTCATCCCATTGATAAAGAAACCTGCTGGGATGAATGGTTAGTGAGTCAGATGAATAAAGGCTTCCCAATAGTAAAGCGGGGCTAAATAGGTTAATAGGCTGTTTGTTTTTTTGTTTGTTTATTTTTGTTTTGTTTTGTTTGTTTGTTTTTGGTGGCAGGAGGAAGGGAGGTGTGTGTTTTTTCTCCCCAAACAGTACTCAAGAAAAGGATTTGGTACTTCTCCATATTTTTAAACTGTGTTAGGAAGATGACAGCCTGTGTAGGAGCTGGGTTTCCCTTTTCTCCTGAAAGTGCCATGGAAATGATGCTTGTGATCTCTGTATGTGCTGCCACTAAAGGATGTTTGTAGGCCACAGCACAGCCTTTTTACTGCAGTGGATTTTAATTATCCATATAATTACTTTTTTTTTTTTTTGTGTGTGTGTGCATAAGAATCTCTTAAATTATAATGTCATTTCTAATGTCTTTAAAGTGCACATCATATGAAACAGGAAATTGTCCTTTTCCTAAAAACAGCAAAGCAAGAAGACTCTTCAAATATGAAATCTGTTTTCTCATGTGGCCATTATTCTCAGTGAGAGGAAATTGTTTTCAAATACCAACATTTGGATTTGTACAAATGAACTCATGTCCAAAGTATGTTTTTCTGTTAAGATCACATCTGTCTGTACCGTGTTTGTTTCTGAGGCCACAAAAGCAGGACATTTGAGTACGTATTTTAAAAATTACAGGTAGGGCATAATGCTGAGATGGCGCTGTATGTTTCTTGCTTATTTCATAGAGTTTGGTGTCACTGTCTTTCATGACATAAGATCCCACAGTCCTGCCTGATGCTGTCAGATTCTCCCAATCTTTTGGAATTTTCTGATGCATTGAAAGTATGCAAAATACTATGCTTGGTGACTATTATTATACTTTTATTATATATATGTTTTTTTCTTAATAAATACTGATATGTAAAATATATAAATAAACCAAAGTTTTAGTACATCAAAGTTTTCTCTTAGGCATATATCGTAGAATCATCAAACAGCATGGGCTGGAAGGGACCTTAAAGCTCACCTAATTCCAATTCCCCTGGCATGTTCTCTTGTGCCACCCACTAGACCAGGGTGCCCAGGGTCCCATCCAACCTCACTTTGAACACTTCCAGGGATGGGGCATCCACAGCTTCTCTGGGCAACCTGTTCAAGTGCCTCACCACCCTCTGAGTGAAAAATTTCCTCCTAACATCTAATCTAAATCTCCCTCTTTTAGTCTAAAACCTCTTTCCCCTTGTCCTGTCATTGTCTGCCTGAGAAAAAAAAGTTGCTCTCCACCTCTTTTATAAGCCCCTTTTAAGTATTGAAAGGCAGCAATGAGGTCACCCCAGAGTCACTCTCTTCTCCAGTCTGAGCAATCCAAGCTTTCTCAGGCTGTCTTTGTAGGAGAAGTGCTCCAGCCCTCTGATGTGTGTGTGCTTTTTTTTCATCATGGTTTACAACAATAATACCAATATAGAAAAAAATAAAGAAAAAATGACAAAGGGAAAAATAAAGAAATAAAAAAGTAGATAAGTAAGAGTGCATTATCAGTTTCTTTAGAGATGACCAAGTAACACACATTATAATAATTATTACTTAGTTACTATCATTGTCATAGCAGATTCTGTTTAACCAAATGATTGTTTCACGTGCCAATTGAGAAATAGTTTATTCTCCTGACATAACAAAGCCCTTGGCCAGTCTGGTGCTGCCACTGCTTTGTACCTGGGGTTGCCTTCCTGGCATAGTGTAAAGGAAAGAAAAAATACTGAAAACTGCAGTTTCTCAGAGTCGTGTTTACAAGCAGAAGAACTGGAAGCCAAAACCCACCCCCTCTGGAGCATGCTGATCTCCTCCACAGAGCTGGGCACTGGTGGCCTGCATGGGCGCTGTACCTATCAGTCACGCCTGGCCTGTGGGGCCTTGTTGTGAACTGTCAGCCCTCCCTGATTGCCTCTGCAATTGAGAAAAATCCGAGAAAAATTGATTCAGTCCCCTGTGCCCACGCATCCCCTGCCATGGGCGGTATGGGGGCCGTCTGGGCACTGCACCCCAGCATCGAGGGCTCCGTGGCCCCTGCGCCTCACGGCCTGGCCTGCCCCACCATGGTGCTACCCAGGCCCGCGCCACATGCGGGTGGGTGACCCGAGCAAACCCTGCGGGAAGACAGAAGCCCTGTTGTGTGCTTGCGGAGCAGTTGCTCAGAAGCTGGTGTACAGCTGTGGCCAGGCTTGTTTAGAAGTGAAGAGTAACTTGATCCTTTAATCTTTTTTTTTTTTTTTTTTTTTTCCCCAGACTGATATTGTAAATAACAACTGTTTCTGACGGGTATCTGCCAGTGAGATTGAAGTGTGTATTTTAAATTGAGGAGTACATGTCATGAAGATTTATGCTGTCTGCAAATATACGTATTTTAAATTTTACCTATTTTAATTTCTTCTAAAATAAAAGGCATAAGAGAACAGAGGCTGATGGCCTGGTGTTCCCACTGGCATCGAGTAAACCAGTTAAAGCTCAAGTGAAATCAGTGGTTAGGGGGTAGATGAGGTGAGGAGTATGAATGCACCATCTTCACACTTTGCCTGGGTAACGTGCATGTGAGCATTCATAAATCCCAGTGCTGCGTCCACAACCAGAACAATTTATCTCTTTTAAGAGATTATTATTTTTTTCTTTTATAGAAGAGCTGCATTGCCAACTCTGGGATGGACTCTGCTGAGGACGCATAACATCATTAGTGCCCTGTGTGCTTCAGAGTCACTTTGGATGCAGAGCTAGGTGTTGTAAGTATTGCTGTGCAGGTATACAACGGGGCTTCACCACTTTAAGACAGAAGATGGCACTGAACAGAAGTGAATTTCAGTAGTTCTGGGCAAGCTACCATGAATTCACAAAATAATCAAATTTTAATTATTGAGTAAGCAGGTTGGGTGAGTAGCTGTTGAAAACCAAAACAAAAGCACAGCAAGGAATATAATTCCTCACTGTAAATATCCCAGCTGCTGTCAGTAGATTTTTCCATCTCCATAACCCATTTCAGAGAGCCAGGAGACTTGGTCATATCTCTGAAATGGTATTGTTGTTCTGTAACTTTAATGCACTTTCAAGATGTGCTCAACTCTTTCTTGCTCAATGCTAGTTTATGCCAATTTGCATTATGTATGAATAACAACAGCCAGAAGTTGTGAAGTGAACCTCCAAGGATGCAGTGATTTGGAAAAAAGTCCAAATTTGCAGTCCTTGTCTGCACCACTAAAATACAGATTTTTTTTTTTCTTTTTTCAGTCTTTCAAAACTGTCAAGCTTTCTATGCACACCCCACCCTTTTACAAGTTGATTTCTGTTTTGACAGTGAATCAACTTCAGAAAATAGATTTTTGTTTGGTTTGGTTTGGTTTGCTAAAGTAGTATTGGGATGCAGGGAGGAAATGCTTTTCTCCTGGCAATGAGAAATGTAAAAAATTCCTAGCTTTCTGCTTCTTGTTATTTGGTAGGAAGCTGTTGGAATGAAGTAGAAATCCACTGCAGTCACTCCAAATATGTTTAGTGGAATTCAGAAACATCTGTGGAGGCTGCATGCGAGGACATACTTGAAGCTTCCTTTTCCTCTCCTGTGGGAGTCTCTTACCACACTTCCAAAAATTACCCTGCTTTCTTCTGTATTGCCTATCTCCAGGGAAATACCAAAGTTATAGTACATGAAGGTTTTCTCTTAGGCATGTGTGTGTGTTTTTCTTCATTGCAGTTTACAACAAGAACACCAGTGGGAAAAACACAGAAATGCAAAAGTGAACAGATAAGGGGGCATTACTGGCCTCTTCTGAGACAAACCAAATCTGTTAAAAAATTGTCTCAGTCATGATTCTCTGTGCAGTGATTCATTTGTGAATGCCCAGTACCCCCAAACGTGTCTTTTCAGGTTCTAATAATGATGCTACAGACATGGTATGCACAATGTGGCAAAATAATATGCTGGAGGTATTGAGTCCTGAGGGTTGGCTGAAAACAGGGACTAGGAGACCTAAATTCTATTTTCTGCTCTACTGTTGATGCCTTTTATGAAATTAAATAAAACATCTAGACAGAAGTTTAAATACTTTGTATACACAGTGTGTTTCTTGATAGTAGCCTAGAGAACAAAAAGCCTTACAGTGTTGGAAAAAATGTATAAATCGAAGGGAGTTATGCTGATAAAAATACAATATGCAAGATTTTTTCATGACATACACTTAAAAGTAATTTTGCTTAAGTAAGTGAAGCCTAAATTAAAGAGAATAAGGGAGATCAGGTATTTGCAAAAGGCATACAAGAAGAAAAAGACCTGCAAGGTAGAGAATTACGCAGGAACTTGCTGGAACTCCTTGTAGTCTGGAGAAGCCTTGGACTCCTGAGAGCACAACAAAGACCTTCAGACAGTAGCAGAGAGCATCTGCCCTGGCTCATCTCAGCCAGTGGGGAAGACTTTCCAAAAAATGTTCACTTATTGTCATGAAGGGAGTGAATTGGAGTGTCCCAGTCTGCCCTCCAAAGAGAAGAAAGGTTTATTCATAGATTAGTTCATGAGGCAGCTGATAGATTGGGTCGGATGAAGTGACTGTCTTTTGTCCCAGCCCATGGTAGACAGCTTTTTTTTTGGCTTTCAACATAAGGACATCCTGGTGCCTTTCAGGAGAGGATGCAACGGATATTGGTAGAGTTTTTGTTGCTCTTCTACGCATTCCTACCTTTCTTCTGACTTGCTAGCACAGAGCAGAAAATCAGTGAGGAAGGTCAAATAATCCCTTGCTCCTTACTGGATGAACTGGATGAAAAGAAGCAATTTTAAGCAATATGGCAGCTGGCCTGTCCATCTTCCTTGGTAACAATAGCAACATACATTTCTGTGCATTTAGTAAAAAGGCTGTGTGAAATTGGAAAAGAGCAGTTAGTTGAGGGAGAATGCCTGAGTAAGCTGAGTCATTTTGCTATGTCAGGACTAGTAGATGTGAATCATTTGGATTTTAGAGACAAAAGAGTATCAGCTGGTAGTAAAAACACTGTAACAGTGGTCATACACCAGCCTAGGTGTGGAGTTGTCATAGGTGTCATTACCATGAAACTGGGTCTTCAGTTATAAGAAGTCAGCTGTCAGCATCATCCAGCGTATCGCCATGGGCAGGAGGAGGGATGTGCTTCCTCCTAGCATCCCGCAGTTCTTCAGGGTGGCTTCTATGATTGCTCCCACTAACATGGGCTTTTACCTTACCTGCGTAACTGCAGTTAGGTTTGCTACCCCTGCATGAAGTGCCCAGTTAAGATGCCTGGGGCATCACTGCTGCAGTCAGCCAAGTGACCTGGCAAATGTTGGCAGCTTTGAGCTGTTGGGCTGCTCTGTATTTCAGAGGGAATAAGAAGTTTCATGACTTAATTCAGGTTTCATCCCAAATTTCCACACCAATCAGAGGAGAGTGTCCATGTTGTTTTTGTTCTTCCTAGAAGCTCCCTGACTGTGACTGTGCAATCCTTCTGCAAATTCTGCGCTGTTTTTCACTGTCCTCTCAGCTGGTTGCTCATCTGCTATCAAACTAAAACAGCAGTTGTACTACCCAATGTTAAATTTTCTCCTGGTTGGTTCTACGGATTGCTTATATTGCTCATTAATTAATGAGAGATGACAACATTCACACATTCAAATGGCCATTGCATTTCCTTCTGAATGTTGCAAATGCTTAAAAAAAAGCACTCTTTTTTTTTTTTTTTTTTCTTCCGATGAATGTCTGAATCAAGGCCAATGTTCCTGTAACTTTAACTGAGTAGCAGCAGAAGTTGTAACAGAGATGCTGTTAATACCAGTTGAGCTATAAGTTATAACTCTGCTTACAAAGTTTGCCTGTTTTCTGGCATGGTCTCTGACACATACACTCCAGTCAATCACAGTGAAGTGCCTAATAACAGATGTGGCAATTAAGCTGAAGAATTCTGTCTGTCTTTTAATTTTTATTACAGAGAATGACAAAGTACCTCATTAAACCCACCATCATAGAGATTCTTTGAGTTTGGCATACAAATGTCTGCAAAAATTAGATCTCTGAATAGAGTGCCTTGTTACTAAAGGTGCTTTGTCAGACAATGCTATCAATAGACCGTTTTTGTAATGACTGATATGTGCTCATGCTACTGCTGTCCTTTTACAACCCATACTGCAAAGAGGTACAGATTTAAAGAATGCAACATGTGTCCTAAAGGATAACAATTTGAGGGATTTAAGACCTTGTGCTCAAGTTAATAAAAATGCAGTCTTGATTCTTCTAGCTTCAAATTACACTGCTTTCAGCTGGAATTAGCAGCAGACATCATTTTTAGGAAGGTTTCAGATAACCTGGAACCAAAGCAAATTAACATATTTTAATAGGAAAATTTATCTTGAAAGAAATATTAATTAAAACCAGAAAGGTCTTCTTTTGATTGTTAGAGCTTCTAAGGCAATTGACTTCATTAGTTTCTTTTAATGATGAACCAGGCACTCTTTTTAAAGGAGATTCTGGTTCATCATTAAAATAAATGAATTTAAGAAAGTAATAATTTGGAATGTATTCAAAATTGAGGTAAGAGAAAACTGAAAATGATACAAATCATGACTGGGAACTTTGATATGAAATTACTTTCATATTATCAAAGTATTTTTATGCATAAAATGCACAGTTGTTTACTTTGTTATTGTTGGAAATAACATGTTTTATTACTACCAGTCACTAGTGTTGGGTAGCAGCTTTATTTCTTTAGAAGTAGTATTTATTCCCTAATGCACAGCACCTTGCCTTGCAGCTGCATCTAGTTAGCAAGTCGTATAGTGAATCTGTATGTGTCGGTGTGCATTTACCTGCATCTATATATATGCACCAGTGCGTGTGGATGTGTGCAGGTGTTCATGCATGCAAACGTGGGAGAGAGAAAACCTCTAGACCCCATAGGCCAAGCTGAACTTCTCTCCAGGGCTATCTTTTCCTCTCTGTTGACAAATAGGAACACTAAGTACTAAAATTACACAACCATAAATATATTTTTAAGTTTGATTTTTATTTTATTTTTATTTTTTATTAATGAAATGTTGGGTTTAGGTGTCTTAACTGATCAGCTGTTCCTTAACCCCTTGGTTATTTATACATCTGCAGATATTACAGGCTACAGATGGAGCAATATGACCAATCCAGATCATTACCCAGTAATGTCAAGGAGCAGTACAAATCAAACAAGCTAGTCTAAAGTAAAGGTCAGGGATTATTTAGAGAGAAGGCTTACACATGCAAGCATTGTTTTCAGAACTGCAGATGTTCATAAGCTTTACGAAGGGCATACAGTTAAGAGTAAAACAAAGTCTTGCCCATGCTCTCCTGGGGGCGGAGGCAATGAGGTAGAGCGACAATAAATGGACACGATGTGATCACTTGGCAGCATCTCTTAGGGTCTTCAGATGTAGTAAAGTAGCTGTGGTGAAGGAAAATAAGTGAGAAGTGAAATGACAAGATGGGAAAGTTGGCCTGATCTTGCACGTTAGTCTATGTCTTGTTCCATTTATTCCAGTTAGTAACAAATCCAAAAGATGCACTAAAAGGAGCTCCCACTGTTATTAAGCCACTTCACTGTGGTAACCATGGTCTCAACATGTTGTTCACTCTGTAGGTTAGCCTCAGTAGGTTATCTCCTAGGCTCACTGAAAGCTGTTCAGGGAAGAATCGCCTTTGACTTTAAGGGAGTAGGGTTTACTCCTTTAACTGTGGGCTTGCTATCTTCTAAATAGAATTATTCAGGCTCTTTTGGTTTTGCATTATGGTCTTCCATTTTCCCCTTTGAGGAAAGAATGGAGGAGTACTTTCCCATTCTAGTATCCATTCTAACTTAAATTTTAAAAGCCAAAGTGTGAAAGAAATGAATGAATGAAATGTGAAGGAAGTCATCTTCACAAAGTTCCTTGTTCTTTTATCAGAATGTTTTGGGTTTACTTTGTTGTGGGGAGGGGACTCTTGTTCAGGTCATAGATGTTTTGAAATAGATTGCTGGAGATTGAAAACAAAAGTTGGTGAGTAATGCATTAAAATGTTGAGAAGCTACATAGACTGTTAAAATGAGTTGGCATAAGAATTATTTTTTTTTCCTTTGAAACTTGAAGACTGTAACAAAGTTATGCGATAAGAATTTCCAGAAATGAAATGCTCAGTCTAAATAATGAAAACAGGAGTTAACTGGAGGAGTTGGAGGAGTTGTGGACTCTGTTGAGGGTGGAAAGGCCTTGCAGAGGGATCTGGATAGGTTGGAGAGCTGGGCGATCACCAACCGCATGAAGTTCAATAAGAGCAAGTGCCGGGTCCTGCACCTGGGACGGGGAAACCCTGGCTGCATGTACAGACTGGGCGATGAGACGCTGGAGAGCAGCCTAGAAGAGAGGGATCTGGGGGTCGTGGTAGACAGCAAGTTGAACATGAGCCGGCAGTGTGCCCTGGCAGCCAGGAGGGCCAACCGTGTCCTGGGGTGCATCAAGCACGGCATCGCTAGTAGGTCGAGGGAGGTGATTGTCCCGCTCTACTCTGCGCTGGTGCGGCCTCACCTCGAGTACTGTGTGCAGTTCTGGGCACCACAGTATAAAAAGGACATGAAACTGTTGGAAAGTGTCCAGAGGAGGGCTACGAAGATGGTGAAGGGCCTGGAGGGGAAGACGTACGAGGAACGGCTGAGGGCACTGGGCCTGTTCAGCCTGGAGAAGCGGAGGCTGAGGGGAGACCTCATCGCAGTATACAACTTCCTCGTAAGGGGGTGTTGAGAGGCAGGAGACCTTTTCTCCATTAACACCAGCGACAGGACCCGCGGGAACGGGGTTAAGCTGAGGCAGGGGAAGTTTAGGCTTGACATAAGGAGGGGGTTCTTCACAGAGAGAGTGGTTGCACACTGGAACAGGCTCCCCAGGGAAGTGGTCACTGCACCGAGCCTGTCTGAATTTAAGAAGAGATTGGACTGTGCACTTAGTCACATGGTCTGAACTTTTGGGTAGACCTGTGCGGTGTCAAGAGTTGGACTTGATGATCCTTAAGGGTCCCTTCCAACTTAGGATATTCTATGATTCTATGATTCTAACTGAAATAACAATTTTGTTTGCTAAAGTGTCATATGTAAATGACATTTCCTTGGATGATTTAAAAATATTAGTGTACTGACACAGTATTACCAACAAATTTATTCACAAATTACAGCTAGTTGTTAACAAGTAGAAGATATAAACAAATGAGGATGTTTATACCTGTGTTGTTCATAATGAAACATTATGAAATATTTCAGTGAAAATGCCAGTGAAAGGCTGTTGCAAGTGTGGGGAAGTGCAGACTGAAGATTTTTGTCAAGTGATAGCAGAGGCTATGTCAGGAAAGGAGAAGAATCTAATGTAGGAGGGCAATGTATGTGGAAAAAGAGAATGTGTATGTAATGGGGGAAGGAAAAAAAAACAACAGAGGAGGTCTTTGAAGAGAGCTGAAACAAGAAAGCAAAAGACTCTTACAGGAAGATGAACACATTTGAAATGGATCCTAAAATGCATAGGAAGCTCAGAGTCTTGTGGTTGTGCTCCTTTATCCACTGGCAAAAAGTTGGATACAATGTCTGGAAGGCTGGTGCTTGAGATAAAAGGAAAAGAAAGTTCACAAAAGCTACAGTCAAAAGAGGGTAAAACCATGAATTAAAATTTCCGCATAAGTGGAACCAGGGAATTGGTGTATTAAGGCGACCACAGGATTGTGCCAGGCAACTTGTCAGCAACCACAAAGTTTTCACAGTTGCATCCATGAATTCTATATCCTTAGGAAAACAAAACAAAACAAAATGAAAAAAAACAGATGTCTGGTCATGTTATCTGATAAAGGGACTATGCTAAAAATTCAGTGAAGATTACTTCCTGTGTTATTCTGTTAAAAACAGAGCTTTTATACATGCCATTAACATCTAAATTTAGAAATAATTAGTCCTAAACAAATGCATCTGGATAATCTGGATAGACCTTAGTGCTCTAGCCTTCACCTGTACTATTGAAACAGCACTGGGATTACCATATGGACTGATAGTCCAGGAAGGAGTGCGTTATTTGATTAAAAAGGAAAAAGGGAGGGGAAAAGTCTGTCTGTTTGGATATAGCTTCTAGATCAACTCCTGTAGTGCATAGCCTTTCTTAAAATGTATGTTATTTGCTTTCTGTTATCTGTCAACAGCCACGCTGGGAAGGATGCCCAGGGCTGATGGGTGCCATCTGTGTACGGACTGAAAGCTGCTGGTGCATCTCTGAACAGTCCCGTGCCTGCCAGCCCTGCAGACTTGCGCCTGGTGCCTGTCCCCCTATCACTGCAGCCCCCTGCACTGGTGGCATCGTCCCAGCCGGGGGAGGGCACCAGCCAAATCCCAGCTCCTGCATGTTCCTATGTCCTGACACTTTCTTCCAAAATGTGGTTGGTGGCTTCCCCTGGAGCAGCTGGCCAGACATGGTGCCTTCAGATGCTGTGAGAGGGGCTGGAAGGAGAGGAGGATGACCTCAAAGGTCTGGCTGGAGGGTGCAGGCAACAAACAGGTGTAGCAGCTTGCTTGTGTTCAGGTGGTCTGCTTGGAAATGGTAACCTCTGAACAGCTACAAAAAACCTGAGAGAAAATCAGGCAGGACAGGCTCCTGTATGCACTTCACTTTGTGTGGAAGAGAGAGACCAAGGTTCTCCACTGGTGAAAGCTGCAGGTTGCAGTGACCCTGAGGCAATGCTGCCATCAATGTACAGACACAACCTGTTAAGACTTTCAGTGATCTGTGTTTACAAAACTGGCTAATTATAAATTCTTCCCAGAACTAATTTCCATTTGTTTGTACTTCCTCATTTCACTTCTCTGTCCATCACTTACTCTTGTTACATTATTTGGCTTGGGATGAAGGAACATTAAACATATTGAGGAATTTCCTTCGTTTTGTTTTGTTTTGTTTTGTTTACTTTTTGTATGAGAACTAAATAAGTCATTCTCCAGGGATACCCAGAGCAGAAATAGATACTAAGATAGTAAGTACACTTACTTGACATAGTTTTATATGGTTCACTTCATGTTTCTTGTTTAAAAGAAGTTATATCAGGATTTATGCTCTAGCTGCCATTTCATCTTCTGGAAGTGTGCTTTTCAGATACTTTGGCTTGGATTCTAGACAGCTTTAACGGTCTTTATTTGGTAACTTTTCATCTGAGTAGAAAATAGGTGGACAGCACATTTAGCCAAAAGATTTATTTGTTAACAATTCATCCTTTCAGCTTCCTGTGTGAATTATCTTTAAACATGTTCAGTGTGCCATTCACACAGTTCCATGTGCTATGACTAACCTTAATGATCACAAGCTTGCATGTTAACGACCTGTACTTGTTATCTTCCCAGAAAAAGAGAAGGAAAAAAAAAAACAACACAACTTTTAATGCGAACAGTGCTCTAAGCACAATGACAGCTACAGTGAAATGACCCCATGCTTGTGATGTTTGGCAGCCTGCCCCAGAGGAATAATAATGAGTCCATCTGCAAAGGATCTGGCATGCTGGCATTTGTTCTTTACCATGCCTCCTTGCCCCATGCAAACTTGATTTCCACTGAACTTTCTTTACTTTTCCTTTTAATACTGATCTGAGGGAGGAGAAGGGGACTGATGAATGGATGTATCATCCCTGGCACCGTAACGCCTGTGGAAGTTCTCACTGTGCAGTCAGTGTGTTGCATGGCAGTGTGTGAGTCTGGTGAGCCAAAGAGAGTCTTATTTTTCAGGAGGCCTGAAGATCCTAGGGAAACTCCCATTTAGTCTTTTACAGTGAGGTTGTATATTGTGAAGAATACTGCTCAGTGACTTGCAGGGAAGTCCCAAGTGCTCAGGACAAACTACCAGTTTCATGGCTGTGATGGAACAGCGCTGTGTTTTGTGCCTGTACTGCAGTGTGATGCTGGGCAGCAGTGCTGCAGGGTTTCCAGCTGTCTGGACCGTGCTGCAGCACTGGGTGGCACAGCTAGCACAAAGCTGCAAGTTTGCTGAGGGTTAAAGATTTCTGATTCTTCCAACGTGCATAGTTACTCTATTTCATTCTGGAAATAGAAATGTCCTTGTAATTGAAGTCTGGAGCAATATGCAGTGTGACACTAGCCAGCTTCTCCAGGTTCCCACCTGAAGGTTTTCACACTTAAGTAGAAGGTGCTCCAAAACACAAATTAACAGGTGCTCTCTGTTATTTAATATAAAATCATGTATTAGTCCTCTTTTTATTTTGTTTTTATTTATTTATTTAGAAGAAGCAGTTCAGACATGCGGGCTATGAAATGATATCATTTGTTAAAGGATCCTGATGCCATAGCTTCCAAATCAGGCATTTCTGTGACTTATGGGCAAATAATTCCTGGTCATCTGCAGACATGGGTTGTCAGTGGATTCTCTGGAACTTGGTGAATCAAGACTTCTTTCCCTCCATTAACTTCACTTGAAATGACCATCAGATTTGGAATTTATTGGAACCATTGGGGCCAATACATATACACAATTAGTAGGACTACATAAGCCTCATTTTTTTTAGGAACTTCTATAATTAAAAGGACACAGAAAAAAAAAAGTAACTGAATCAAAAAACAGTGATTCATTATTTGTTTTTCTTCATAATGTTACCCTTGAAAAAAATAGCAAAACATCTGTCCCCATAAAGGAGAATTTTTCTAGCACACTCAGCCTTTAATTTGGTTATTTTACAGATATCAGCCTAACTTCACGTTTTTTCCATTTAATTTTCATGGTCTGTTTTAAAGAGCTTTGGACTCTTGAAAGTTTTCATTTTTTTCACTTTGAATCTTAAAGACGCTAGTTTTTAAGTTTGAGACTCTGTCTGAGATATAGCTGTTCTTGAGACTCTTAAGGATATTCGTGTCTTCATGCAAGACCTGCTAACAACTGAGAAAGGGTGTCTGGGACATTGCTGGGTTGCTGTGTTAACTGGTGTTAAACTTGTGTTAACTAGTGTAAATGGCTACCATCCCCCTAGACACTGCTGGTATGAAAAAACCATTGGAAGAATAAATGTGTAAGGAATGGAAGGCTGGAGGGACTAAGTAACTGGGGTCTTGTAGGATGTGGAATCAGGAAATCAACATCCTCTCTTGTGGGGACAACTTGCTTGGTGTCTGGGTTACTACATGTCATGGCTAGTCATACATCTAGCGTATTCAGCAAGCAAGGTCAGGTTGTCATTAAGCATGTGGCTGAAGTGGCCCATCAGTCAGTAGACATTTGGATGTGCATTACTGCTTAAAAGTAAAGAAGCACACATTAACAGAGTTAACTTGATTAAGCTGCACCAAGAAAGGGCCTCTCGTCATCTCTGATCATCAAGGTGTGAAAAAGTCCTGCAGTTTAGGGCCCTATCAGGTTATCACTTAGCTCCAGGTTCCACACATGTTCTGTCAAGCATGTTCCATACATGTTCTGTTCAGCCTTGCCAGATGAGTTGCAGTTTGGTCTCTTCTGCACTCCCCTAACTGGGGATGATGCCTTTGGAGTGACATATTTTGAGCACTCAAGAAAAGACAGTTGCTTTATTTACATCTGTAGTATTTTATTTTTATTTTTATTTTATTTTATTTTTATTTTATTTTTCTCCAGCCAGTCTAGGCTCTGTGTGATAATGCTGCCATTAAGGTTGGTTCATATTTGTTTTATGGGTGAAGTTCCATGTGACACCACATCTAACTGACAACCAAAGAAAAATCACCTCCTATTTTTCATCTATTAATTTTCAAATGTAATCAGTACAAGTAGTCACTTTTGTTTGTTTGTTTGCTTGTGGGTGTGTGTGGGTGTCTCTGATAGAGCAGCTGAACCTCGAGAGTGACAATAGTATAATGGTATGGAAAACACTAAATAGGAAGTGAAGAACCAAAGAACTCACCACAAAATCTTTACAAAAAGTCTTTTCTCATCTGGAGCTGTAATTTCTAGTGGGTACTAGCAGTCATTAAGCCTATTTTGGGTCTCTGGCTTAGTCATGGTATGGAGGTGGTGAAGGCAGAGGTGCTAGCAACAGAGTCTCCACTAATGAGTGTGAAGTTTACAGATTCAGTCTGGAAGTTCAGCTACAGTGGACAGAATGAAGATTTTTTTTTTTTTAATAGTATTTGCTGTATATGTAGGATAATGCAATGTTAGCATAATTAAAAACAACCCATTGGATTACAGCCCAGATAACATTATTTGACATACTTCTGCTGTATCACTGCAGGAAGATGGAAATGAGTGTTGTTAAACCTTGGATACACCATCACAGAGTATGAGAAGCTCTTACTATCCGGAAGTTCTTCCTCTAATTATATTGTATGTTCTTGCTTCATTTTTTATGTTGGAGTGGTAAAAACACTTTTGCAACAGTAATGAGAAAGCTACATCAGCATTTCCCTTGCTCTTGGGTCCATTATGTCATGTTAGCAACTGTATCATCGTATTCTCTATTGCTCATGCAGTGCTAATCCTGCTTAATTCACTAGCAGTGCTTGATTTTGCTGACCATAAAATATTTGTTCACAGCCTTAAGCAACCTTCACTTTCATGTTTTGCATTGCTTTGTCTCCCTCTTCACCCCCAGTTCCATCTATTTATTTTTATTTTTTTACCTTTTGTGCAGAGCAACATAAGGGAGAGCTGTGTGCTCTGTGTTCTGCTTGTAGCTCTGCTTGGGGCAGGTGGAGAAACTCATTTGAAATCATGACTTCATTTTCAGTAGATGGAGGAGAAATGTTTAGTTTTATTTTTTGTTTGTTTATTCTTTTTCTAGTTTTGATTTTGGACTGTACAGGGAAAAAAAAAAGTGTACAGAACTGGCAGCAGTCACAGAGAAGGTGCCTACAAATCTCAGATCACGTGTAGCATGGTTTAACCGTCTGTGTTTATGCAGTACACATACAGGCTTTGCCATCTGCTTACTAGTGGGATGAATATAATTCATCAAACGTATTTTAGGTGAATACCTGTAATTTCTAGGAGTATATTTTTGGGATAACTGTACACCTGTTATACCATCTTAAAAATGAACTTGATAGTAATTTTAATATGCCTTGGGATGATCAGAAAAAAGTGTTACTATGACTATTTTTGATTACTATTAATATCTTCACTTGATATAATAGAGATATCACTAGCTAAATTTATTTAATAGGAATAGAGAAATGCATGGGGGTAATCTGCAGATGTTTCATGCAGCTGTGCTGTTCTCCTATTAGAGTTTAAAAACCACAGACCTGTATTAAAGTTTGTGGAGACAGAGACATCTCAGAGCGAAACAGACCATGATCTCATATTGCACAGGCCTTGCCTTAAAGATCCTGCTCAAATGAGAGTAAAGCTGCAGCTTTGTCAACTAAAGTTTTTTCCTCTGATACAATGTCAAGGGGCAGTAAGATTTTAGTGCTCTCTTTAGATATACGTGTTCTGTTGTGCACTGTACTAATAGTACACTATAGCGTACAACGCTAGAAAGACCTGGCTGTAAAACACCTTAGGCTCACTTAAATTAATTGTGTGTTCAGTTAGATGTTGAAGTCATAGATTGAGAGAGTTGTACATGCTGGTTAACAATCCAAATGACTGGAATATGCATTTTGCTAGCTTCCCTATGACTTGGTCATTGCCATATCGCCTTAGCCAGCAGTTCTATAATTCTGCTTTTTGTTTAAATTCTTTAAACAAATTGTTTAAATTGTTTAATTGTTTAAATACAGTTTCAAAAGTGTCTTTTTTTTTTTTTTTTTTACTGTATATGCAAACGTGTTGCTGGATATTAGAGAGTGTTTGGGAACAACCATTTGCCTCTTTGAAGTTGTTCTTCATTGAGGTCAACAGTGCTTCTCACAGGAGAGGGCTGGATGACTTGTAGAAAGTGTTTATAGCTTGGGGATGTGAATTATAAATATATGCTGTACTAGGTTGGAGGAGCTTTCTGTTTTAGCCTGAATTACTATTTCCCTCATATTTGAACTAATCATTGATTTACATAGAGAAAGCATTCTGCAGAGTGAGCACTTTTAGTACTGAAACCACAGGTACTATGTATACATGTATGTATTTAGACAGCGAAGACACTGATGTTGTATTGGGTGAGATGATTTAAGCAATAAGCAAGAAGAAAAGTGAATCTCTTAACAGGGTATCTCAGTGCCAACTGCAGACAGCAAGAGTTAAATCAGTCATCTGCATTTTTTATTGCTAATATAAACACTTTAGCAATGCTAATCAGTGGTACTGATTTTCTGTTTTGATTTTCCTTAATAATTAAGCAAAAGATTGGGAATGCAATCAAGTTTTACACTAGGGGGTTCATGCAAATTATTATTTTTTTAATTTTAAATTTTGTTAAATGTATCCAAAAGGAAAGTTACTGAAGTTGAGAAGAAGAAGAAAAAAAGAAAATACAGTTTATAGTCTGCATAATCAAAGTGCATATTTCTAATGAGGGAAATCACCACTTCGTTGAAATTATTAACTGAAAATATAGCTGCTTTTATTCTGTCTTAAACTGCTCCACATTGACGACACTGCTATGCGGTGTTTGTGCACAGAAACAGTTATAGACCATGAAATGTCCTTCAGCAGCCATGGTTTTTCAAGAGGGATTTAGCAAAATGGGATCATCTCTGTGTCCTCAGATATCTTAAATATAATATTTTCATTTTTTTTGGTGAACTTTTTATGTTGACTTCTGAAGAAGTTCTTGTAAAGTAAGACTATTACATCTCTTTATTTTCATGGATAAGTGGACTTTTTTTTTTTGTCTTAATTATTGGTGTGTTTTACTCTATTCTGTTCCATAATATTTAAAGTAAAACATTTCCTAGTTATTTTACTTTGTTAAAAATATGTTATTTTTGTTAAAAATATTTAGAAGATAAAATTAGAAGTTATTTTTTTATTATCCTATGGATTACACCCAATTATCTCAATTTTTGGTGTGATATCAGAAACCAGTATTAAAATTTGTGTGAAAATGAAGATAAGAGGTCAAATGTTTCCCAGAAAGGGACGTTTGAATCATTACAGGTTACCTTCTGCCAGCTTTCATTCTGGCAATTTTGAACTAATGGTAGGTTAGATTGAAAGTGTTTTGGTATGCAAATGAAATCATTTGCTTGAAAACTAAGATAGACCCAGTCAAAGTACTGGGATAATCTTTTAGATTTTTATGTTATAATAGTAACTTTTTTATGAGCAGAAAGCTTTTTCTGTTTGGGAATTGTACAACTGGCATAGAAGGGGATATTTATGCAAACTATACTGGGAATTCAACTTAAAAGAGCAGTAACACTAGAGAATAAAATGTGAGACTGTCTGTTAACAATTTAAAGCAAAGTCATTTAAACCCTTCCCCTGACTGATTAATTTGCTTGCATGGGAATTATTAGTTAGTAAAAGGCACTGTGCCATTTTTAGCAAGTCCTGAGCTGACATTGTAGCTACTAATAATGATGTTTAACATCTTGAAGAACTGAGGAGCATTCATGCATATATATATATATAATTTCACGTATACATTTGCGTAAAAGAATAGCACACAGACACACACGCACCCATCACGGAACACTATAACACTGCTTTTTGCTCCTCTGACATCCATCTCTCTGCATTACGCTGCTGCGTCTCCCCACAGAGAGGCACCTGGGTTTGAGGCACTGCCCTCGTATTGAAGTACAGCCTTCCCCAAGCATCACCCCCCTGGTGGCCCAAGTATACTCAGTGCTCTGGCATCCCTAGGGATGTGCAGTCACTGTGTGATTTGGGGGTGAGCTTTTCACAGATGCTGCTACGTGGATTAAAGCTGCTTGAGGTGGGGCTTTATCTGGGGTGTTTAAGAAGTTGGTGCTGCTATGCACTTAACCAAAATGCTAATGGTGTAGCATTTTGGTTAAGTGGTCTTCAGGCTTTCTGGTGGCATGTTATCAGCAAAACCTTGAGCAAAGGTGTTTCTACTCTTGTGGTCTTGAGCAAGTGCCAATCTGTTTTAAAACTGCAGCTCTGTTACCTGGTATGTATGAGCCATCTCTAAACAGACTGACCCTGGCTGCCTGCAATGCGGTAGGACTTGCCGGCTGCCCTGCTACTTGCATTAATTACTCTATTTGTCTTCGTCTACCAAAATGGGCATGTATTTGCTGCTACTAGGCATGCTTCATGTGTTTCTTGAAGTACCTATTCATATATATCACTAAACCTTTGATTTTATGCATAGCCTAATAAAATGAGTCAATGGTTTTGGCTCCTGTATTGTTTATGTAATAATTAATGTATTTTATATATATATATTTTTTTTTCTTACAGGTCACCTTTTTGAAAAGATGGTTCTTAACTCCTTTTTTGGCTTTCCTGTCATACTCCTGTACCATTGGGTGGGGATAACTTTATCTTTGAACCTTGAAGATCCAAATGTGTGTAGCCACTGGGAAAGGTAATAATTTCTTTTATGTAAGACTTGACACAAATTCTGATTGTAAAAGTTTTGGTTTGTTGTGCTTATTACATTTTAATTGATTTATAGCTTTCAGTTAAATAATGATCCGGGAATAAAATTTTGCATAACCATGTGGGCAAGGTAAGTTCATGCATAACTAAAAGACTATTTCACAGTGGGTTGAAGTGCAGCCATCTTTGCAGTAGTGGTTAGGAAAAACACAACAGTGGCACCAGTAATATTACAGAACTGTCTAGGGACAAGAAAGAAATTAAAAATAGCTTTTTTCAATTTAAGTGAAAAGGAGCTTTTACATATGCAAAATGTAATTAGCCATATTGGAGTTTGGCCAAATTTGATTATGCTGATTCTTTCTTTTTCAACATTACTGGAATCTAAATTAAGATTTTTTTTTTTTTGATGAGGTTCAGAAATTTATAATGTGCAGCTATAAATTCATCAGTTTAGTTAGTCCAATTGTTCACCCAATTTCAGGTTAATTGCAAGTGGATTGCTCACAGTGGGTAGGAGAGGTTGAACCACAAGCATTTGTTGTAGTTTTCTTGAGCAAAGATTATAGTAGTGAAACCAGGCCTGAATGTCTCATTATTATTATTTAATTAAGCCCATGACTGATCAGCTAACCCCTGAGACAGTCTAACTGTTCATTTGAGACCATAAGTATTTCCTCCATTGGAGGTAAATTGTTTTTTATGTTTAGTTTCTGGAAATGCTGCTGAGCCACTGTACATATATTTGCAATTGTTTGGGCTAAACCTTTGTAGAGGAAGTTGAAACTTGTATTTAAATTTTTATGGTCTGTATATCAAAAAATGTACTTAAGGACTTCCCCCAGCCATTTATTTTAGCTTATGTGCAGCAAAGGTAGGAGCAGATTCTTGGTATGCAATTCGGCGTATACGAAATTGTGTTTATGAAGTAATTACCATACTAAATACCTGGTTACAATATTCAGGCACAAGACTAGATACCCATGGTTAGGAAAAACACAATAAGCCTGATACTACTCCATGTTGTGTACCATTTCTTAACTGTTTTTATCTATGCAAATGTTTTTTGAGGGAAGAAGCAGCATAGTGAAAGCAAAATGGAAAAAAAAAATAAAATATAGTGCATAATGTATTTTAAAACTAAGTAATTAAAGTCTACAGAAGAGAAAATACACTCATCACATGTTTCCAGTTTGTTGAACGAACTGAAAGATCTGTGCTGTGTCTCAGAGCAGGCAGCAGGGGAACATAGCTACGAATGAGTAAAACCGACAGATCCCAGTTCATTGCTGCTGCTGTCACTGGCAGCACTATATCCTTTAAATAAACCTACCCCGCCCTGTCATGAAACATTCTTTACAAATGAACTGTGATCACAGCAAGAGCGGATGGGCTGAGCATCGTGTCCAAAAACAAGCGCAGACGTTTTGTCGGGCTCGCTCTGACAGCTGGAGAGATTAGGGATGCTTGCCTCTATATGGGCATAGGGAAAACAGGGAGCAAGTGCTGGGCAGCGAGGAGTAAGTAGATCTGGACACGTTTTCTCTGAGTGTAGGTGATGACATTAGGAGGAGGAGACTGTGGCTTTTACCCTGTAGTAGGTGCTGAGGGGGTCAAAGACAGTGTGAGTAAAAGCCAGATGGGCTGTGCACTCAGCAAGTGTTTTGACTATTCCCAGGAACCAGCACTACAGCAGGAACGGACCACACGTTCCCATATTTTCTAACCCCCTTACGCAACCAAGGACTGTCGGACTGCCAGCACAAACAGTCTGTGCAAGAGTTTTCTAGGGTGATTCAATATTTTTCCCTTCTGCAGCAGCCTGTGTTCCTCTGGCCCCACTGACTGCTCTGGAGGCTCTGGATTTTCACTATACTCATAATTTGACAGGCAGAAGTAATAGGTCTTCAGTATAGTACTTCTGACCAAAAAATAAATAAATAAAATAAATAAGTAAATAAAAATCTCTGTTCAAAATTAGCCAGAAAACAAGAAAAAGTACACATTTAAGTATTTTATAATTTCTGATTGCTCAACAGACTGTTGGATGGTACAATTGTCCTATCTGTTTTCAGTAATTATTATGTGGGTGTACTTCTGTATTAACACCCACCTTTATATGTAAGTACATTGACAGACCTTTCCACTACCGATGAAGATGTTTTATTATGGATACAGCTACAGTTTTTAAAAAAATATTTTTTTTTTCAGAAAATCGTGTGAGATTTTTCTGTTTTGTATGACAAAAGAATAAATATAATCTTGTCTCTTAACTAGTTCTTCAGCTCTCGGGTGATGTTAGTAAAGCAGGAGAAAATGTGCCACACTTCTCATTGCCTTGCTGCTTCAGTTAGCTGCTCATTCGAGACAACAATTGCTTTTAGAATTTAGACATAATTACTTTTCTTTAAATGTCTAGTAGTACCATTTCATCAAATGTATTACACAGAGACATGATTGCTTTCTACATATACGTTTTTCTTCCCTTATGTTCTATTTTATAAAGTTAGCTGGTTCATATTTAGCCTAAACTTGCACTTGCTGTTTTGTTGCATATTAATATTTTGTTATTTTTTATATCCTTATTTTAAGCATTTCCTCATGAATTTTGATACATATTTTATGCCTCCCTTTTTAAAGAGGAAATTAAGAACTAGTAGCATTTAGATAGTTGTTAAAAACAATAGCAGACTATAATAGATCCTTTGTAACAGACAGCATTAGGCTGAAATTGACTAAACAACTTTGTGAGGGCTTATGGAGCACCTTTTTAGCGGACTCCTCACCTTAGAAAGCAAAGAAGTGTTTGTCAAAGCCATGTCTGTCTATTGCTAAGTGTGCTATGACTGTGTGTACATCCAGGAGTTACAGGATGTGCCTAAAAGGTGTGCCTTGTTATCTGTTCTTGTTATGTGCCTTGTTATCTGTTCTAACTACCGCTACTTACTAGGACTTTGTTAAAGACTTAATAAAATCACTGTATTGTAAAGGACTTGCTCAATAATTCACTCTCTCTCTCTTTTTCCACAGTTATTCAGTCACAGTGCAAGAGTCATATCCACATCCTTTTGATCAAATTTACTACACCAGCTGTACTGACATCCTAAACTGGTTTAAGTGCACACGACACAGGTGATGTATAATTGCAAAATTGTCAAACTGCTGATATTGTAGATACGTGTAGAGACCTTGTGTCTGCTAAAATCAAGCATGGCATATAGGATACTTCATTTATAGTGACTTATTTGTGTAGCACTGATTGTCTGAGTCAACTGAAAAATGTCTGATCCAAGCAAAGTCACATATCTGTCATTAGCATGTCAGGGTATATCACCCTACTGAGGGCTGACAGAAAAAGAACAGGTTAAGAAAAAAGCATGCAGTGCATGAAGTGAAATTCTCCAGATCCTACCAGGTGCATTTGTTCAAAAACTTCATGAGACACTTTGCTGCTTTGAACCTTATGTTCTGGGGAAAATGTGTGTAACTTGAAAAGGAAGTAAAAAGAAGGTTGGAAGGCACATCTGGAGGTTATCTGGTCCAACCCCTATGCTCAAGCAGAGCCACCTAGAGCAGGTTGCCCAGGATCATGTCCAGGTATCTCCTTAGAGATATTCAAGATATCTTCAAGTGTATTAACTAGCACTTCTCTTGTCTTAATCAACACTGTGTCTCTGCCCCAGAAACCAGACTCACCCTTGTAAGGATACACCCCAAGTAGTCTCTCCTTGGAAACTGACACCAGTAGTGATCAGGGAAATGGATTTGTTTTGCCACACTCTAGTCTCCACTGGGTATGCTAATGGCAATGATATTCTAGTTTCTGATTTGGTTAAGTAGCCAGAATCCTTAACGTTACTGCTGTCTGTCCAACCATGGAAATAAGGTTTATTGTGGAATCAACAAGACTATTAAATACATCAACAGATAAATAAAAGTCTCTTTCTGGAGATTTCTCTGAGATATCTCTGATATCTCTGATATTTATGAGATATCTTTACTGCTATCTGAAGATTTTAAAAAATATGTAAGCATATAAATGATTTAGTTTCTGAACCACGAAATATATGCATCAACCATTCATTCTTTTCTTTAGAATCAGTTACCGTACTGCCTACAGACATGGTGAAAAAACGATGTACAGACGTAAATCCCAGTGCTGCCCTGGATTTTATGAAAGCAGGGAAATGTGTGTCCGTAAGTCTAGCTTCTTTTTGCTTTGAAATTCCATACGTTCATTGCAGGGCTGGTTTGGCTCCCTTTTGTGGATGATTTGTGGGAGCTGCATTACTGGGGGCTCAGTTATTCATCAGTGGTGCGCATGCAGATCTTGTTGAAGTCAATTGGTGTTGTGCATATGGAAATGACAGGATAATTGGATCTCAGAAGTCTAAGTAACCAACCTTGATGTGATTCTCACTAATGATTATATGGCACATTACATCTCAGACAGCACAAGTGTCAGAGCACTTTTTAAAAACAAAAAATAAACACCAACAAAACCAGTAGGGAAATGCAAGGCCTCAGCATGGGCCCAGGTTGATCCCTGAGCAACTCTTGCAGGTATGAAGGTCTGTAACAACTGTTTGAAGGCAGCAGCACCACCCTGTTGTAGGGCACATGTTGCTGTCTCCAAAGCTTTCTAAATCTAGAATTTGAAGAACTCTGTCCAGACTGGCAGTGACCCTGGCTTGGCTCTCTTTCTCCCTCTTGTAAAGCCTTGTGAAGAACCTAGAAAGGTCTGATTCTTAAACTAATATTCATTCAAGATCACAGCAGAAAGGAGGAATGAAAATAGAGGGTGTGTTAATCCATAGCCTTGAGAGTATATGTGAGTGGCTGAACACAGGTCAGCTGGGAACTTGTTCAAAGCTGTACGGCAGAGTGGACAGCTAGGGGCTTCCACTGGCAAGAGTGACAGCGAGGAGCTTATAATAGGTGAGCACATGTGAAGGGCAGTGTGTCCTCAGAGATGTGTAAATGTGTACAGCTAAAAATAAAATTAATTCAGTATTTAACATTATTTTCCTCTGTGGATACACACGTACACAGCATGGACTGTAGCTGTAAATTTTCCAGAAGTCAGGACACTGAATTTGTCTTCAACTTTTAATCTCCTTGAAAAACTGGGTTTATCAGAGCCAGTCTTTTGTCAGTAATGTCATTTGTGGGTGTCTTTAAGAGCAGCCCAGCGAGGGGCTGGAGCCTCTGGATTGTGGGGGCTGGTCCCAGCTTGCCACCGAGTTGCTGAGCAGGCCTGTGCTTGGCAAGCCCAGCCAAGGGAAAAATGTGGCAAGCCCTACGTACTGGGAGAGCCACAGCGTGTATGCTGCCCTGTTGGACATGTGAGTTGCTTGCATGTGTAGATCAGCCTCATGTCCCCCCAGCCCAGGCCTGGCCCCCAGGGCCTGCACGGCGCAGCCTGCGGGTGGGCTCCTGCCATCCTGGGGCAGGGCAGGCCTTGGGCCCTGTCACCTTGTGTCTGTCACCACACACCTCCTGCCTAACCATCTACAGCACTCTTTACCTGGTGCTTATTCTCATCTGAGAGTGGGAGAAACAGAGATAATTTCATAGGTTTATCGCCTCCCTTACTGCTTCAAAGACAGTGGTGAAGCGTAGTGTTCAAAGTTTGGAGGAGCTGCTCCAGCAAAACGCTTTGCAAAATAACAGATAACAAGAGATTTGCCATTGCTTCTGGATTTTGCTAACCAGGTTAGGAGAATTCAGGACAGTGGATGCATCTTTGGTCTCTGGTAAACAGAGTCTGAAAAATTAGTATCAATACATACATTAACATTATTTATTCAATATAAATGTGAAACAGTGCCTAGATTTGTTCAGAGGCACAGTTCTGTGTTTTGTGAAGTGCATACTGGAAGTGACTGATTGGATTTAGTTGTATATTGGAAAATTGTACGCCGTGAATGTCAAAACATCATGAAATCCTCGTTTACTTTTTTTTTGTTTTATGGCACTCACTGGAATTTGAAAATAAAGCAGTAAGATCTTTGATTTAAAATGTATTTTCTGCACAAGACAAAGCAAAGTCAAAATGATACCAAAAAACCCACCCTACTTTAATAGAGAATCAATCTAAGATCAGATCAGCATTTTTTTATTTTTTTATTTTTTTTTAAACGTATTTATTAGACTTATAAGAACCAAATTTTGTCTATATTTGGTTATTATATAAATGAGAATGATCATAGAATCATAGAATCATTAGGTCAAAAGACCTCCAAGATCATCTGGTCCAACCATCCCCCTGCCACCAATATCACCCACTAGACCATGTTCCTAAGCACTACACCCAACCTTTCCCTAAGCACCCCCAAGGACAGTGATGTTTTTCATTTGATGTTTTGTTTGTTCCTTTGCTTGACTTCTCAGTTTAAAAAGCTCAATTAGAAAATTCTACTGGCAGATGATTTTGGTATGACTCAACACTTCAGTGCATTTAGTGATGAAGTGAAATCTTGTGACTTCCTTTTTAAAATACTAATTAGGAATTTACAGCATGAATACTCACCAGTACCTATTGTCCTAGTGGTAGCACTTTCTAATGGTAGTGCTACTGCACTATTGTGGGAAGAGAATTACTTGTCACTGTATAGAGTTATAGCAAGAATGTGGGTGCCTCACATTGCTGAAGTCTCTAAATGTAGTATTCACAAAGAAAAGAATGACCAACAGCCAGAGAAAAGCATTGGCTGAAATTTAAGTGGTTTGCATATATGTTTTTGATTTTTTCCAAGTTCAATCTGAACATATGAATTTGAATTTGTCTTAGGATATAAGTTTTATGTGGAATTGTGACTCTAACTTTCATAGCTGTTCCTAAAATCTTTCAGTTTCAGGTGGTTCAATAGGTGACACTTCTGTTAAGATTTCACTTTTCAGTTAAAATTACATTTGTGTTTTGTTTTTGGATTCAGTAAGTAAACTCATATGTGGAAAATATACAAACAGTCCTTTTTATCACTTAAACAATAATTTGTATTTTGTTTGTTCTTCAGTTGTATTTTGTTTGTTCTTCTCTAAACGACAAATTACTGTTGTAATGTAAACTGTTCAAACCCAGATTCAGAGTTTTAGTATTACCTTTTACTAATGCCATTGATAAGCCTATATATGGTGCTACAAAGTAAAAAATTAACAATATAAATACACATATGATTGCTCAAAAAAATCCAAACTCTTTCACCTTTTAGCCAAGAAACAGGCAAGTAACACTAGTGGTAGAGACTATAACAGAATATAACAGAATCAGATATTGTTAGCAGTATCAGTAGAAAAATATCATGACACTGTCTGTTAAAGTAGAGGTATTTACATGGATTGCATAATTCTGACTCGTCTTTTATTTAGTTAAGGAAGTGTAAAGCATTGTGAATACTGCAGCTCTCTTTTATTAATTAATTTATTTATTTTAATTTGGAATATGGATGCTAGTCTGGGCTACATGCTGAGACCTTTTTATTAAAAGTGTATTATTATTATTATTTATTAAGTTTACAAAATCCATTCAATTTTATCATGTTTCTGAAGCAAAAGGATTCAGGCTTTAAGACGTCTTCTGGTAGCTTTGCTGTAGATTAACGCACATAAAGTAGATTCATCCTTGTGGCATATTGGTAGCGTGAACATTAATTTACAGTTTCTGACAACATAGCAGGATTAAACCTGTTGAATTTCCTTGAGAAAGAAAATGGAGAATAGGCAGAATATAGGTAGAATTATGAAGCTATTTTACCACGTAACTGAATTTCCCTCACCTTAATAAAAAACAGATGGTAAACACAGAAAAAGAAAAAAAAAAAGAAAAAAAAAAAAAGGTTTAACCAAAGGATACGTTCTAGCATACAGTATGGAATTGAAGAATTTATTTGAAAGAACACATTTATAATGTAGTTTAAAAGTTATGTGTGTTTCATTTTTCACAGAAAATGCTGAGGGACTATATTTTAATTAATTTCAAGGAAGTCGAAGTTAAATCTTGTACAATATGTGGAAGAGTTCTTTTACATTTCCAATCTAACTTGGTTTATGCATTCAGTTTTCATTCACAAAATGTTGAGGACTTTAACAGATAAAGAAGCTTATTTTTTTTTTGAAAAGGGATATATCTCTTCAAATTACTCTTTCTGAAGACTCTAGGAATCCAAATCAGGATACAGTGGTATTAGCAGAAATGACAAACCCAGAGCATGCAGTCATGCATGTGGTATGACTTCTTTTGTTGGAAGTGATTTATGTGAAAGAAATAATACGGAGATTTACTTACAACCCCAAAACAGACCTTGTTCAGGTATCACTTTTTTCCTTCTAATATGAATTCTCAGTGCAGTTGATCAGAATTATATTTAATATGAGATTTATTTAATGAGATTTCAGGTATGAAATTTCATGAAATCAAGTATGTCTTCAGGTAGCTGCTTATTTGATGTTGTGACACATTTATTTTAAAGCTGAAAGTCTAAATTGGGAACCATAGTGGATTCTCCTGGTCATTTACATACATAAATAATTACAGACAAAATATCTCAAGCTTTTGTTTGTGTTAGTTGATTTACGCCTGGCTTTTCAAAGGAAATAAATGACAGATAATATGATCATAAAAATGCATTCATGAACTTCCATTAAAGATAAAAATAGCCTTTTCACATTTGATTACTGGAAATTCTTCTGTATCTTCTTTTAACATCAGATAATGAAATGTACAGCTGTCTAGATGTTGTCTATGGTGATTTATCATTAAATAACTTCATATCACTTTCTTAATCACAGAGAGCAGATTCATAAAATGCCATTCAGAAATTTCAAGTCTTATCATATTCCACTCTTCATACATGCTCTAGTTCAGAAGTGGAAGTGGCATGAGGCATGAGGCACTGAAGTTACTCCACTCAGCTGTGATCCTTTAAGTAGGCATCACAGCGGAGGAGCAATCTGCATTTCCACCGCAGGTGGTATGGTGGAGCCCATCAGCATATAAGTAGGTATTTGAATTGTAATCTTCTCCTGAGTTGGAGCACTCTCTCCCTCCCTTCATTGGTATCAGTATGAGCCACGTAATCAGCATGTGAAAATGACAACTTGATCTAAGATTGCATTACACGTGATATGCTTCTGGCACGACTGGCTTAACCCCCCTTAGTATGAAGCTATAGTGCTGCAGCATGTCTGTGAGCACTTTTGTGAAGCCCTGGCTTCACGCTGCTTTCAGCTTGCTGTACTAGTTGTGTCGACGATCTGCACAGGTTATATGTGTCTTTTCATGTTAATTCACATTGCTGAGTTTTCTCAACAGGGCATTATCATTTGGCTGGGTGCAGAAACACCAGTGCCTGGTGTTAGGAACAGAGACGAAGATACACTTGTGTCTGGGGAACTGGGCAGCCCCCTCCTGCACGTGTGCGCAGCAGCAGGTGTTTTGTAGATATTTCAGGTTGGCTGATGATACTCTGTAGTCAGAAAAAGCAAATCTACCTTCTGTGTTTAAGAAAATGAAAAAGATGTGACCTGCTGAAATACAGACATGTAAGTAGGACAAGGCAAAATTTTAGGGAAGATTTTGAAAGAAACAATAAGAAACAGAAGAAAATGGAAAATAGATAAAAAAGCAAGTATGCAAGTTTCAGCTCTCATTGCTTTTCGTATGTTGATTGATTTTCCTTTGCAAAAGAATAAGATATGACTTATGCAATTTACTGCTGTCAGTGAATTATTGGTGCTTCTTTACACTGCTCATTATCAAAGAGATTTCACATTAAGTTTTTCATCTGTTTTTGCCCATAAGTATTTTCTTACATCTTGTCTACAAGAAAAGTCTCTCTGTTCCAGATGTACTTCAGGTCTTTTCAGCTTGAAAGCCTTGCACACTTTTTAGGTCATGTAGTAAATTGTGGTTCTCTTGTCCCAGTGTTCAGTGAAATAATCTTGGTATATATGCTGTCTCTTAGGAATGTTACCTACAATTCAGTTAATAAGAATCAGTTAGCCCAGTTAGTGTCTGGAGAGTAATTTCTTTTAGTTACAAAATAGGTATATCTAGAATATAGAAGGAAATACTTATTGATAAGATATATTTTGGGGCATTAAGTAACTTAAAAAAGAAATAAAGGAATACTGGATAGTTATTTTTTATAAATCTTGAACATTTTTGAAACATTCTTGATCTTTAACTTCTTCAAAGTAAAGAATTTCATGTCACCCTTCTCAGAGAAAGAAATTTGTATGCCATGTATATATATATATGTATATACATACAATTTTAAGCAATTTTTATTATGTTTATTTGGAAACAATAGTATTTACATTTTACATTTTATTTACATTTACATTTTACATTTTAAGAGGTCTTTCATTGGCCCTTATCCCATGTTGTTTAATTGCTGAAGTTAGCAGAGGTTTGGCTGTCAAAAAATGTATACAGTGGTAATGATGTTGGGTAATGTATGTTGGTATTCAGTAAGTTATTCAAGCATGCACACATAGCATGTATGTGCACTGCTATCTCATGTTGTTTTATGGTTCACTGGGAAGATTTTTCACACACTTGGTTTAGGGAGAGCTTTAGTGCCCATGTCACCACTTATTATGCAAGAATCTTCAAAGATGTAAGTAATTCATATCTAGATGTAAAACTAATGGAGTTGTGGGATGTATTATTTAGTCATTATTTCTGTAATAGAATGAAATAGCTTAGGGAGTATTAATACACATTAATGTTTTTTTATCTTTTGACATTTAAAAATACATATTCTCCCTGTGGAAGGTCATTTTAATGCACATCTGAAAAGTAGCTTATTAAACATAAAAGTTGCAAAGGAAACCTAAAGTCTGTAATATGTAATTAGTGGCTGGGATCCCAGCTAACCAATGATTTAAGTAATATATACTGTTGATCTCTTTGTGGCTTTCTTTCTTTGTGACCACACAAAATATAAATATGACTATCCTGCTTCATCATGTTTAATTAGAAAAACTATCACAGGACATTTTGCAAGTATTTGCTCCAATTATTGTATAGCACTTTCAATCTGTTCAGCACAGAAATGATTTGTGTGAAGTCTCATTAAACTTATTGTAAACACCAACTTTGTCTTTCCCCATTGTTCACCTTGTATTAGTTGGTACACTGATCATATTCCTGTCATTTTTTTATTTTTATTTTTTTCTGGAAATGTAGGTTCAAAGAAAATTCTCATCCTGTGCACATTTTTTAAGTTTTATTGTTGTTTGAACTGGATGGAAATGATTCCAGTGTATATATTTTGGAAAGCTGAGGGCATTTCCTTATGAATATGATGCCAACAAAGTTGCTGGTTGCCAGTTCTTCCTCTTGTATTATGAGTCAATTATGTTGGTGTGCAGCATACAGAAGCTAATTCAAGTTTTCTTTGTGTCAAATAAGACATTTCAAAATAAGCCTTATCTGCAGAACCACACACATACATTCTTGCAAATCGTAACAAAAAATAATAATGAAAACTTTTAAGCAGCTCTGATTATCACTTATTAAAAAGTTGCAGTGATTCATAGGGTTTGTACCTTGTGCCTTACCTTAAGTGTCATCAGTGTATTGTTGTGCTTTATTTGAACTGTGCAACTATTCAGAAAAAGCAATATTAAAATCCTGACGTGTTGCAAATCATATTTTGTCCATGCTGTTTCAAGAGAACCACGTGTTTGGCTTGCAGTTTTCCCTTTCTTAGGGTAAAGGGTTTCATGTTGCTCAAGCAGGGCCACCAAGAGCAGGCTGCCCATGACCATGTCCAGGCAGCTCTCTAAGCTAAATTACACTATGACTGTTTTGCCATTGAATGTGGACAATTGTCTCTTTGTTAAATGCAGAAGTATTTGAGTAGCACCATCCTGGCTTAGTTGGATCCTTCAGAATAAGGAAAAATGGAAGGGACAGAAGTCAGATAACTTATTTTGAAGAGCAGCCATCAAATATTAGTGTGCTAATATTTATTTTACTTTTAAACGGTATTTGAGACATGAAACATCTGGAATGAGAGTAAGTTTTGAATATCTTTCGAAGTGTTAAAAGCTATAATTAATTTTTATTTTTATTTCCTTCTCTGACAGCTCACTGTGCTGACAAATGTGTCCATGGTCGCTGTATTGCTCCAAACACCTGTCAGTGTGAGCCTGGCTGGGGAGGACCCAACTGCTCCAGTGGTGAGTTTTCACCTGCTTCTGCCTGTCTTGGGCTCTTTCCAATGTGTTGTCCTCTATTTTGGGTGGATTATCACTGATCCTGTGCTTGGTCTCCTGGTCAAGGCATTTGTTTTGAGTTGTGAGATTACTGTGTCTGTTCTGATTTTTTTCTTCGTTTACTTGAAGACAGTGTTACCTTGTAGTAGCACCAAATGTCTTGACCTATTTTGTTCTCAGAAACATTCTGAAAAGTACAGGTCTTAGTATCTGGAGTAAGTAAACAAAGTTGTATTTGAGCAATAAAATCTTTTTTTTTTTTCTTCTTTTTTTTTTTTCCCATTATTTTCTTGCTCTGTGAAGAATGATGGTGCAAGGTCATGTACAAAAGCTCTAAGTAAATCTTCCAGACAACCCTATCTTCCTTTTTTTTTTTTTAAGCTGTGTTCTTCTCTTGCAACAATACTTCCTCCCTGTTTGCTCATTCTCTTTACATTTTTCTCTCACTTCAGTCATCTTTCTCCAACTATCTTCTCCTTCCCCTTTGCCATAAGAGTGTGTGCAGAAGAGAAGGGAAGCAAGAAAGGAGTATCAAGGACATATGTAGAATGAGTCTGGGACACCTTGGTATGGTGTCCTGGTTGATAAATGGTTTCATACTTAATAAGGAAATTATGAAGGTGGAGGCCATCACACACTTAATACAAGAACATAGCAAAAACATGTAGTGAAGTACTAAACTAATAGCAATTGACAACATTTTTAGGCATTGCAATTTTCTAGACCCTCTGAATGTGAAACCAGGTGCTGCAGTCAAGGAACGAGGCTGTCATAAGACAATGGGTCTTGACAGAGGGCAGAAACCCCTCCATAGTAGGAGTGGCATTTTGTGTACTCTCTCTTCATCTGTCAAAGGTAAACAATTCATAGTCTGCACAAATTATTTTTTGTCTTTACCCAAAATAGAGTTTCTCGGAGTAATTCTGTATTTTTGCTCATTATAACAAGTTATTTATTCAGTCTTTCTATTCCCTTTTGTAAGGTCTTTGGAAATATTATGTTTAGTCTAACACTAAATCATGTACTTCATTACAGTCAAGTTCAAAGTAGGTCACTGCTAGTGACTGTCCACTTGAAAGGAATGCATTTTTTTTTTAGTCAACAATAAAAGATATGTTTATAATTTAAATTTAAAAGACCATATAAAAATATAATTCATAAAACAGCTTATGTCTTGCATAGCTATTATGCTATTATGCTACCGGTTTACTTAGTATGGGATTCCTGTAAAAAATAATAACTGTGAAAAACATAGATAATCAGCAGGACAAAAATAATTTTGGTTATATTTTCACCCTAATTTTTTTCACTTAATAAAAATATGGATTTTTTTTTAGTAAGATACTTTAGTGACTCTTCATCTGGAACTGATCATGTGTTGCTTATTTTGTGAAATATGAGAGAGAATTAATAAACTACATGAAAAATAATTTACTATTTTAAAATTATCATGTCTGGTGTATAGTGTTTGTATGTACTTACAAGTGCTTCTTCTCATAAACAGCTCTAAAGAAGCAGCAAATTTTGCTTAAGGCATAAAATGGAAAGAGTTGGCATTGCAGTGTTATGGTAATGCTGATCTTAATCTAGTGTGCTGAATTGTAAAAGGAAATTGTCAAGAAATGTTATCTTTCTTTTTGAAAGCCTTATGAATTGAGCTCCTCTGTAACTAATCAAATGTACAAAAGAAACGTGTATCACTATACAACCTAGAATGAGGAAATACTTTTATTTATTGAAATTTCCAAGTTTGAAACTCACTGAAAGGGCAATTTTGATGAGAGAGGAATCTCTAAATCTCTCTTTGGAAATAATCCTTCCTCTCACAGGATTTTGTAGAGTCCATTTCCCTTACCTGTCTGGTATAATTCATTCTGAATACATGTGCGGCTATTTTCCTGTGCTTCTTCCTCAGTTCACTGCCTTTTACTGCTTGTCGTGGCAGTCTCAATAGCAAAAATACTTTCTGGTGTGAATATACAACAGGCCAAAACTGAAAGAGCCTTTGTTCAAGCACTTTTGAACAGCGTGATCTCTTGAGAGTTTTGTGATCCTCGGAAGGCTTCTGCATGACATTAGAGCTAACTGGAACTGCAGAAATTTGTTTCAGATTGCTAGTGTGGCCCTAGAAGTGGGGTAGGCTAAGGAGGGGGATAGTTTTGTTCATGTGTTACTGGGAGATTTGGCTTGGAATTTGTCCCATTCCATGCAGACAAATTTAAGTAAGATGTTGCTTTCACTAGATTGTCCTTTTGAGTGTTAATGCCGCTATTTGTTGCTAACCATGTGTGATTTACTTGTCCATGTGTCTGAGAGCTACAATGCAGATCACATCAAATTGTAGAGCAGACAGTAGTCTTGGAAAGATAGGTTGAATCTCTGGCACTGGCTTTTATTGTTGATTGCCCTTGCGCTTGATGTAGGAGATTTTCAAATTTTGCTTTTAACTGTATTTTCTACCTGATCCCTGACTTGATTAGTGTTAGTAACAGAAAGGCACAATGGGATACAATGAAGAGAGAGCTTTATTTTTGCAATCATTTCTGTTGATACAACAAGATATTAATTAAAGCAAAATACACGTAAATTGCCATACTGTATTAATGTGCATCATATAAACACTTGATTACTTAATTGAATAATGAAGCAGGAACAATGGTTAAAAGACATGCCAGTACAGTAGTGGTTACTGATGACTAAATAAGATAGTCTGACTGAAGGGGAGAGACTATTCTCAAAGTGGGAGATCTTAGGCAAACTCTCAGATTTGGAACTCTGTTCATTTTCATGGACACAGATACCTTGGAAGCAACTGTTTTCTACCTAAGCACAGAAATTTTCATAAAACTTCAGAACTAAAGATTTTCTTCAAAAATGTGATCCTTTCTCTATTGGGATTGATTATTCTCCTTACAAAGGAATTTCATTTGTAAGTATCAGAACAACACTGCTAGACCTGTTGCATCATCTGTCCATCTGCCAAATTGCACCCTATGCTTTATTTGTTGGCTCTCAGTTCTATTTACCCACTTTGTTTAAAACAATTTTTTAAACCATATGCTGTGGCCTCTGTATTACAGTGAATTCTGAATCACAGTGGTGGTAATTGCAGGCGAGTGCTTCCTGAACACTGTAATATTCCCTCTAAAAGTGATAGTAATTGCATGGACTAAATTGGTGTATTGTACAATAAAAGCTGGGTAATTACGTTTCCTCCTATCTTTGCAGACCATCACATGCTATGGTCTAATAAACTTGTCAGGGACTAAACTTCTTGGTGGACGCTCATTTCCTTTTGTGGCAACCTTTATGTCCCAATAGCTTAGGTCAGCAGCTTCTTTCAGTTTGGGGGAAAGAAGGATAAAGATTTAAGTAGAATACTCTGTCAATGTCTCTGAGGCTGTCCTCATTCAGGGCTTATTTCTAACCTAACCCTTAGCTCTTCTGTCCTTCACATCATCTGCCTTTCTGAAAACCTTATATCCTACCCCAAAAAAAGTATGAGTGGATGTTTTCTGCTGTGTGTAGAATATGGATCATGTTTTATGAATTTGACTAATTAGATAGTATCTCCTTGGAGAATGTTTCCTCTGTGAAGTGCTGTTGTTGTTTTTTTTCCTTCAGGCTCTTTTTTTTTCTTTTTTTTTTCTTTTTTTTTTTCTTTTTTTCTCCAGTTAAAGGTATTGCAGTGTATTAGGTAGTATTTGCTTGCAGTGAATTTCAGTGGGAATTGATGAAGTAGATGATGCTAACATACATCTATCTAAAAAAAAAAAAAAAAAATTAAAAAAAATCAACAACTTGAATTGGGATGTCACTCATTTACAGAACACTTCCATCCTAGCAGAAGGATAAAAGTCATACAAGATAAGTTATTCTAATAAAGATTTATTGACTGAGCACAGTAGACAGATTAATGACAAATGAGTGGACAGAAGACATGTTGAATGCCTTGAAGTACCTTGAAGTGAGTCAATCAGCACAAACAGCACACTCTCAGCACCACTTTGAAGTGTTTTTGAACTTCAGGAGTGTAAGTTGATAGGTCCTGGGGAGAAGGACAAAACTCAGAAAGGGACACAGATAGATATGTTTATAGATGAAAAATGTGAACAAATAAATTTTATTGAAAAGAAACATCAACCAACCAACCCCAATCTTTCCCTGCTAAACTAGATTATTGTTTGTATCAGATTTTTAAATTGTGTGTGTCAGGTTGCGTTGTTATTTGTTATAAGAGCATTTTTGACTATGGGCTGTGTATAGAAGTCTTCTGTAAAAGTTGCTAAGTGTAGTGATGGCTGGCTGTCCAGATGTGTAGAGCAGATCAGACTATGCTTTCCATTTATAGATTATATTTTCTGCCCATTTTCTTTTCTCAGTATTGGAACAGTATTTTGCTGTAATACATAATATACAGACCTCATCATCAGTTTTGAATGTGTGTGCAAGTTAGATACATATGCAACCTAATGTGGATCCCCAGTAAAGCAATCATGACATTCACTTTGTTTTTCTTCTTATGCCCAGTAGTCCACAAATAATTCCTTCAAAATCAATAGGACAATTTCGGAATAAGCTGGAGCAGAGGCAAAAGGCCAAAATCGATATTTCACTGGTATGTCTGCAAGGAATATAGCCTTCGCGATCCCCAGCTAGCTTCAGTAGTAAGGCAGAAAGGGAATGACATGTATTCCATTTTGGTTTATGGCAACTATGCTAAGACTGTCTATGGAAACATGAATATGCACTGTCTGTTCTGTAATCTCAGATTTGTTTGAATCATTGGATTTTCATTTGTAATTTAATTCTGTTGGTAATTAATAGAATAATATTGTGACTATAGTCTGAAGGCATGGAGGTAGAACAAGTAGCTTTATGGCATTAAGCAGTTTGGCTCCAGAGTTTTATAAACCATGAGAAAAGAACAGCTTTGTTTTTTTCTTTAGTATTTCAAGTTGAATGTTGAAAGCTGTCAGCTCAGAAAAACATCTTTGTACCCTTAAATGCACCTGTTAAGGAAAGGTACAGTAGCCCTGCTACTGTCAGATTTCATTTACTCTTGTGGATGTTTATAAAGTTTACAAATTCCATGAAAATCTTGCTGCTTTCTTCATGGCACTTGGCAGATGCAGAGTATGGCAGAAACTGGATCCCTTGGCATAGCTTGTGTGAGACACTCACGTGAGCTGCAGACACTGCCAGTTTCTCAGTGGGGCTTTTAATATCCATTAACCCTGAGGAGGTGGATGTGTGAATATTTTCTGCAGACAACATTACACCCCAAATAAAATGGCCCCCAAATTCTAGGTGCTAATCAAGGTGCCTAGGAGCATCTCATATGTGACAACACAACTTGTGAGCCTTGAATGCTAAGGCATTGCTTTCTGTTTTGTTTCTCAAAAACATTTGAACTGAGAGCTTGCAAGATAAAGAGCCTAGTTCTTCCTTAATTTTTCTAAGCCAATCAACAGGCAGTAGGAATGAGTTCTGGTTTTAATCACGTGCTAGTACTACAGAGGATTAATTCACAGAACTTAGAAACTACTAAACACACTAGTAAAACTGCAGAGTGTCCTGATATGGAGCCATTTATTTTTATGGAAAACGGAGAGAATTAGCTCATTCAAGTAATTTAGAACCCCCCTCCTGCCCCTCAACTTCAGAATGGCCACATGTAAATGCATTGTGTTAGCAAAAGTGACAGAACAACATAAACAGTCTTAAATTCAAACTTTTCCTATTATGCATATCCTTCTTATAGTTTTCACTTCCCTTAGGTAGGACTTCTATAATTCCATAACTGACATAGCAGTTTTGCCAGCTGAACAATTTATTTTCTCCTCTAACAAGGCTAGTATTTCTGGGATGAGAAACAGACCCACCAGCAAGTTAGGACAGGTGCTAACAGGGAAAACAGATGTTAATGGAAGTAGCCATCATGTTCATTGTCAGTGGAGTCACTGCAGTGGGACCACAGAATGTCATATCAAAATTCCCAGGGCTACACAGAAGCTGTGCTTTTCTGGAGTACAACAATGCATTTAAAACTATATTATTATCATGTGTAAGATCATTTCTATAAAGCAAGTGAGTTGCAAAGTTTTAGGATTTATAGGATGCTTCATTTTTTTTGGATGGATTATCATTTCAGTCTTGAAGTGAAATCATAAACAAAAATATATATTCTACAAAGCTGAGTTATCAGTTACAGAATTTACTTAAACTGAGATTTACTGAAAAAAAAAGACACCGAAGTAAGTGGCAATCATTTTACTCATTTGTAAAAAAAAAAAAAAAAATCTGGATCAGAGAAGTCTTTCATTTTGTCTTTGACCAATTTTTTAAACTCAGTGTATTTGTGGTGTTTACCTGAGTTGATTTGTTGGATAACCTATTTTTTTATATTTATTTTTTTCCAGTAAAAATGCAGAAGTATTTTTAGAGTTGGTTTCTTTTCAGTCTGTCTTATGTATTTGGTCACTGGCTCATGTAGCAGATTTCAAACATGTGAAGGATAATTATAACATTTTTTACTAACTTAACAGTTAAGATGGAATTTCCCAATTAACTGGGGGAAAGGAAAGAAAAGGAAAGAAAAGGAAAGAAAAAGGTTAATTTATGGTCCTACATGGAGGTCTGTGGAATATCGGAATCATGGACAACAATATATTTTATACAATTCAATCTTTTGTAACTTTTCTTATAATAGTGATTATTTTTAACACATTTTATCTCAGTATCAAGTAAACTGAACACCAACAGCCGTCTGTATGTGTTTTCCCTAGCCATTATCCAGACTTGTGATCTGATGTCCAAAGCACTTTAAAGAGTCTTCTGAAATTTATGGCATGTGAAAGGCATATAGTTCTAGTCTTTTATAGTATCTGAAAAACACATTTTCATTGTTCTTCCACTTCACGGATCAAAAGGCTTTTACAAAGTAATAAAATAAAATAAAATCCCTAAATTAAATTAAAGCTTAGCATTTTGAATAAAAATCCTTTCTTTTGCACAAAACAAAAAGAAAGAATGAAAAATATGCCACAGGGTAAAAAGCCTTCAATATAACAAATGAAATCAGATAGAAACAAAAGATTCAAAGGAAATTCAGATTTTAATAGAAAGTATGTTCTGAAAAGCAAAAACAAAAACAAACAAAAAAAAACATGGTGCATTTCTGTGTCTAGGTTGTTTTCATACTAAGTCTTTTACTAAAAGTCAATGATATTTTATAATTATTATAAGTGATTCTCTGCAGGAAAAGATTTATATTCTGATATGTATGTGCATGTATTTTCATAAAATCCTGAGGTGTCTAGAACAGCATATCCAAAAATACATGGAGAATAATCTCATTTTTTTTATTAAATCAGACTTTGAAACTTTTCTATATTTTTATTTTTGTATTCAGAATAGCCAGCTTTGTTTTCTGGCCTTTTAGACTCATCTCTTAAATTTTTGTTTGTCACGTTCCATGTTTACTGTCTTGCAGTCTGTGCTGACATAAAGGTTGTTGGCACTAGGGGCTTATTGCATCTTGTCAATTTTTAAAAATACTTGGTAATTTATAGATTTCAGAATCAGCAGGACTTGAATTTTATTTGGTTTTAATTCCACTTGGGAGATTAATTATCCTGCAGGAATGTTCTGAGGGAAACAAATGCCATCAGTTCAGATCCACTGCTAACCAAACCATAGTATCAGAGAATAGTTTTAATGCTCTGTAAACTTCCCAGTAAGGTTTATCTGGATTTAGATTAGTGACAACTTTTATATTTTTGTCATGGCTTTTGCTTAGTGAATCAACATATGTTGTTCTAAACACAAACATGCTCAGAAATTAAGAGTAGCATCTGCATGGCTAAGACTTTTCCTGTTCATATCAACAAAGAGTAATTAAGGATCCATAAAGTGTTATCACATTTAGTTTTGTATAGATCAAAGTTACATAATGTATTAACATAAAATATGATCTGACTGCTGTTATGTATGTGAAAACCTTGTTTCCTGTGAAGGTTATTGATCTAATTTTCTGACAAGATTTTAATCTAGAGTATGGTGTATGCCATGCCTTTGCAAACCTTCATATTGTAATTATAGGAATTGAGGAAATTCCCATAATTGGGGAAAAGAGTGAACACATGTTCATGTATGCAATACATGAATTAGAACTGAATTTCCTTTTTCCTGTTGACAATTGGAAGTCAGATGGGGCATCTGTTGTTAATTGAGAAAAAGGAAGTATGTGTGCATTTATTTATTGAGGTCCTCAGAAGGGTAGATGAACTGAGTGGCTATTTCACCCATGAATGGAAAAATAGCCTTCATAAAAAGTCATTTTGTTTTGTTCTGAATTTCTTACTGAGATCCATCAGATTTTATTAATACTGGATATCTGAGATACTAGTTCTATTAACGTGTATTTAGGTTAGGACAAGCATTTTTTCACTTCTGTAGTTGAGGAAAAAGAAGCTATTCCAAATTCAAAACTATGGGTAGCTTTTGAGTGGTTTTTGACAGCCAGATTGTCATAAATCAAAAACTGATGTTTAGATACATCAAAGTTTTCTCAGTGTTAGTCTGCTTCATTAACATCGTCAATTCTTAGCTGTTAGTAGCTGTTATTCCCTGATAATCAGAATTATAGAATGGTTTGGGTTGGAAGGGACTTCAAAGACCGTCTAATTCACACCCTCCCCCCCAGCCATCGGCAAGGACCCCTTCCTCTAGATCAGGTTGTCCAATGCCCCATCCAAGCTGGCCTTAAACACTTCTAGGGGTGGGCATCCACAGCTTCTCTGTGACAGTGCCTCACCACCCTCAGAGTAAAAGTTCTACCTAATGTCTAATTTAATTCTCCCTCTCTTAGTTTAACGGCATTCCCTCTTGTCCTATAACTTTACTTCCTGACAAAAAGTCCCTTCTCAGCTTTCCTATAGTCCCCCTACCACTCTTTTAGGTACTGGAAGGCCACTACAAGATCTCCCTGGAACCTTCTCTTCTCCAGGCTGAACAACCACAACTCCTTCAGACTGTCTTTGTAGGAGAGGTGCTCCAGACCATTGATCTGGCCCTCATCTGGACTTGTTCTAATACATCGATGTCCTTCTTGTGCTTGGGGACCCAGAGCAGAATGCAGTGCTCCAGGTGGGGTCTCACAAGAGTAGAGGGGAACAATCACCTCCCCAGCCCTGCTGGCCACACTGCTTTTGGTGCAGCCAGAATACAGGTGGCTTTCTGGGCTGCAACTGCATATTGCCAGCTCTTGCCAACCAACACAAGTAATGCAAGTCACCTGTGGACACTCCTAGAAATGTTACTCTTTTCTTATTTATATCCTCTGCTCCAAAAGACTGGAATACTTTTTAAACAGGATATGTTACAGTTGATATACTCCTAGTTGTAGATGGTGGTGGTTCCTGGAGTCCTTGTAGACATCTTTTCTGTCCCTGCAGTACCCTGTACTTATTATTATAAAGTAGTCTTAAATTCCTTCTGCAAGAAAAAATACAGAATAGAACATTGCTTCTGTCCTAGAGAACCCATCACTGAAGGAAAAGGAAAGACATAACACAAAGCTCAAAACATAGGAGATGAGGAAGGAAGCAACACTGACAAATGACCATAGCAGATACTGATTTCAATGTACTTGCTGCTTAACGTCTACTTTTTGTGGACTTCATGGGAAGGAAGAGTTACAAGGTAGGGGCATGGAGAAGAGCAACATGACAGTTTTATAGTTTGGGGTTGTGGTGAGCTGTGCCAAGTTGTAGAGGAAACTTGAGAAGCAAGAAAAACAATGGTCTGAAAATGTAACAAAGGGGCTAATGTCATGGACAGTGTAAATGTGGTGGTTGATATTTGTATACTGAATGATAAATGAGGGATAGACCACAGAGGCCATGAAGTAAGGACAAGTTAATAGAAATCTGAGAGTCAATGGAGGGATGCAAAGGGAAGAGCAAAGATTTAGACTTGTCCTTGATATGGCAGCCTAGAAATGAGGAAAGGACAGCCACAGATATTACAGGCAGCTTCAGTTTGTTTTCCATACTGAAGCAAGGAAAAGTAACTTTCATTTAGAAAAGGCTGTGATTCCTTGAACATATATGAAGAAATTTTGCTGATGTTTTGGAGACAGAAAGATAGGAATTCTGCATATTTGCCACTGTTTATTTATTTTAAATTTGTACTTGACAATGTGTTTGCAGTGAGAGAGTGGTTTAATGTATTTCTGCCACTTGTGGAAGGGGATATTATTTTAAGTTGTTTTAAAAGACCATAACAATACGATAGCTATGCAGTAAGGGTCTCCTCTGTTCTGGCAACAATGTTATATATTGCCAAAACCACACAACAGCATTTTGCTGTACAAAAGGGAAGATATATAAACCAAAATAAAATCTTGGTGCTACATGTAAGACAGCTGCAAAAAGCAATGGTAAGAAAAGTAAAGTTTTGCTGTGATTTTTTTCCTTTTACCTTCCCATTAGCCTAAAAGAAAGACAAAAGGAGAAGGAAGTCAGATTTCAAAACAAACAAAACATTCACTGACTTGAATGTGATGTTATAAAGGGAGCTATAGCATACTTAAAATGTAGTTGTAAGTCAGAGTTTATAAAGAGAATTTTCTTCTGAAATGTTCTTTGACTTGATTTGATAGCCTTATTTTGTTCTCATTATGGGCCATTCTTTACAGAAGTATACAATTGTAGGTGATCAAGGTGGGTTTGTCGAAAATACTTGCTCATTCAATTTTTTTTTTTTTTTGCCTTTCAATGAAATCAACTAAAATGAAATGAAATCAAATTAAAAAAAAAAAAAAGGACAGAAAAAAAAAAAGACAAATATGCAACCACATTTTGTTAAAAACATCTTTGTTTAGAAGGAGCAGAAATAAGCCACCAAATTCTTCAGATATGCTTCTAATTATTATATAAACCAATATTCTGTGATATAAAATATCAGGGCTCCCTGAACTGAAATTTGCAAGTCACCAGCCGCTCACAGAAACCATTTGCATAAAAATATATCTCACCTTGTATAGTAAATATATGTGTTAAAGTTATAGGAAATACACAACTTCAGTTTTTCAAAGATGCTACAAAAGGCCCAAGAATTATAGCAATTTGGCATCAATACCACAGTGTTGTTAAACATTTCCTTTGATGCTTTTTTTTTCCCAGCGGTGTAAGATGAAGGTAGTGAGGATCCCGGGAATCTACTACAAAAACTGGTAGTGAGCATTACAGCTAGCTATCTTGTCTGTTTAAATCAGAAGAAAATGGGGGTGAATGCAACATATGTGAAAAGGGGAAGGAGAGTGACCTTTCCAAGAATGGTGCTCTGCATGAAACAGCAGTATCAGGCAAGTTGTGTATGAGAAATACAGAAAATTAACCCTGGTTTACAGATTGGGTTTTGCATTTCTGCAGTATTGAGACTGTTTTCAGGAGTCAGTGGGGCTAAGATGCATTGTCTTTATGTTGAAACCATTCCGAACAGAGGACTCCTCTCTCTCTGCTTTGCTTCTATTTCATGCATACCCTCTGCTGAGACAGATGATGTACAACCTCAGCTCTGTTCAGAAGCCAGGAGCTGGCACTTTGGTGTGTGTGTGCATGTAGTGTTAGCATATGCGCGTCTGTGACCTTGGTGCAGTCAGGACAGTGGAGCAGCTATTCTGATTAAACTCCAGCTGACAGTCTGTAACCTGACAATAGTCATTAGCACAAACACTATCCATTCCACCAGATTAGCAGCTGTGCAACTTCCAGTCCAGCTTTCTCAGTTTCTGAATACTAGGAAGCAGCAGAAATAGTCTGGTATTGTAGCTGGTAAATTTAGCTTCCAAAAAGCAATTAAAAATAAACAGAACTCACCACAGAAAACATTTCTACCCTTTGCCCTTTTCTGTTTTAATAGTAAACTGCGTATCAGTTTCTGACAAATCACTTTAATTTCCTATGGGGACCATTATTGATTAGCAGTCAATGGACATAGAGGTAAAATACATGATTTATCTGTCTCATTCAAAAATACTGCTTTTTCCCATTAATCCTGCAAATTTCTCCACAGCTCTGCCCATAACTCACAGTTAGGTACTACATTGGTGACAGAACTTGCATAATGGACTGTTGTGCAGCCATGCTATGGTATGGCCATCATGATCCTGGTGGGATGCTTCACTGTTGTGATGTAGTGAAAAATTACATAGTCAATATTTGTTACCCACCTGGCCATTGCCAGGAGAATGGTCATGAGACTGGAAATCCTATTAGCAGCCATACCATGCTTTTTATTTTAATGATTTCCTGCAAACATAATGTGAAGATCACGTCAGGAAACTAATAAATTATTATGTACTGTGCAGTACATGCTCTTGCAGTAAAATAGTCTAGAGAGGTTCAAGTTCACAGACGCAGCACGTTCACCTCGAACATCAGTAAATCTGCAGGTGTCAGCAGGATGTGTTCAGGGAGGCAGACTGGGGATGGGGCTGTAAAAAGAGCAAGGGGGCTACGAGGATCCTCTGCTTCACAAGTGAGGCAATCTCTAGCAAGGCAATCTCTATGCCTGGGCGTCTGATGCAATGGTAGATGCGTGGTGGATGGTTTTGGTCTGTATGGCTCTGAGACTCATTGTGCTGATTCTACAAACAGCTATGTGTTGGGCTCCACCATTTCCAGCTGTTCGTGGAAGAGCACAAGCTGGAATTTTTCAACCAAACACTGTCTGTCATGTCTTTATATCTAGGGTGGGTTCAGGCCAGTTTCATCCTTGAATGAGCTCTGCACTGGAAGACCAATGCTTGGTCAGTCTGAATTCTCCTGTTTATCAGGCATCTCAGGACCTTCTTTTTTGTTTTAATTATTATTCCATGAGGAATAACTGAAATTGAAATTATCTATTTTGCTTGGGAGCAGAAGGATGACTGTTATCTGAATCCAGACTAATGTGTTAAGTAAAAAAAAAATAAAAATAAAATAAGTATAGGGATCAGAGACATGCAACTGTCTCAGTCCCACTGCCCTTACATATAAATATATCTCCAAATATCTCGTTTGCTGAGGACAGTTTGAGGACTGATTAAGCAGATTACATGTTCTGTTCCATGCAGACATTTAAAATAAGTATATACAAGTTGTGAATGAGCGTGAGTTATCAAGGGTAAAGGCATCTTGTGACATGCTGTGTGGCACAGATAACCATGTGTTGTGTGTATAGTTCAGAACAGAAAATAAGAACAGAAAATAAGCATCTTCAAATAGGTAAATGGAGAAACAATGGCAGTAATCAGATGGACAGTCACTCTGTCAGTTTGAAAAGTAATGCTGGGTGCTTATAATGCTTCAGGTTGCTCTGCATTTTCTTGCGTCTAGTTGCTCCCAATATCTCCATTAAGCATGTGCATTCTTGTGACCTTTGCTGGGGAAAAAAAAAATCTTAAGGAAAAGATTCTTTAAAAGACCTTAATCCCTTTTTATTTGTGTAGCCTAAGTGAACAGCTCCCATAGCTCAATAATTCCTACCCTGAGGATGTGTCTTGAATTACGTCGTCTTACTCTCGGAAAACGTGCCTGTTCTTTGCCTGGCTTTTTTGCCCCAGGAGAAGACAGGGAGAACAATGCTTGTCAGTCACCAAGGGGAGAGCCCAGACTTCCAGTAGCTGCAATTGAGGCTTTTCTGTTGCATTGCTGTTATCAACAGAACATAAAAATAAAACCAGGTCATTTGACCATATGATTAGCACATTCCTGTTGAACTCTGTGTGACCTTAATCTTCCGGCTATTTACAGAATTCCTATGTTTCTCTCTTAAGAAAAATTTCTTCCTAAACAATGCGTTTTTTCTTTTGATGCTGAAAAATCCTGACTGGTTTGTTTATAGGGCTTAATGGGCTGCATTGGGGCAGACGAGAAAAGATGCACTTGAGTGATTGTGATGACACATTGGATAACCAAAACTGTAACATCCATATGTTTTAACACCAAGTAGTTCATTTCTATTAAGGAGCTGAGGAAGCACCACATAACCTTTTTTTTTTTTTTTTTTTTTTTTTTTTTTTTTAATTTTTATGGTTGACTCATAGTATCTTCAGTGCTCTACCACAAGCTATTTACAAAAGTGCTATAAATTGTTCCTTCTGCCCTTTCAGCATGTGACCCTGACCACTGGGGACCTCACTGCAGCAGCCGATGCCAGTGCAAAAATGGAGCCTTGTGCAACCCCATCACAGGAGCCTGCCACTGTTCCTCGGGGTTCAAGGGCTGGCGCTGCGAGGAGCGCTGTGACCAAGGGACGTATGGAAATGACTGCCATCAAAAATGCCAGTGTCAAAATGGAGCCACCTGTGACCATGTGACTGGAGAGTGCAGATGTCCTCCTGGATACACTGGTGCCTTGTAAGCAGAGGGAATATTATAACCTGGGGGGAGGTTACAGATTGAAATAGTGCTAACAGGAGAAATAAAGTCTGGAGTAAATTCTGCCACTAAGTTGTTGTTCATTCTGCTGTGTAACATGGAGAAGCAGGGCTGGCTGAGAGGCTGCTGTGCAAACCATATTTCACTGCGTCCTCAAGTCGTCTCGATCTGTGCTGCTAAGTAAAAGCCACAAAAAGTAGCAGCAGGAGCTTCTTTATGACAACCATGAGGATTGTTTGGCTACAAGTTTGGAAAACTGCGTTGAAACACTTATTTGGTTTTGTCCTAGCAGAATATATATTGAGTTTGTCAGCAGAAGTGAATGAACACCAACCACTGCAGAAAAAAAACATCTTTATGAAGAAATAATTCTTAGTTTGCTATGTCTGTTCCCTAGGTTTTGTTAGTTTTTGTTTTTGTTTTTATGGATGTTATATTCAGTTGGCTTCTCTTTATTTTGGACTGCTTTCTGTTGCATACTTTTGGCCAGAAAATTTAACAATAGCATTAAAAATGAAGAGGTGGCTGGGGACTGGGGCGCGTGCTGAAGTAACAGTTGTCTGTTGTGCACCAACTCCCCAGCTGCGAGGATCTCTGTCCCCCTGGGAAGCATGGGCCGCAGTGTGAGGAGAGGTGCCCCTGCCAGAATGGAGGCATCTGTCACCACGTGACCGGGGAGTGCGCCTGCCCATCGGGATGGATGGTAAAAAACACTTTCTGAAATCAACACGACCCCATAAAATTTCCATATTTGTAGATTTCAGGCAGCATCAGGAATGGATAGCCAATTAGTATAGCAAACGCAGTCTCCCTGTAGCCAGGAGTACTAAGGATTGTACTTTAACACCAGGGACTGGAATAAAATACTTGCAAAACCATCTGTTACTGAAAGTCCTCCAGTTCTGTGCTGCCTTTTTAACCGTGTAAGATTCTGGAATGCTAAGGACATGAATCACGCTATGAAGAGACAATATCCTTTAAATTTTGTCGAGAAGGTGCTCATTTCTAGATATAGTTTGGTGCTTTAGGGAGATCATAACCTTCCTAGGTACCTCCCTAGAGAGAGGTTATTATTATTTTTTTTAATTTATTCATTGGTTGTGGTGGATTTTTTATCTGTTCTCAAGTGTATGGTATGCATACATTTCCAAGAAAACACCAAAGTACCATGTTCCATGGTTAAATGGCGGTGACAGAAATAGAACATCAGATCTTGGACATTATCTTTAGACTTCCTACCCCCTTGTCAGTGGGTAGGGAAAGAAGAATCTACCTCTGAGCCACAAATGAAATTCCTTGCTTGTCTGTAGGCCCCCTTACCACAAGGCTGCCGTGCCAATTCTAATTTAGAAAAAAAGGGAGTTGGAAGGTGACCAAAAAGTTGGAAGTAATAAAGCCCAACTATTTTCTTAAAATACAATTGCTGATAATATTTATCAATTGTATTTATTAATAACTTTTTAAAGCACATTAAGATAGTGGGGTCAGTAAATAGGTAGATAAAAAAAACACATTTGTTTTTCTTCTAATTATCTCACAGTACATGAGGACTTTGGTGGTGGTGGTTTTTCACCAACTAGAGAGCTTTTCTGAAAGTGGATGATGTCTCTTTGTGTGTTTGAGTAGCACTGTTTACTGTCTCCCTAGCTTGGATTATGGTAATTTTTGCTTTTTATTCCACTTCATGATAGAAGAACAGAAATTACTGATAAATTTGTGCAAATAAATTTAAATGCAAATACTCAAAATATTTGCATAAATTCTTTACATTCTCTATTATCCTCAATGCAGCTAATGAAAAACAATATAGCCTATGAAGAAGTGATGGAAATTTTATACCAGTGTGTGTCTTAACTAACAAATTACTCATTTTTTATGTATCTTATTGACTAATTTTCCATTGTAGTTATTTAAGCACAACTTGTTAGTTTTAGATTTTTCAATTTTATGAAACAATTTTGTCAGCATAATCTTTTTTCCTTTTCATGTAATGATGGAATGAAGAAGCCAGGTACAAGCTCTGTAGTGTCTTACGTTTGCTAAAATACCTGTGTATTTTTCATCTGAGATGTTTGTAAATCTGCTTTGCTTGAATTAGCTTCTTAAAAGTCTTAAGGTCTGATACTCCTATCACTACCTAGGTGCAGTTAATTCCAGTGATGTAATTAGCAGTGCAGAAATTCAAAACCTGTGGAAAAGAAGCAGAAATCCTACCTAAGCTTTTAATATATACTGCTTTCAATGAAATTAAAGGAGCTTTTCCTTTTGTCAGAAAAAAAAAAAAGATCATAAACTAGTATAATTGGGGCATTACAGCAATTACAGATTTGTAAGCCACTATTCATTGGAGAGCATTTCTAGATGTCTTGAGGTATACTACTCCTGATAAAGAAATTGGGAAGAGATTGACATCAATTAGACTTAAATGTCTGAGTTTTTTCACTGTTGCTTAGAGATAGTGTTTTCCCTGAGCTTTGGCCTGCAAAATGGAAATCCTAGAAGATTGTTCCTACATTCCTGAAGCGTACCCTGTGTTTAAAGCTGGAGAGGAGTATGGCATTTCCAAGATCAGCACTAGATGAGTGACACAATCTTGATCTTCCTTCATTACAAACCTTTCTTCACTGTCCATCTGACCTGCAATTCCAAACCTAATGTTAAGATTTTTTTCTGTATACACAGGGCACGGTTTGTGGTCAGCCTTGTCCTGAGGGTCGTTATGGGAAAAACTGTTCCCAGGAGTGTCAGTGCCACAACGGAGGGACCTGTGACTCAGCGACAGGCCAATGCCATTGCAGCCCAGGTTACACAGGGGAACGGTAAGTAAAAGTTTTTTTTTTTGGTGAGACTGCTGAAACTGCAAGGGGTCTGCTACAACAGAGAAAATTAAGAAGCTGCTAGAAAGATGAATGAGAATGCCCATGATATGATTAAGAGTTTTGTGAAATGTGTGCTATGTTGCTTAGCTGACAATGGGTCACAATTTAAAAAAGCCTACATGATTACTCTTCTGTGAAGATTTGGTCTGTTTTAGAATTTTTCTGCTGTGTCACATGAGTTGCCAGTATCCTGTGTGTCTTCATTTGAGTGCTGTGCAGAATAATGCAGTTTGGGCTGTGGGGTAAGGTGGGAAGCTCTTGGTTATGTGCAGATGTTTGGCAGTGGTAATAGGAAGGAAAGCTCATCCAGCTCCTCTTCAAAATGAGCACACTGGAGAGTTGTCTCATAAAGTATTCCATTCAAAGTATCGAAACTTCATTATTTTCTGACTTTGCTGATAAAAAGTCTTTAGTAGATGTCAGAGAAAAGAAAACATAGCAAGACATCATTTGTGAAGGCAGGAAAAAGGTATAAAAGAAGTGCTTTCCTGCATATATTTTAAATACTACACAACTCATTTGCTGAAGTCAGCGGTAGCTTAATCACTGGGGTCAGTCCAGGGGATCTCTGCCAACAATAGTAGGTATTACAATCATATGCACTTCCCACGCAACTGTTCACAGGACATGGGGAGAGCCATGCCAGGCATAAGGGAAAACAAAATCATGAAAAAGAGACACAATTAGTCCAGAGCTTGCAAAAATTAAATTTGCTTCTGTGAAGAAACGGTGCAGAAGGTGGCAGATGCATTTAAAGAAACACATTTCAGCAGGGAAATCAAACGAGTATCAATGTGAGAATACACATACCACACTCTGATGTTTCTTAAAGCAGTTAAATTTTATGTCTTGTAATTTAAATCTGACTGATTTGCCTTACCGGTTTCTGTATTTTGATCTATTTTGCAAGTCTGAACTCCCTCTTTCCTGCAAAACAGGCTGTATTTGCAATCGTTTTGTTTTTCAAGATACACCAAGGGCAGGAATGGGTCAGAAGCAAGGTTGTAGACAGCTGGTTCTTCTTTCACGTCAATGGATTGGCAAGGGATGGAAGTACTAAAAGAATTGTGTGGGCATTGGCTGCATGCACCAGCAGAAAAAAGGACAATATTTAAAGGTTCTAAGCTATTTTTCAGTTTTGTTTGTAACTTAGTGGTGTTTATCTGAGATTTCAGTGTGGTAGTGACTCCTGGAAGTTGGCCTAACAGCAAGAAACAGAGAACTCCTCGGGCATATTAACACAAGGGAATGCAACTTAAACTAGAACTTCCTGAGGCTGAAGAAGATGAAATTAAAAAGAAGTAGAAAGGTTAAATTTTGTCTAATTTGCCTGGTGTCATTGATGGTCATTTGGAGAGATTTCATTCTCACCTTTATTTGTATAACTACATTAAGAAATATTTAGACAGGACTGTCCACTTTAGTGTAATGCTTCAGCTGTAAAGTAAAAGGTATATTATTGCTGGCTCCACTCAGAACAGGGATAGTGTTGTCGAGAAGTTTCAAGGTATTTATATCAATTTGAGGCAAATACTGCAGAAGTGTGAAATGAACACATCTTCCTATTCTACCTCAGGCACAGGGCTTTGCTAAGTTGTTACATGGTGCAGTGTCTTGTATCATACCAGTCTTTGAAATTCTCCTGAAATCAACCATAAAAGAAAAAAAATAATTTAAAAAGAAATGCTATAAGAAAATTCATAAGAAAAATGGAAAGACACCACCATGGAGATCCTTTTATAAGACTGGGGAAATGAGCAGGTTATAATCTGATAAAAGCATTAACAGTGTGCCATATTGTCAAGTAATCAGTAACTTGATATAATTTACAGGCATCCAAGATGTTCTGTGTGTGATATTCTGTGCTAAATTGACTGCAGACCTCTGACTTTCAGTGTCATCGTGTTCTGATCTGATGCTTTGATATTTAACTGTTTTATTGTTTTTGTTTCTGTGGAATGGTAAACATAATTCATAATTTATAGGATGCTTATATTGATAAATATGGGCATTTTCTGTGTCATGCAAGCTATGAAATGTTGTCATCCCTGACACCAAGGCATGAACATGTTTAGCTGAGAGGTCTACCCTGATGCACATATAAAATATTTTGTGTACTTACTGCTGGAAACTTTAGTTATGCTGTAGAACTATTGACAGTTAAAGCTGAAAAAAATAAACTTGCATCGTGTCTCTTAAAATCACCAAATGAACTTTATGAACTTTTGAAACCAAATGAACTTTTGAAGCTCATTAGTAATTGATTTGAAAGTTATAAAAGTGGGGTATTGGAAATCATCTTTTAGTAGTCAGGCTGGACATCTAAACATACAGTCTGATAAAGTTAAATTTCTTTAAGCTAAGTTGTATTCCTTTAATGTTTTACATATTAAACATCTGTCTTCTGAAAGCTCTGTGAAAAGGGAAAGGTTTAGTGAAGAACTGTCTTTATTAGGAAACATTCTGCTTAACAAGCAACAAAAAATATTACTACTCTTCCATATGGGTTAAACCCAGGTTTTTTTCTAACGTATGAACATAAGTAAAGTCAGATGAAAGAAAGAATTTGGGGATGTTGAAGATTTTCCTATGTTGTTCTATAAATTTTCGAAGGACAAATACAACTTCAAAAAAAAAGTTTAGTGTAAAATTCTGAAAATAAGGGTATTCTGGAAACTTTACGTTTGCAAACATTATTAGAAAATACTCTCTTCAGTCAGCTGATAGCAGTTGTCAGGGAACCTCCAAGCCTGACTGCAGGGGCACAGATGTCTGCTGGCTGTTCACAGTATTACTAAGTGGAGAATCCAGAACACTTAAAAAGAAAGGAAAAAAAAAAAAGAAAAAAAGTTACAGGTAGACAACTTTTGAAACAAAATACTTGACAATTTATTCCATTTCATTCCTAAGGTCTAATTTAAGTAGATTCATTTTTGTTCTGTTTCTTGAATGAGAAATGCAGTGGTCTCTGTATGCATGTTTTCTCCTTTACTGGAGAGAAGGGAGAACTTTTCCAGAGAAATCTGCCGAAGCAATGTTTTAATGTCTTACTTACTAAGCAGCAAAGGAAGCCAGAGAGACAGACACTTTAAAATATAAAGTTATATTAATTCCTGCTCTACTTATGAGGAGTTTTAGACCTGTATTAGAAATTCCTCATAAATCCTACCTCCCTTAAATCCCCCGAAACTATAGTTTATGGGAAGTAAACCTAATATTTGTTTGTTTGTTTTTCTCACAGATGCCAAGATGAGTGTCCGGTGGGGACTTACGGAGTACGGTGTGCTGAGACCTGCCAGTGTATGAATGGTGGAAAATGCTACCATATTAGTGGTGCTTGTCTCTGTGAACCAGGATATACTGGAGAGCGCTGTGAAACACGGCTTTGCCCTGACGGAGTTTATGGTCTCAAATGTGACAAAAAGTGTCCCTGCCACTTGCCTAATACCTGGAGGTAGGCTTTACACCATTTAGTGTGTTCTCTTTTTCTGGATAGGACATAGAAATCAGGATATAGTCTGGAAAAAATATATATATATTCTGAGGTAGAAATGTTTCCTGATATACTTTCATGCAAACAAAAACAGCTGAAGAATTCTGAGAATGCTTAGTATTCTCTAACCATATCAAGAAAGAAAACACCAACCCAGACCTTCTGAATGTTGGTGTTTGCAACTATATTTGATCTTAATATTAACCTCCATATTCAATTAATGATCCATGAAATAAGACAAAGTATGACCTTTGTCTATATTTACCACATGAATAAATCTTTATATTGTTCACTATATGGAGCCAGTATTCTCACATATTGTAAATGAGAAGTAACTGAATTGAAATCAATGGAGATATCACATTAAGAGATATGGCATAAGAAGAGAATCCATTTTTCTTTTTACTCCTCCTCTATATGTATAGAAGAATTGGAGTAGGTTCTTTTAATAAAAATATCTGAAGTCCTAGCAATTGTAACTCTAGATTTCAGAAATACTTTTTTGTTTGTTTCACTTAAATATTTTTTCAAGGAACAGCTTAAAATCTGATCCCTAGAAATCAAATGAAAATAGTTTTCCAGTTGGCTTACCTTCTATCATCTCTCCTCATTCAGGGATAATGAGTCCTATTTTTGAGTTTTGTATGTCTTCCTGGATTCCACACTGTTTGGACATATTATGATGAAAATCTATAGACTAGCTATTCAGAGACAGTCTTTCAGCTGTGAAGGAGGAATGTCAGTTGAAGCAAGCCAACGTATTTATAGAACAATTATTTTCTTATAACAAAACACAATTGTTTTGATGAAATACTTTGGTCGTTGTGCATGAGTTTATATACATGACTTTATTAATAATCACAGTACCTTACATAACTTCTGTGAGCATACTGTAAGGTTCAGCTGTTGAAAGCTGTTGTGGAAGAAATTTGCAGAAATCGACTATTGCATAGAATGGTGCTGTACTTTGTATACAAGATGCAGTTTTCCTCACAGATGAAACAAAAACCTTTAGTCAGAATGTAAAAGTAATGTTAAAACACTCAAGCGCTTATGTGGAAATACCTGCTAGGCCTATGTGAAAAATTACTTTGTGGATTGCCTGAGTTGTTCAACATATCTTTTGCTGGCAAACCATGTGACAGCAAACTGAATTTACTTTCCATTCATACTCTTTCACAGTTGTGTGCTTGTACTTCTGTTTATCCCATTTACTTGAAAAGCCTTTTGAAAAAAAATACTGAGTTTTCAACATAAAATCAAGCCATTTATTCTCTCGGCAATGCATTCAAGAATAAATGGAACTATAATGCTGACCTGTCCAGCTCTCAAATTATGCTAGCAGACTGAATACTATTGTGTTATGAATTATGGTTAGCTGCGTTCCTGAAAATTTGTCTCTAGACTGTTGTAGAAGCTTTGTTTGACAGGAATGCATGACGTGTATAGTATTTCTGATATTACGGGGATTACTTCTGATTCATGTTCAACACAGCTGTTTCTTCATTTATACTGTTGCAAGACAGCTTGTGGTCAAATCGGATCACAAGTGTTCACATGTAAACAGTAGCATATGGTTGGTTGGTCTTTTTTTGAACATTTTTACCTCCATATGACAAATCAAAACAGCACTTTAGATTTGGAAGCACATTTGCAAAGGCATAATAAAAGTGAGGAAAACAAAAATTTTCCTGACTTTACAAGTGTATTTTTCTTATACATTTCATCCCCTAAGGTCAGGAAATGATTAAGACCACCGAATAAGAAAAATCAAAGAGTATCTTAGGAACAGAATGGGAGAGAAAGCTCCCTTGCGGACATGTTCCCTTATGCTTTTGAGAATCTTTTAGGGGTTCATCTGTGACTAAATATCAGTCATCCAGGAGACAACTTGCTAAATACATCAGGGAATAGCCTCATCCCTTACTTGCTTACCACAAGTAATATTTAGGCTGGTAGTAGCCAAAGGATCTTCATGGCATTAACCATTTAGCAGTGTAACAATGAGTAATTCCAAGTTACTTAAAAGGGGGTATATTTCCTTCTTTGAATAAACGTTGTGTGTCTGTATATCTAGTATTCTGATGGGACCTTTCATCTGGGTATGACCACTGGTTTAGATGTTCTCAAAGAGGAGCTGTTGGCCAGCCTTGAGCCCCAGGTTATTGCTAATGTTTTTGTATAAGAAAATGCTCAGATAATGAACTAAAAGTTAATTAAAAAAATGCTTAGCAGAAAAAAAAAAAATACTGTAAAATACGTGTAGGTAAGTCGAACCATACAAGAATGTAACTAGCCATTTTCTTCAAATGCTTAAAGGGACAGATACAAGATATAATTAAAAAATATGTATTTCTATTTCTGTACATTGACTGAGGAAAATTAATCAGAACAGCTTTGCCAATCAGACTTTTTTTTTTTTTTTAAACCTGAGTCAATTTACGTTTTGGGTAGGACAAGCTACATGGATTTCACTGCTGCTGTTAGTTTATAGCACTTCCTGGGAATGAGAGGCATGCCCATCGTTGTTCTTGGGTATATCAGCAGTGAAGCATTCCATAAAGGGTTAGATATAGACGTACTTGAGAGATTTTGTTCTTTTTGAGTTGCCCAGAGGACAGCAGTGGATAACAACCCTCTTGTGTCAAGTTATTTTTTTACACATGGTTCTTCTCTGTTGCATCTTGTCATATGGATGAAAGGATTTGAGCTAGAGCTCAAATCAGACACAGACCTCCCTCTGAACTCTGCGACTAGGTGACACTGTTGATTTTTCACCTTTTCACTATATAGTCAACAATAAAACTAGATTAAGAGTTAGCTGGTTGAGACTATGACCACATAAAATGCTCTTCGTTGACAGGAGCAGTGCTGTGAGATGGTATGAGCAGACCAATGTGTGCCTGCCACCCACACCCACTGCATTTGGGGCTTATTAAAAGTTGTCTTTATGATAATCTAGTTTGCTGGAATGAGCACAAAAGACTTCCTGATCTGCTTTTGTCAACATGACTACTTCATTTTTTACAGAAGCGTTCTAGGCTAAAACACGGCTAGGCTGGGTTTCATCATGGCTTTGCTTAAGTAACACCCAATGATTGCTTGAAAAATTTAAAGAGATCAGACTGTAGTTGCATATTTGTCTAGAAGCTTTACAAAGATTTACATTACACCTGTGTTACTGAATGAGTACTCCTTTCAGCTTGATCTCCAAACTAAATTTGATCTCTTCTTTTAAGCTCTTTCTGGTAATCTTCTAGTACTCGTTAGACACTACTGTAGGTAGTATCATCTGGGGTCATTCTGGATTACCAGTAATTTCCTACAGTTCAGGCTGGAATTAGGGTTTATTCTTGACATGAGCCCTAATGGCATTTCTGTTGTCTTATGCCTTTTCTGAGAAACACACAGTTGAGGGAAATTTTATGATGTGATACATGCTTAACCCAGATAGTCAGAGGGTGTTTTTAAAATCAGGATTCAAGCATCTTGTGATTTTGCATTTTTCTGATGGGCTTGTATGTACATAGAATCACACAGAATCACAGAATTTCTAGGTTGGAAGAGACCTCAAGATCATCGAGTCCAACCTCTGACCTAATACTAACAGTCTCCACTAAACCATATCCCTAAGCTCTACATCTAAACATGTAGAACTTTTCATGGAAATTTTGTACTGCACAAATTGATACAGAATTTAAGTGTATCAGGTTGTTGTAGCAGTTTAGAATCTATATAAATCATTAGAAAATGATCAACTTCATCTAAGTCTTCCTAATGCATATTATCAATTATCCACAAATATTTTTTGTCTGTGTACAAAATAAGGTTGTATTTCCAGAAAGTGTGAACAAAAGACCAGGAATAAAAGCAAATGTACTGTCAGCATCTCTCAATGTATCTTTATTTCCCTATCTTAACATATAAATCTTATTGCCAATTAAGCTAACTGCATGAGAAGCCATCAAAAAGCTTCAGAAGTGCTGCAGCTTCCTACATCTAATTACAAATTATGGAATACTAATTTTGGTGTCAATCAATATATGTGCAAGTATGCCTTAGTAACACTCACTGGGGGGCACAGAATATCAATGCCTCTGTCTGCTTCATACCCAATGCTTGCTCATGCATGTAGTCTCCTCTTCTACTGAAGGGAAAAAAGCCAACAACAAATAATGCTGGAGTTTATGTCTTAAAATGACAGTACCGCTAATTTTACAATTTAAATAGATCCTAATTCATATTCTAATGACTATTTGTTCAGGATTGCACAGTCTTTCCGTATTCCTCTGCTGGTAAGAAACAGGGGAATTGGATCCAAAATGTCACTTAGGTGCCTACAAGAAGGAGTTATGACTAGGGTACAAGTCTGATTCTACTGCTGTATCGTGTGTTTTCATAATCTCACATTTATTTTCTATGATAATAGTTCTGTTTCAGTTTATTCCATAGTAAGTATACTTATAACTGAATAAATAACCAGTACTGTTGACTGTGAATGCCATGGGTTTTAAACCAATACTGCATGTATCATTTAGTTGAAAAGACTTTTCCTCTCACTTCATGTAAACCAGCTTAATACTTTAAAAAATAGATTTTAATGTCTTTACAATCCCCAAATTATCGGAGTTTTATAGTGTAGGCATTAATATGCAGCCATGTTAATTATGTAGGCATAATATCATCCCATACCTTTTATGATTCGTGCTTTCTGTGATCATCACTACATTATCAGGTGGCTGCGTTTGTCAACAGAAAATTCCTGGCTTGAAATAATGTACCTTGAGACCAAGAGCAGTTGCAATTGATACTGCTTTTCCTTGTTGTGATGCAACTTTTTCAAATAACATTATTATTACTTTTGTTATATCACCTAAAAGTGTTGTAGGTGTTTTTTCAAGCTTTCAGATGGTTAGAAAAATACACACCCCCACACAACATGTCAGCAAGTCTTGCAGAATCAGGCTCTTGTCATGGATCATTTAATGTGTCTGGACGAAGGCACATTTTTTCCAGCACACTTAAAGGAACTTTACTTCAATCAGTGGAGACAAATATCTTTAAACAGTCTTCCCATTGTAAATATATTGGATTTGGATATTAAGACTTTCCTTTGGTGAGAATTAAGCAAGTGCTTTGTCTGCCAGAGTGCCACAGAGCACCCCATTGTGTCCACTTTTCCAGCACATACATCTTACCACAGCTGATGATGTCCATTTGTCATGAGGCAACAGCTGTCTGACTGGCCCTTCAATGGAACTGCTGTTCCAGGTAGGGACAGCTGGTCTCCTACCAGGTATGGCCAACACAGGGGAGATACTCTCCAGAAGGTCACAGGTCTGACGGTATATCTGAAGTTGCTAGCTGTCCTCTTTTCAACCAAAGGTTTAAGAAAAAAGAGCGTGCTTGCTTAGATCAGATGTTGTGTTATTATTTTAGCATTAGATACTGTGATATTATTTTTGTAAAGCATCATATTTCTCAGACAAAACATGGATGAATATGGGTGGAGTTATGAAAAGGATCCCATTTTACCTACAATGGAAACCTAGTGATACATTTTGTGTAATTTAATGCTTTCATCACGTTAATATGTGTAACTATTGTTACGCATTTTATAGTAAAACCTATTTTTTAAGACATGTTTGTTTTCAGCAAGCCACGGAAAAATAATCTATCTTTTCTTCTTTCTATGTTCTACCCAAATGTCTGCCTATTGTACAATGCTGCTTCTTCTTATCTTAGTTAGCATGCATTTATATATCCTCTCTGTTCTATGGTTTGCAGAGGAAAACCATCTCTATGCATAGAATGCAAGATCCTTTATGCAACCTATCTATAACAGCATTTTGTTCTCTGGAAAAAAATATTGGTGTCATGTTTAGCTCTGAATTATTTATCCTTTCATCCCCTCCTGGCAGCTGTCACCCTATGTCTGGGGAATGCTCCTGCAAGCCTGGCTGGTCTGGACTCTACTGCAATGAGACATGTTCCCCGGGGTTCTATGGTGAGTCTTGTCAGCAGATTTGCAGCTGCCAAAATGGTGCTGACTGTGACAGTGTGACTGGAAAATGCACCTGTGCCCCTGGATTTAAGGTAAATACATTTCACTTTCACAGTCCATTTTCAACTCCTCTGCCTTTAGTTAAGTGTGAAATTGTTCAAGATGCCAGAGTGTCTCTACAACAGGAAAGGAGAGAGAAGAGTATTTAGGTACCACTGGCTGTGTTACAGGATAAGACCCTGGAAAGGCCTTATGATTAGCTCTCAGTTCTGAAATGAAACCATTTTAACAAAGAAAAGTTCATTGCTTTATAAGACATCGCTACTAATGAGGAGGTGCTCCTGAGGTGTAAAAAAAGGAACTATAATTTTCAGTCATCCTACCGCACCAACTCATGATCCATTCAGAGAAACTCTAGATAAATACGTTTGTTTTTACAGTTTAGGATTCTGTAGCTTTTACACATTTGCTGTTTGTGCATTGGATGCTTCTAGTCTAACACAGAAAACATTTTACAGTATGACTGTTCTTCTAGGAATAATAGTTCAACCAAAATAATTCTTAAAAATATTTTACAAGCCATATTATTTTCCATTAAACTAATACCTTAGTGTGTTTTGGTTTTGCAAAAGGCATCCTTATTACTGAAAATACTGTGCATTGGTCTCACCATGTGCTGTTCACCATGTGTGATGAGCTCTCACAGCAACTAATAGAAAACGAGTGGCTTTATGTAGACCTAGAAGCCATGAAGAGCCCAGCTTGAAGGACTCCCTTTTACTAAATTTAAAATGACTTTGTGACAGCCTGGAACGGTCATGAGTTGCATGTTTTCTGACTGTTGTAGCACCTGAGTCAGTGATCACAGCCAGTCAATCCCATGTTTAGGTCACTTGTTAAAGATACAATTGTATTGCCTGATCTTCCTGGAAGAGTTTTTAGACTCTGTTTATTGTATAATTCAGGGTGCCGACTGTGGTACTCCTTGTCTACCGGGGACATATGGAGTGAACTGTTCTTCTGTGTGCAACTGTAAAAACGAAGCCATCTGTTCACCAGTAGATGGTTCTTGTACCTGCAAAGCAGGTAAGTATGTCTTCAGATTAACTTTCTGTAATCATAAAATCAAGTTGAGTGTCTGAAGTAGAGAGGAAGCAGGACATTTGATTAGTAGAAGACAGCCTAGAAGGCCATATATTCAATACTTTATGCTTCTGCTGCACTGGGAAGTGAAAAATGGGAGGACATTTGCTCAGGGAGAAGAATATGTACTTTGTGTTCATTCTGAAAGATATGTGGCTGGGTGAATTACTAGTACTTACTTACTCAGAGATGGGCTGTGTCTTGTCTCTCATGGCAGGGCTATGAGCTGCTAGAATGAGTACTGGTATGCAATTTCTGTGTTGTCAGCCTACCTAACCAAAACACTTAGCCCCATTTCTGCTCCATCTGGATGAATACCATCTCTATCTGCTATCCTCACCCATCTCAGTACCATGGAGGCACAGTCTTCTTTCCTGCCATTTTAGCACTGACATGGATACCTTCCGGCAAGTTTTTCTTCTTGAATACTGTTTTTTCTCAGCAGTTCTCTGACAAATCTTTGTCTAATACACTTACATGCTTTAGCTTCAGGACACCATCAACAGTGCTAGCTTCTGCTCCCTGCTTCCAAAACTTTCTGCATCTACCAGCATTACTGTGGGTGGGCTCAGGCCTTTCAGCCCCTCTGCTGAACATATCTCCTCCCAACAGTAACTTTGATGATCAGTGTACCTCCTACAGAAATCATGTGTGCCTGCCTGCCTCTGCATCTCCCAGCAGCATATGCTTTTGGCAGGAACAAGGATACCTGACAACCTCAGGTGCATTTTGCAGAGATCTTTTCACATACTAAGATCCAGAGATCTACATCGAGTTCCTGTTTGCCAAAAATACTATTCTAAACTCCGATTAGAGATCCCCTCTTGAAATACACACTGATAGCCTGTTGTTTTTTTGTTTTGTTTTGTTTTGTTTCTGCTGTGAGGAAGGATTTATAGGCAAGCATCTCTTAGCTGTGATGCTGAACTGCTGAGAAGAGAGGGGGCAGGCTGTTGAATGCTCCCAAGCAAATCCCATGCCAGAAAGTTGAGAGTGGAGAAGAAATGTTAGAGTAAACGTAGACAAATGGCTGCTAATTTTCATGGAATGGCTCAGGTTGGAAGTGACCTTAAAGATCAACTAGTTCCAACCCCAAATTTTACTGGGGATTGTTACAATTAAATCAGCCCTGCAGTGAATGTGCAGACTTTCCAGCTTCTGTTCTTCTGTTTTCTGTCCAGAGACGGTGGAGCAGATTTGACTCTGTTGCATGTCTGCAGAGTAGCTGCATTGTGAGGAGAGAAACTACTTGAGCCATATATCATCCTATCTTCTTGTGCATTTTAGTCATACCGCACTGGAAAAGCACAGCAAAGGGTGAAATGGATTTATTAAACTGAAACCCAACACTCGTCATGTAAAAGATGTTGGATCAAGTCAAAAACAATAACATAATGTATCTTTCCGTGTTGTCTCTAATAATTAGAGGTATTTCCCACATATGGAATATCTCAGGTGCCCAGCATTCTGGAGGTTGGTATGACACCACTGAACCGGTGATGAAAATCCCATTGATTTCAGTGAAGTCAGAATACCTTCCAGTTTTCAATGTTGCATATAACTGAATATCTTCCCTGCTTCACTCCGTCTTTAAGAAAATCCTGCCTCTGCTTTTTGAACTAATAGTCACATTGCTGTTCAGACATTATGTTAGGAATGAGGCAGCTCTAGCTCTGAGAAAAACAGGTTAATGTGGATGGGTCAGCACGTGGCTGGAAAATATAACCTCTCTGCCTTAGAAGATTCCAAACCTGATGTTATATCTCATGGTATTGCCATTTTTAATAGTGCTTATGATATGGGAAGCTCTTTTAGGAAGTGTGGAAGGAAACTTTAAAAAGCTTGAAAGACACTTAGAGAAAATATCTCAATTTTCTATCTACTACAGTATAACATTTTCCTGAAATGACCCCTAAACTCTGAAGTTAATCTAGGCCATGAGGCAGCTTTATTTCAATACATGTGTTTTGCATAGTCTATTGATTAGGCTCAGCACAGAATTATTTTTCCCTTCACTTACTGTAAACAAGGTACAAAATTAGCAACTTGGCCTGTGTCATTGCTGATGATAACATATGACTGGCTCACTCGGTTTCTGTCATATCCAATAGATGATGACATTTTTGAAAACCTATTTACATTTCTTTCTATCCAGAGCACAGTCTGTGAAGCATTGCTATCAGGCATAATCAGCGGTGAATGCTGCATTTTAGAAACACTTTCCATTGCAATCTATTTTGTATTTGGAGAGAAGTATAGAAATCATTTAAAATGTCTTCTATGTATCCTTGAAGAAATCCAACCTACACTTTACTTTGCTGTTATGCTTTCTCTATGGTGTGTTTTTTGTTTGTTTGTTTGTTTGTTTGTTTTTGGGGTGGGAGTTGGTAGCAGGGAAGTGAGGCAGGAGGTTGGGAAGAGTCTAAGATTTCTGTTAAAACTGTGCTGCAGAACTGTCTATTGAATGATGGTGGAAGAATTATGAAAGCAGCAGCTTAAGTGTAAGGAAAAAAATCCTGTTTTTTTTCAGGCCGTCCTTTGAAACTTTCAACATAGTTTGGTGCTTCTCAGCAAAATTTCAAGGTGTCTGTGTTTTCCTTTCAGATCTCCCATCAATAGCTCTCATATGTTGGCACCCATCTGCAAAGTATGTGCTGTGCACAGATGTTACAAGGTGCCCTTCAACTCCTTTACTCAAATCCGGACAAATCAGCTGAAACAGCTAATACCGTCCTGTAGTTAATGTTACTGGTGCTGTGCATCTCAGAGATTCCAAGTGGGACACGGAGGGAAACATGTCCTTAGTGAGGAATGGAGGGAAACCTGATTCATTTGTCACTTTAATTCTTATTCTTGGCAGGTTGGCATGGTGTAGACTGCTCAATCAATTGTCCCAGTGGTACCTGGGGACTTGGCTGTAACTTGACTTGCCAGTGTCTTAATGGAGGGGCTTGCAATGCTCTGGATGGAACCTGTACCTGTGCCCCAGGCTGGAGAGGAGAAAAGTGTGAACTTCCTTGCCAGGTAGTTTAATAAATATTATTAAATATACCAAGTGCTCAGTATTGCACTGTGGAATACTGGGCAAGGGGACACTCCTGTGATTCTCCTGTCTTAATGTGTATAAATCCTAAGGATCTCTGTACCTGTTAGCCCATATTTTACTGGGTTCAAGATTAGAAACACACACCAAAAAAATCTTCTGGAAGAATCCTACTGTGCAGCACACTAAAGCAAACAGAATAGATAGCCACGCAAAAAATGAATACGTACAATGAAGATGCAGAGATGAACATTTCCTCTACTTTCATACTGGAATGTTTAACCTGAGACTTTTCACAAGCTCACACAGAATGTGTGGAAACACTCAGTACCAAATTTTTTATTCTTTTTCAGCATCGCATGCCATCCAAACCACTTCTGTTAAACTATTTCTAAGAAGGATGATGAGAGAAAAACGTAGCAAAAATATATTCCACATCTAACAACATAATTTTAATTAAATTGCCTTATATCTGTGATAAACTTTCCTACCTTCTCAACCAGACATGAGCAAGCACCCTTTTCACCCAATTCCATGACAGATCTTCACCTTTGTATCAGGACTCAAACTTCCGTCATCTCCCAGACTTCGAGAACGGCACAATTAGAAATCACTGTGTATAGATGAAGACAAGTTTCTAATCAGTTTTGTTCCACATTGCAATCTGTAGCCGAGAGAAGCCATAAAAATATTTAATTTGCAAATACAAAAAATTGGAAAATGCAAAAGCATATTGTTTTACTAATCATTTGTTGTAAGTACATTTCATAGAATAAACAAACAAACAAAAAAAAAAAAAAGGAAAAAGGAAATTTTCTGCAGATAAATGTGGCTTTCCAGATTCTATCTTTTCCAATGGCAAGGTTCAATTTTCTGGGAGATTTTAAACAAAAAATCTGGGAAATTTTTTATTTTACCTCTGCTCTTCTTTTCCTGTCCTTTGAATATACATGAACCATATAAATTCTCCACCTATGTCATATTCAAGCTTCTGTCATTTTGGATTAGCTCTGCTTAGCAGTAATATGATAAAAGTACCCGAACTACAGCATATGACTGGAAGGCACACCTTTGTTTTGAATAAAAATTTGATCTATTGAACTGTTGTGGTATAGCATATGCTGATTCTGATATAGTAAGTTAAGTGGCAAACAAATTCTGAAATATTCTGGAAAGCTGATTAGAATGTCTACAGTGTGTGTTTATGCAGTATTTCCAACAAATGCATCTCCATCAGAAGACTATTTTTTTTTTGTTTCTAAAGCTGTTTTGTTTATTGCTTAGTGTCCAATTTTGAAGATTACCCAAGATCAATAACTTCCAAAAGTAACTTATTAAAACAAAAAGTATTTTATGCCATTTGTTCCACTGTTCCAAATATAGCAAAATAATGCTCAAAAGAATTTCTGTCTCAAATAACTCAGCATTTCCACACTCAGTGTCTTGGTCTGTCTCTTTTTCCCTGATTTATTTATCTCTGCATCAAATAATGTCCATAAACAGTTACACACTGTAGTGCATATTCTACCTCAAAATTCCAGAGTGGGAGAATAAAGAGAAATATAGTTCTCATGGGTCCAATGTCATCTGAATGTTTTTCTTGTCTGAGCAACATATGCAGATGGTTTATTTAAATTGATGTATTTCAATTTGTTTCATTAAGTTTAGAAAATCAATATCATTGCTCAGATTGTTAATCAACATTTGACTGAAGTTTGGAAAACATACATAGTAGACTAGAATTACCTCTTTTCAAAAATATATTTGAGAGTTTTCTTTCTTTCTCTCCAAATCTGATTAAATGTGTAGGAATTGCCTTTCTTCATCTTTTATTTTCCTCTCTATAAAAATTGATTATTGAGATGGGCAAAACACTACTTATCCTCAATAAATATTTGATTTTTTGTCTACTTGAGACTTGAAAGACTGGGGTTTGAATAGCTAAATCCTGTGTAACTTTACAGAAATGTAGACACAAACATCAAAGAACGGCAGATGAATTTTGATACAGGTTTAATTCCAGTTTTTAATGTGACTGTGACCAATTTTTAGTCTTGAAAGTAAATGATTGGTTAAACGTGGCATGTTTCTTTTTTCCTTTTTTTCTCCTTTTTTTTTTTTTTTTTTTTCTCCCTTGGTGTGGATTGCCTGAGAAGTATTATGTGAAATTACATTGTGTTTTCCTTGGATCATTCTTCATTGGTTTTTGCAGAGATTTTGTTCTTAGAGTAATTTTGTATGGAATTATTGCCTAGAAGTGTGTGCAACCTTCTACTGAAGAAGGAGAAAGGCATATTCAAATATTCACATATAGTGCCCTGAAAATTGGCAATGTTCTTTTGGCACAGCTGAACACACTGAGAAGGATATTCAGCTTATAACATTAATCTCTTGATAACTTTCTTTGTGGGTTCAAAAATGCTCCACATCCAAAATGTAATTTTATTTTTTGTTCCGTGTCATAGGCAGATAACTTCTCTTTATAACATAGTATATACTGTAGTGCAGAAGAAAAGACTGTTAATTGAAAGAAAGTAGTATAGTTTGCATTGTTTATGCAATAAACTTCACTCTGAACATGTATTTTAATATAACATTTTGCTTCTCTGTTTTAGAAATTATGGCTTTACATGGCATCCTTTTTTTGGCAAATAAGGAGATATCAGGGTCTGAGACAGAAAGGAAACTGAAATACTTGCCTGTTTAGGACCCCTGGGTCCCAGAGTAGGCACTCAACTGTAAGGGAAGTTAGAAGGATAGTACAATAGAGCTTTCATTACTACCACTGATAACATAGGCTACTATTTTCTGAATCACAGTTTCCAGACCCCTCAGTCTGTGATTTGTCAAGAGAATTTAATTAATTCTTTATCTTCTCCTTATGGATGAAAAAGTGAAAATGCACAACATTAAACTTTTCCAAAAGCCAGAAGAGTTTTATACTAAGTAAGCTGATTACAGACTTAGCAGAGATCTGAGGTTTCCTTCTAGGGCAGGACTGACCAGAACTTGTTCTCCTCTAACTCTCAGTTCTCGTCATCTCTCCATTTTTTTTATTTTATTTTTTTTTCCTGTCCACAGGACGGCACATATGGCATGGATTGTGCTGAACGCTGTGATTGCAGCCATGCAGATGGTTGTCATCCTACCACGGGTTACTGTCGCTGTCTACCAGGATGGTCAGGTACAAAAGAGACTGTTGCAAAGTATGATGAAAGTTTCCAGTATGATGGTATTCAATCTTGGCTTTTTGTGGGTAGAGGAGGAATATGTGGGCTTGGAAGAAGAAGGGGCCAGTTCTGTGGCTGTTGTGTCCCTTCCTGTGATTCACAGGCATGGGCATGGAAACTTCATTGGGTGTGGGTTCCACAGAAAACTGGAAACAGAAGGCAAAATCTTACAGCTTGGGCACCTCCACAATATGACTTCTCATGAAATTGGGGAACAACTGTAGATAATCAAGATTCTGCTGGCAGTTTTGTTAGGGAAGCATCATATCCAGAAACTGAGGAACTTTGATCAGGCAGCCATAAAGATCATAAGTCATGCAGAAGCTGTGTTGCCATATGGGTTTCTCAAACTTTTGAAAAAAAAAATAAATCTCTGTATATATATATTTTATCATGTAAACAGTTGCACTTTTTTTTTTTTTCTTTTTTACTAGGTTTCTCCAATATTGTCTATGTGGCTTTAGGAAATATATGTATTTAGTAACTTATCAGATTCATGTTTCACACTGTTGTCACCCTGTTTGTGTAAAGCAGGATCTCTGAAAACATGATGAAACTATGCAGAAGTGTGAAACATCATGAAATAATTAGTCACTTTAGAAGATTTAGTTCTCACGTAGATCTCTGCTCTAAGTGATAGAAAAGCTGTTCCATCATCATTAATGACTAGTTGAAACTGTAAGTTTGTCTGAGTGCTCAGGACTTTGTGTCCCACTGTTGCAAGGGTCTGATGTCAAGGAGAGACTCATACCATGTAAGGATGAGAAGTCAGGAAGAAAAACACACTGTTTTGTTTCTGCAGCTTTAAGAAAGGATTATTTTTTTTTATGCTTTCAGGTATAATAGAGATCTAGGCAAATTAGAGAGCAGGGCAATCACCGACAATAAGAAGTTTAACAAGAGTGACTGACAGATTCTGCACCTGGGAAGGGGCAACCCTGACTATACATACAGGTCGGGGACAAGAGGCTGGAAAACAGCCTCACAGAAAGTGATTTTGTTTGACTGCAAGTTGAATATAAGTCATCAGTGTGCTGTGATAGCCAGCAAGGCCAGCTGTGCTCTGAAGTGCCTCAAGCACAGCACTGATAGCTAGTTGAGGGAAAGGATTGTCCCTTTTTGCTCTGGGCTGCTGTGTCCTTACCTCAAGTGCCGTGTGCAGTTTGAGGTAGTACAGTCTAAAAAGGACATAAAACTATTAGAGAGTGTCCAAAGGAGGGCTGCAAAGACAGTGAAGGGTTTGGAGGGCAAGATGTATGAGGAGCAGCTGAGGTGCCTTGGTTTGTCCAGCCCAGAGCAGAGCAGGCTGAGGGGAGGCCTCATGGCGGCCTGCAGCTCCCTCACGAGGGGAGCAGAGGGGCAGGTGCTGAGCTCTGCTCTCTGGGGACAGCGACAGGACCCGAGGGGACGGCATGGAGCTGGGACAGGGGAGGGTCAGGCTGGGGGTTAGGGAAAGGGTCTGCACCCAGAGGGTGCTTGGGCACTGGGACAGGCTCCCGAGGGATGTGGTCATGGCACTGAGGCTGACGGAGTTCAAAGAGTGCTTGGACAACACACTTAGACATCTGGTCTGATTTTGGGGTGGTCCTATGCAGATTCTGTGAATATAATATGGTATTGTTCTTTCTCTGACACTTCCAGACATACTAGATGGAGATGAGCACGTAACCTGCAACAAGTTATCTAATGTACAAGTTTAGCACATTATTCTGCTCAAAAAAATTTCTTTGAGCTTATAATGTCCTCAGAAACAATCACTACTGATCTCCTTCTCCCTCTTCCTCTCCCCCTCCCCACTTTGAGTTTCACATGTTTATTTTTTAGCTCTGTAGATGGATCACAAATATTGTGTTCAAGCTACTTAGTGCTCTGTGTCTGCAGTTCAGGTTGATTAGTACTTACCCATTCCTTATTTGTGCAATTTGTTTGTAAGATTCTGCCAAGTCCTTTGAAGAGGCTTTTCTCCTTGTACCTCTCTCTTGTTGCTCCTTTCAGTGTGAAAGAGAGAGGCTTCCAGAGCCAGCACTCAGCTAACTGTTGTAGGATTTGATTGAATTTATTCTTTGCCCACAAGCTACACTGTGACTTGCAGTCAGGAACTTATACCTCTGGGAAATGAATACTACAGTAACGCAAAAACAATAGAAGTGGTTTGAGTGAATTGTAAACAAAACAAACAAACAAACAAAAAGATAAAAAACATGAACTATTATTCCATTGATTAATATTTCTAAAGGTGCTGCTTTGTCTTTTAGGCAACCATGTTGTGACTTTAACAGCCTTTGATGCTCTCATTGTCAGGTAGTCTCAGAATTGCATGTGTGTGTTTGGACATACTTCCTCAAATTTTTTTGAACTGTTTAAAGTATGATTTTTTTAAAAAAGTTAATAGACATATCCCACATTAAAAATTACATGGTCAGCTGGTGATCTTGAGCAACTTGGTGTAGATAGATATACGTTCACAAGCTTTAGAGGTACTGTCTGAAGTGTTACAAGTTTTCTAATACTGAGAGAAATCATCAGACACCAAAAGTATGTAAATGAATAAAGCCAGATTAAAAGAAGTAGGTTTGAAAGGCCACAATAAAAATCTGGCAACTTTTATAACAGATCCAAAAAATTTCCAACCAGTGCAGGATAGCTAATGTAGTATGTGACAAGAACTTCAGGCACAGCAGAAATCTTGCCTGTGCTTGAACTCAGGTATTGGAAAGGATAAAATATTTTTGCCTTTAGTAAAAGCTTGTTTCAATTTCATATTTATAAAGCAATAAGATTTCACTAGGAAAAGACTTCTTGCTTGATTATAGATATAATTGAGTATCTGCCCCTGGATGATGTCATCTCAACAGCGTGTGTATCAGACTAGTTTCAACATGTTGGTGATGTCTAGACACACAACATGACATAAATGGGATAGTTTGCTTTATACTGAGTGCCTGGAAAAATCCTACTCCCACACTTCACATGTCAGAGCAGTACCCATGAGGAATCTGTTCTTAGTGTAGACACTTATATTTAGAATAATTAAAAAAAGGAAAGAAGATCTTAGAAACAGGTTCTCAAATAGCTGTACTGTAATGTTACTTTGCAAGGATAGCATTAGTCCACAGGATTAAGAAAAGTTTTTGAATACATGTGTGGATGCATAATACATGAAGAAACAGATGGAGAATTTATTTTTTTACACACACACACGCAAACACACACACAGACACACATACACGAAAGTACTGAACTGCAAAAAATTATATTAGAATAGGTTAGTTTTTTTTCTATTAGATTTGTTAAAGTAACTGTCAGACTTAATAGTTTCTATTTGTTAGTGTTATTTACTCCCCATCCACGCTCCTCATCCCCCCAAAGGAAGGGAGAAAATGATTTTGGATCAGTCTAATTCTTATTTAACCCAAATGAAGGTTTTTTTTTTGTTTGTTTGTTTGTTTGTTTTTAAACAAGAATAAATTGATGAATCCAAGACAATACAAATGTTTTGATACCAACAGAATCACATAAAGCTTCTGAGAAGCTACTTTAAATGCAACATTTTTCTCAGCCTTCTGAACAGGGCAGATTTCTACTGCTCTGTTCTCCAGGGAATTTCATCAGAGGGAAGAGTTTATGTAACTTTGCAGAAATAAATCAGGGTTGGAAGATTTTTCCCTTGCTGGATGACACAGTTGTGCCACAGTGCTGGGGAAGAGGAAATACACTGCCCTGGTGGCAGTCACTGACCCAGTAGGGTGCGTACTCCCTCTGATAGTGTGGGAGCTCCGTGCTTCTGAAGCAAGCACAAGTGCTGTTGTCATGTACCACGGAGCAGCCTAGCTGACATGCTACCCTGCCCTTTGGTCTCAAGACAGAGCTGCAGCTGAGCATTATGTCAGCAATGAGGTCCTATGTGGCATAGTTTCTTAAAGAAGCTTTTCTTTATTTTTGAAAACGCTTGATGTATTATCTGGAAATTCCAGTTATGAATGAAATGGTAAGTTGTTTCTGACTACTGCAGTGTCAATAGCTGTTATAAAACTCTAGAAATAATTAAAATTTTTTTATTGACCTTCTGATTTTAATTTAGTTTCTTTTACCTACTCAGATTTTTCATCCTAAACAAGTCACTTCATTTATAGGACTCCTGTTAGAGATCCTACTCTCTGAGATTTACTGAGTGCTCACTATAGAGCAACTTAATTCTGCTGAGAAAAACAAGAGTTAAGGGTGATGTTTTTTTCCTGGCAATCTCACCATTCCATCACGTTCCAGGAGCCACATGACATGATGGTACAAATGAGAAACATCCGCCCACACTGAACATGATGTCTGCCCCAAACACTCTCATCCCTTGACATTTTCACTAGAACTTATAAATAACTTCTCTTCATTTAGAAGGAGTGCAATAGTCAGACAATGAAAAAGAGTAAGAAGCATTAATATACAGAGCCATGAATTAGAGGAAAGACACAGAAAATGTAACCTCCAGTAGATAATAAAGTCTCCTGGTAGTTTTTACCAAAACCTTAAGTTAACTTGTGTGAAAGAAGTTAACCTCTACCACCTATCTCAATAACCATAATCCATCAAGCACCACAGTACCTGTTAGTTTCATCCCATCATTTTTGCTGTCCTGCAAGAAGCTGTCAAAACACAGATATTCAAATTCCCTGAAATAGTAGAGAATTCATATTTCTGCAAATTGAGATTTTTCACAGAAGCATTGTAAAAGAGGCAAAGGTTTTCTTCTAGACAGTTTGTGTATTACACTGCAACATGAGTGTCAGTGGTAACACATTAATTCCTTCTGTGTTTTCTTGGATACAGTTCTGTTGGACATTTCTGTTTGTAAAGAAATGTCGTGTCATACTAATAACCACACTTGTTATTTTTAAAATCAATTTAAAGGTTGTGTGGTGCCAGGGATTGTGAAACACCAGTAGTCTGCTATCTGAACCAAAACAATAGCATTGGTTTATGGAAAAGACAGATGCAGAAATATCAGCCTACATTTTACCAGCACGCATAGTGTTTATAGGATATTGGTGACTTTCTGCTGTCTCGGACACCTGCTGATGCTAGTCAGATTGTCCATCACCAGATGTGTTGTTGCTGTGAGGAAGTGCTGTGTCTTTCCATGTGCTTCTGACATTATTTCAAGAGGCACATTTGTTACTGGATTATAACAGAGAGGATCGTCATCTGACACCCATCCCACTGATGCAAATAACCAGGTCCCCAGGGAAGCACCAACTAGACCTTTCCTATGCTCCTTAGCTTTTAGTGCTTACACAATTATTTTTTTTTCCACTACATGGAAGAAAAAGACACCAAAGCGTACTGTCATAGGCCTTTCTCACATTCAGACTGAGAAATGAGATGCTGCTGAGAGTGTGCATAGTGTTTGTGCCTTCATGCACCCAAGCTGGCAGCCTCTTCCAAGACATAGGTTTTCCTCCATGTCAGCTGATTTTGCCTCTGCTTCTGAAGCATGAGTTCCTATAGCTGTGAACATCAGTGCACCACAAAGTGAAGCAGTGTCATGATAAACTGTTTGCTTTCCAAACTTTAGTATTCAGTATTAGGCATATACTCTACCTCTGGACTTTATTGTGTCTGCATCTCTGTTGCCTATACTTTGCAATAGGTCTTCATGTGAAAGAAATAGTACTATTTTAAAAGAAAAATGTTAAATCAGTAAATTAAGTACACTTATTTTATACCTGTGAAGAAGGCAAGAAAAGGAGAAGTGTCTTTTTTTCTGTAATTTTCCTGTGGTAGACGATAAGAAGAGCATCACTGGGTCAGACAACAGTATGCAGCAACAATACAGCCCTCAGAAAGACACCAAGCTTATCTCAAAAGTGATTCTTCCACTAAAAATTACAGATACCAATGTTTGCTTTCAAGCTGATACAGCACTGGTTTTGTAAAGAAGCATTTGTATCTGGCTTCCTATCAAAACTCCTGGGTGCAAACTATTCTACTGCCACCAGTGAAGAAGCCTCAGTAAGAACATTTGGAGAAAAATCTTTGATCCTTTCCCTAGCCCCTTAAAGAGACAATTATATTTACTCTTCCGGCTATCTTCAGCTATGAAGCAAGGCCTTCTTTTCCCCTCAGGACAATGAGGATACTTCTACAGCATCTCTGAAATGTTCCACCACTTTCCTGTGTTGTTACTTCCTTTTGGCTCTCACCATTTGACAAAGAAGTAAGGAAGGAATTCTCTGTTTTCCCCCATCAGAAGTCTCAGACTCCTTTAATGGCAGTGATCTAGTGCTTAATAGTTTTTCTCAAATAATTAAAAATAATTAAATAAAAATAACCTTACTTTTTAATGTTTGGATAACTTTTATCAGACTAAAGGAAACAAAATAAACTGGGAAGTAATGCTTAGTCCAATAATAACTTTAACTTGGAAGATCATAAGAAATAATTGTTATATTTTTCCAGTTCAAGTGCTAAAACCCATTAACTCTATGTTGAACTGACTTGGACAGATCACTGAGTCTCAACATATTCAGAATATAGTATAGGGAGTATTTAAACACTCTGCTAACAAGGACAGAAACATTCCTATCCTTAAATAATTATTTTCTTCATTCATGCAATCACAAATGCTGGGGGAATGCTGATTTAGATGTGGGGCCCCTGGCATAAAGCACTGGGCATAAAATGCATGAGCATTTCTTCAGAGCAGCTTAGCTGAAGTTTATCATGACCATTCAGCTATTGCCTAGCAACTTGTGAAGGCCATCAAAGAGCTCTTTGTCCATTGCTCTGGCAAAAACATTTCCTCACAGATATCCTTATCACTATCAAAATCAACATGAAAACTTATCAAAACCAATTTTGTTGTATAAGAAGTTAATATTCACTTAAAACTGTATCAGTCATAAGCTTGCTGATACCATTGTGAAAGGTAAGTCTAATCCTGCTTCCAACTTCTAGTAAAATGTTATTTTCTCCTCTCTGATGTCTAGATTTTCTCTTCAAGCATAGCTCTTTTTATGGAAATATAAAGCATCAGGCTCAGGAAAATTCTTCTTTTCTTTTTCTGAACTCTTTTAATATTTCCAACACATTCTTTCTCAAAAATGTATGTAATTAATTCTGTGAAAATTTTAAACTCAGTTTCCCAGTTTTAAATGGCTTTTGGGCTCATCTAAATACCAGTGAGTGAGTGAGACTTACAACAATATTCTAAACAGAGATGCAGTAAACCCCTGAATCAATTTTTGTTTCTGCCCTGCTACATTCATTCTTGGCACTATCAGGCACAGGAGTGTAATTGATTTTGTTTATGATCAGTAGTGAATTTAATAAAATTCCTTTTATAGTGAAACAGATGCCATACGCAGCACTCTTTCAGTACATTATGTTGTCACAACTGTTATTCAGAGATACCTAGGATGCACTGTTGCTTTTCAAAGTAGAGGGATGTCATTCTGACTGCCTCCTCAAAGGTGGTGAAAGTGGGGAACAAAAGCTAAATTTCATTTTCCCTGATGCATAATTTTCCCTGATGTGTGCTGGAGGAACTTGCTCCTTTTTCATTTTTAATGGTGCTTGTTGGCTCTTTTAAGTTCTGTGGATCTGTATAGCATGGGGTCCCTTGTCTTTTCTATCCCAGTATGCCCAGTATCACCCTTTGACACTGCACTGTCATAAAGCATCCTCTGTGCACTGATCAAGACGATATAATTGAGCCTGGTGTTATTGTATGTCACTGGTCTACATAATCTCAGATAATGCACTGTGGTAACTCTTGGCAACCACTGACTTGTTAACAGTGACCATTGTATATTGAACACCACTGAAACCCATTAAGACTCTGTGAAAAATGTCTTTTCTCTGGCAGGGTTCACTGAGTGAAGCTCTGTATGATATGACAGATAACACTCAAGTGAACAGAGTGTCAGGCTCAGCACTGAAAGCCCCTGCATGTGTCGGCTTGTGCTTTCACAGACATAAACCCAAGTTTTCAGATTTGGGAACCTCAAGCAGAGAAGTCTGAAGTGTCTAAAATAAGTGGTCTTGTTTCTAAAATATGCAGTGATCTCATCCTGCTCATGTGCATCATCATCTCTCTGAATCAAACCGCTCTCTTCTATCTGGGTTCGTGCACAAGTGCACTTTAGGAAAAAAGTTGTCCCAGACTGCTGAGAGGGCAGTTTATGCTCTCTGCCTCTCAAATGTGGATGCAGCTAGGAGAATGACATTGCCCGTCCAGGCAAAAATGAAAAAAAAAAAAAAAAAAAGTAATGGTAGAAGAAACCTTTCATTTTTTGTTTGTTTGGCTGTGTTCTTGGCAATAAATTCTTTTCAGGTCAGTATTAACTAAATGATCTTCTACAAACTGTGCTTTTAGGTGGCCCATACACTGTCTGCTGATGGTTATTATCTGGCTTCTAAAAATCAAGTGTTTTCTCTACTGCCAGCATTAGTTGGTGCAGTCTATTGAACCACGTATTTGATTATTCAATCTGTTGATTTTCTTGCAAAGAAACAAACAATTTGAGTGTCTGGAGTTTCACCTTTCCTTTAATTAGAGACTTGGTCTTTGGATGTAGGCAGCTTTACACGGCACATGCTGTGGGGGTTGGGGAATTACCTCTGTGCCTGGCCTAGGAATAAACACTGTAATTATTTTTCAGTGTTGCTACAAACACTGGGGTTTGCTCTTCAAAGTTAAAGATTTTTTCTTGTCACATGTGAAACTGTTTTGCTTTTTTTAGGATCCTGGCAGCCACTGGACCTGTGGCATATTTTGCTGGAAATACTTACAAAGCAAGACATACTTGTGGTTGGATTCAGTCCACTTTTCCCTTAGCGAAGGGCTTCATTCAGTAGAGGCGCTACAATAATACTTAATTGTTAATGCAAAGTACTGTAGACACAATGCGGTCTGAGTTCCACAGTGGAGCCTGCTGGCATTTAACATGCAGCGTACTTTGTAAAAGCAGATAGTGTGAAAAAGAAACAGGAATGTTATATTTCACGTTTCTGTGCTGCAGTGGAAAAAAAGGCAATTAGGTGATGATAGTTAGTGGTTTGTGCTATGGCTCATGTATAGGGGTTCAGGTTGTGGGGATCTTCTAATCAATTTTATGCTAGAAATGGTTAGACAAAACACTGACTGACCAGCATCCTTAACACTGTTGCAGCTAAGCATTTTGGAATGCTCACATGGTGTGTTTTGAAACTCTTTGTGTGCACTACATTTTTCCATTTGGTATGAGGCTTAGCAGTAATCAGCTCACTACTAATTAGAAATCATTCTGTGTCCTGCACCCCATTATTAGACAAAATTATCTCAGACTTTAAGAATTTTTACATTCAGGGGGAAAAGTTCCTGCAATACCTTTTCATCAAGTATTTCCTAACAGAAAATTTGAAAATAAGCGTTTGCTGTTTTAAAGCAGTCATTATGGAGGTAGCAAAAAACATTGTTTTGCTACATTTGAATTACTTTCTACTTTCATTTCTCTTTATTGATACCAGTGGTGAGAGGAATAAAAGACTCTTTTTTTTTTTTTTTTTTAATATATACGTGTAACGGTCCTGGAAAATGATGGAGCTCTTCGTAATACCGAGAAATTTGCATTCATCTTTGTAGTAAGTCTTAAAGTGTTTGTGGGAAGGAAGCCTAGAGTTAGCATCCCATGGAGCTCTTATGTTCCATGTGAATTGGCTGCGGAAGTGCTTTCCTGTTACGGAGCTCAGGATCAGCCCTTAAGTACATCTCATCAAACTGCAATATAAAAGAAACTCATTGTTTGGGGGTCTGGGGAAGGCAGGAGCAGAGATACAGGTTTATCTTCTTCTCGTTCTATTCTCCTGATTTTGGTGAAGTTTTCATAAGCAGTTTTTTGTAGTAGTGTTTTAAAAAAATAGTCCTCCGGGAACCAAAGGTTTAAAACAGCTATGCATAACAGTGCTTTCTATTTATGAGCTGACCATTTGTTTTTTCTTTGTGGTTGCAGGCATACACTGTGACAGTGTGTGTGCTGAGGGACAGTGGGGTCCAAATTGCTCGCTGTCCTGTTACTGCAAAAATGGGGCATCTTGTTCTCCAGATGATGGAATCTGTGAGTGTGCACCAGGATACCGAGGCACCACTTGTCAAAGAAGTAAGGACAAAATAATTGCTTTAAAACTTCTGCTTCTTCATCCTGTAACTGGAATACATAAGATACATGTATGTTGTTAATTGTGCTGTCAAGTACAGTCCTTGATCAGACATTTTAATTTTCAAAATGTATGAGTGCACAGAAATGTGTTACCTGAACTCAGTAAATGTTTCCAACTAGTAGTGCTCTTCTCTTTGTCGTATAACTTTACTTTTATTCACATTGTGTGCAGTGACATTGTTACGCACATGACTTTTTGAGAAACAAATAGAGTAGGGAACTCTGTTCTAAGGCCAACATTTCCAAATGTTATTGACAAATGTGAATTTCTCAGTACACATCTTGACAGGTAAATAAAACATCCATGATTTTCAGAAACTAAAATCCTTAGCTTCCCACTGTCCCACTGAATCTGGTAGGAATCATTAGTTTAACTACTGCTTTTTTCTCTTTTTTTTTTTTTTAACATTTATTATGAAGCATCAGAGAATGGCTAATAGGATCAGGCCTCACAGTAAGTACAGGATAGCATAGGTGTGTATGCTTGCATTTAAAAAACTTGTCCTTGCAAACTTTAAGTGTTGCAAGAAGAAAGATACAGATGAACTGAGGCAATTCATACCAGAAATAAGGAGGGAAAAATAAGATAATGTACAGATATCTACCTAACCAAGAAAATGTATCACCATTTCCCAGCAATGAAGCTTTCTTAAGTTTACATTGTTGAAGCTCTGAGGGAAAGGTGCTCAGGGCAGAGAAATGTGAGTCCTCTGCAAATGGAAGGTAACAGTGTTTTCATAGCTCTCCCAGGAACAGGGTCAAGAAGCAGGGGGAGTAAAGCCCTGGCTATGGTACTCGGTCCTCTAGAAGTGGCAGAAAAGGAAGAAGGAGACATGAAATGATTACCAAAAGGTAGAGTGACGAAAAGGCAGAGGAAGACAAACAGTCCAGGAATGGGCAAGATTTCAAGCTGAAGAATGTGATTGCCTCTGGTACTTCTAAATCCCACATCAGTGGAGCATTAGTATTCCTTAAGCATTTCTAAGTAAGTGCAGTAATTATCCTCGCTATCTAATCTCTAAAGGACTTGCAGTTAATCAGATAATCCAAAGGTAGAGTAAATGTAACACTACATGTACAAATGTCCCTTGTGTTTTGGAACTATGCCTAAAATCAGGACAAGTGACTTCCATGCCAGTGCATCTCAGAGCCCCTCTCTGGTGCATGGTCTGGAGGCCGAAAGACAAAGGTCATAGGAATAATTTGGATCCCAATCAGAAACTGCCTTTTCAGTAAACAGGAAGATCTTTTGGTACGGTTTCACTTGGAAAAGTTAGTTTCTTAGAGAGATGTGGCCACCTAATTTGTATTAAGCGTATAACCAAAAGACAATCTTGAATGAAATTGAAATATCGAAAGATTCCAACAGCATTTTTGTCAGTGCTGATTGCTGCTGTGCAACATGTATTTCTTGTGATTGTATCACGTAGTATTCTAATTTACAAGGAAAAAATGATAAAAGGAATTAGAGCAACAAAGAAAGAGATTTTATGCAAAACTCCAACTCCTCTCTCCTCCTTCCCCACCCCCAAAGAAATGAGTACCTTTGGCATAAGTATTAAGTGGAGCACTTTGTATTTTTCGTCTCTTCTGTAGAAGTTAGGTGGTGTGTAGTTGTCTGCACAAGGTAATGAGTTACGGTGAGTATCTAGATGAATGGATGACTTGAAAACATTTGTACATTTTTCTGAGTGAAGAGCTGGCAATTTGTTTGCCAGGTTAGGAAACAGAAGAAGTTAAGGTTTAAGGTGACTGTATTCATTACAGATAAAGCTAACCCTGTTTTTTAAGGTACTTTTATTCCAATATACTTTAGAGGACATTCACATTGTAGAGGGCATATAATGTATAGGCAAGTATGCATAATATATGAAATATATATGCATATCAAACATAACACAAGTAAAATATGGCCTGAGAAGTTACATAATGTCAGATAAGTAGTTACTGACTATAGTACAGAAAGCTCCATAGGAAGATGAGCAAATCTTCCACAGGTATAAAGCATTGATCTGTACAAGTAGCGATGACCATTGCAACCCTTGCATATTTAGAAAGCAGAGCTAATTAGAAGTTATAAACAATTGCACTGAAGAGCAGTTCATAACTGTGTATAAAGTGCAGGAATCAATGGCAATTTGCTCTTTCTGATTCCAGTTTGTTCCCCTGGGTTTTATGGACACCGCTGCAGCCAGACATGTCCACAGTGTGTACACAGCAGTGGCCCCTGCCACCATATTACTGGATTATGTGACTGCTTACCTGGATTTACTGGAGCCCTCTGTAATGAAGGTACAAGCTATAGTAAAAACTCTGTGGGGTGCAGAGACCAGGCGCTGTTTTTCATTCCGTCTACTGAAAGTATAAAACAAAAAGTGATTTCTGTTGTGGCATGTGCAGTTTACAAATAGAGAGTCTTAAGCAGTTTAAAGCTCTCTGAAAGTATGAAAAATATCTTTCTTCAAAACAGCACTTTATGCTTATATATATTATTTTTATAATGAGTATGTATAATGGGCTTACCAGAATTTGTAATGCATGCTGCTATATTATACTAAGAAATACTTTTCTTGATCCAAATATAAATCTCTTATTCTTGAAATAAAGAAATCACAATTTTGTGCTGATTACTAAAGGAATTCTAACACTGGTAACTTGTTCTCAGTATGTCCCAGTGGCAGATTTGGCAAGAACTGCGTTGGAATATGCACCTGCACCAATAATGGAACATGTAATCCTATTGACAGATCCTGCCAGTGTTACCCTGGTTGGATTGGTAGTGACTGCTCTCAGCGTAAGTATCAGCTTTTTTTCCTTTATTTTTGAAGCAATCAAGGTTCAGCTACATAAATTCTCTCTTTGTTGGTAAAGAAATACTGGATAAATCAGAAATGAGGACTTCATGGTATTTAATTAAGAGATCCTAAAGTTTACTGCATTTCATTTGCACTATCATAAACACAATGAATTTTCTAGTAAGTGGGCTGGAGCATACAACTGGGTAATCCATTTTCAGTCTTCCTCTGCCTACAGATGAGTTTTAGAGAATATGCATCAGGCTTGTCTCAGAAGTGTGCTGCCAAAGGACAAGAGACAATGCTCACAGATTACATCAAGGGCAACTCTAACAGGATGCAAGAAAAAAAATTCCTCCAAAGCTCCAAAGTCTCCATTCTGGAAGAACTTGTGAAATTTTTATTGTTGGAGATCCTTGGAGTAGAATATTGGACCAAATGATTCCAAAGGTCTCTTCCGACCTGAAGCATTCTGTGATTTGTGAATTTGCATTGTGCAGAGGCTACATGACCTGTTATTTGCTAGCATGTGCAATTATGTAGTCTCCTCACAGTAAATGTTGTAAGCATCCCATGATTTGTATCCTCAGGACAGTTTTATGAATATTCGTGGCCTTTTTGTTTTGTTTTGTTCAGTTTTGTTTTTTAACTTCCATTGCATAGAGAGCTACAGGCAAGGCTCAGAACAAAGCCAAGATTTTCTCAAGTAGCAAGTCTGTACTGTGGTTGTGAGAACAAGCTCATTGTTCTTAAATTTGTTAACATCTTATTAGGAAATCTCTTTCGCTATGACTTTTTGTAAGTACTTTTTTTTTTCCTTCCTTTCATAAAGAAGTTTCACAGATGCACATTCTTAGTGTTGTTCTACCTCACTTGATTTGTGCATGGTCTGCTAATCAGTGAAGACTTGGTTACTGACATAAAAAGCAGGCCTGGGCCCTAGTTTTCTTATATTTGATCAAGTTATTTTATTAAATAATTACTAAATAAGGCATTCTCCAGATGCCTTACTGGATCCATACAAATTACTGTTGACAAGAAAGAACTAGATGAAGCAAAATTTTCAGAGGAAGCACATAGCTAATTGTATAAGGTACCAAAATCCACACAATCTGCAATGCATGCATGTAAAAATTTCAATCAATGTTACCCACTAAACCACATCTCTAAACACCAGGTCCAACCTTTAATGTAGCATCTAAGAGTGTATGTAGCATCTAACAGTGGAAATGCAGGGAGCAATCTTAGTATTGTTCTTCAGGTGTAGGCTACAAGATATATTTCAGACTTCTCTGTTCTCCTTCACATCTGGGGCTTGAAAGGCTTATCTCTTTAACTGTGCTCAGGTTGTCTTCAACTGTATGTCTTCAGATGAACTTAAGGAAGCTTACATGGCTTTCTCCACAAGAAAGCCATGTAAGCCATGTTAAGCGTCCTAGTTCCTAAGAATTGAATATGTATCACTGGTTTCATACATTCAGTCTTTTTGAGCACTTTTTGTCTTTAGTAAAATGAATCCATAACTTATAAAAGTCTGTGGCTATTGTCTCTAAATGGAGCAGCCCAAAATATTTGTTTAAAAGAAAAACTACGAACCCCAAACCAAACAGCCCTCTCATGTGCTTGTAAGCAGCTCTCCATTCATGAGTACCACAGAACTTGTCATTTGTGATTGATTACTTTCTCTTGGTTGTTTCAGCTTGCCCACCTTCACACTGGGGACCAAACTGCATCCACACGTGCAACTGCCATAATGGAGCTTACTGCAGTGCCTACGATGGAGAGTGCAAATGTACCCCAGGATGGACTGGCCTTTACTGTACACAGCGTATGTAACTTATTGTCCATTCATAGTCTTAACATGTCTACAAATCAGTGACAAAATTTTCCTTCAGTATTTTCACACTTTGTTAATTTCTGCTGCTGCTGCTAAGCCTTTCTCATCCAGAAGATGCAAGGCATAGCCTCCACGGTTGCAGGGGAAGGCCCTGCAAAATCACTGGAGGCGTGCTGGCCATTGCATTTGTGCTCCTTTTTAGCCTTCCTTCAGAGGAAGATAACCTTTGGCCACAGGCAGACATCCCAGTGGAAAAAGCTGTCATGTGCACATGCAGAACAAATGACTGGCATTCAGGTGCTACCACTATACCTGTACAGTTATGGCTGCGGACCATAGCATGGTTAATGTTAAATATGTACCAGGCAAGATGACGGTACCATGTAAATCTTTCACTCTCCAAAACCTCCCTAAGAAATACTGTTGCAGTGGAGAACCAACAACCAAGATAATAACATAACACAATGCTCACAAAAGCCATGAGAATAGCTTCTGGCTTAGCTGTGGCTGTGATCTACCGAGGTGTAGTCCCTGTTGTCATTCCAAAATGGTCAGACTACATCTCTGACCTGTAGCTGTTACATCCAGGGGGCAACTGCAACAGCAGCTGTAGGTCAGTAGCTGTAATTCACAGTTCTATGTAGAAACGATTTTACTTGGAACTTAGAAACATAAATTCACTAAGTTGTTATTCTATCATTTGTTTTGGATTTTAGGTAATTAGTACTTGAATACTGATTTTTTCCTGAGACCTTTTCATCCAAGTAAAAATACAAAAAGTACAGCAACTGTGTAGGTATGTGGCACACATTATGTGCTTGGCAACAATTCATACAAAGTCTGAGAAACTTTAGATACTGACAAGTTGTCTTCTTATCTTTATTACAAATTATAAATTAATGGCTTCAGTTTGGTTTATCAATAGAGGTATCCACACTTTCTGTAATCCGGGCACATCCATTATCTTCAAACTAACGAAAAATAAGACTACTGACTGTTTAGCATGCCATGTTTAAATAACGTTTTCATAAAATCAGAATTCTCTTTTTCAGCTGAACAATGTCATAGTGGCAGGAAGTAACACATACATTATAGTGCCATATGGATGCAGCTCTGGAAAACACTCACTGTTTTGGTTCAGCTGTCAGCTATCATGGTTATTTTGCTTCCTGCTGGTGAATAATGATCTCTTTGCGGTGATATATCTTCTTCATACTGAAATGGTATCTTTGTGAAGAGCTGAGATTCAATATGTTATTTTTATTCTTTTATGATTTGACATCAGCTGTGTAGAAAATATGTCCAAAGGTTCATTCATCACTAATCAGAATGACTGCTCTGGTTCACAAAGTACCCTCTTTCTCCTTAAAACATATTTCTTCGAGGAGCCCTTCTTGCTGCCTTCTTATGATCATCTGCTGTCCCCAAAATTTGCAATCTCATTTTTATGTATTTGTTGCCTAATGAATATTCTAAATCCCTTAAAATGAGGTAGGTCTTAATCTGTTGTGTTTATACAGTGCCACATTGAAATGGCTTTTCAATGACATACTTAATCAGAATATTTGAATTTATTGCTAGAGCACCTGTTTCACTCCTTTTTTCCTCTCCCTCCTTGTTTTGCAGGATGTCCCCTTGGGTTTTATGGGAAGGATTGTGCATTGATATGCCAATGTCAGAATGGAGCTGATTGCGACCACATCAGTGGGCAGTGTACCTGCCGCACAGGATTCATGGGGAAGCACTGTCAGCAGAGTGAGTAGGAACGGGAGTTGTCCATGCTTGATAACTAACACCAAACCCTGAGCCAAGCTCCTGTTATTTTGGCAAGTGCTGTGATGCAACCTCCTGGCTTCAGTGAGAATCTTAACTGTGCAAGAGCTTCAGGAGTCAGACCCAGGCTAGTTCCAAACAGATAAATGCCCCCTGAATTAGTTATTAAGACTGATTATGATGGTGGTTGTTTCTTTCACCTTGTAGCTACATTTCAGAGGCGTTTGTACCATATTCTAGCTGCTTTGGACATAATGCTTAAAAAAAACCAGCTCTGACACGTAAAAGTAACAAATTAGTCTGAATAATTATCATTAGCATAAAGAACAATGAAAATTATTAGTTAGAAAACTATAGATAAGTAGTATCACATCATTACTAGGATAAAATTAAAATTTGTGATGTGTCTTTACAATTCAGATGGATTATAAAAGCATAATAAATGTCATTTTATTTTCCTACATGTGATTCTTTACCCCAGAAAATTAAGAATAGCACCACTGACATCAGTGGTGGTATAATGTTGTACAACATTAAAAGATAATCAGGCTCATAAAGACAGAAAGCTCGTGAAGACAGAACTCTATTAGTGAAGCATTACAGTGTGAGTGGTGCTCTCCATATTCATGCATTAGTGCAATGTGAAGCAATCCATTCCACACAAGGTCCCACATACCCCTAATTTAACTTAATTACTATTTTGAAGATTTAAACTTGTGTTTTTTGTCAGCACTGTGCATAAGTCTTTGGTTTTGATATGTGGGGGTTGTTCTGTATTATCTATGGCATGTCACACCTGGCAGTACTCTAACAGAAGGGAGGGGAGGTTACCATGTATTGAACTTTATCCCCACAGACACAGTTTATTCCCTCAGCAGTGAGCCTAGCTCCAGCTGCTGGAGGTGTTTTGTAGGTAAGGCTAATGGGCACCTGGGGCAGAACCACTGAAAATACAGTAAAGTACTTTTTTTTCCTAAGAAAAATACAGTTACAATGAAATCAAAATATTTTGGAGGAATATGTTTATTTCAGTAAAATGATACATTGCAACATGTAATTATTAGTTATTTAAATTTTCTTATTCTACTCTGATGATATCAGGATGTTTCACTTAAAAATGAGAATAATGCTTAGGAAAAGGTGAAGTTTTTAAGATCCTCTTCTGATGTCATCATATCAAAATATTATTTCAAATACTTTAGCAAATCTAGCTGTGTTAGGATGTTTATAGATTTGACATTTTATACTATAATTTGGTAATGATGGTTCAACAATATTAAACTAAGTGTTCTGATATTTATGAATTGGAACTTCAGTTTTAAAGAATTGACTTTGCATTCCAGTTTAGATTTCAAGATGCCAAAGTATATCTTGGAATAGTATCTTTTGCACAGACATTGACTTCATTGGTTGTAATCTTGTTTTATGGAATGTAACCAAGAGAAGGTGGTGGTATATAAGCAGGAAGTTACACGTGCATCTGGATTTATCAAGATTGCAAAGAAGTTTTTTTGTCACCTATTGTGTTATATTATCTCATAAATTATTGTAAACTAGGAATACATAAAAGATGTGTTAGATTTTTTTTTAAAGGACAAAATAATATAGTTAAAAATCCTGAGGTTCAGAAATTTGAGTCTCAGAAAGAGAAACACCACCCTTCCTCAAACTATCAGTACTACAACAATGTAACAACTCACACAGTAACACAGGTGTCAATATGAAAGAAATAATTTTTATCAGTGTAGGATAATCTTCTATCATGCTAATTATGTGATGAAGGATACATTTTGATTGGTAATTATTTATTGTATACAAATCATTCTGGGAGAGACAAATGCATGTAAAACTGTTCCAATTAAGTTATTTTTCATAATTTAATATTTTTCTACTCCGTGTAGCTTCTCAGTGTACACATTATGGTATCAAAGCGTGCTATAAGCAGTCTGGGATCAGTTTAATTTTTATGTAAGTAGGTGGTGCATATTAGTCTTGCAGTCCTAGTCTCTTGCCCTGTCACCACATTAACACATCTGTCATGGGCATAACACCAGCCAGATGCCTGGCATCACTCCTGTCATTACAGGGTTCTTCAAGCACTTAGATCTGTGTAACGTGTGAGACCAGGCATGCCTAGTCTTCGCTGTCTTCTGCCTTTCTAATCTGTTTCTTTTTCCGTTTTTCACACGCACACACACACGTAGGTAGAGCGTTCCTCTTCATAAAATCTTTCAGTTCTACCACTAATAAGATATCGCCATCTGCGGGCCATGTGGAAAAACATCCGTGGTTAGACAGCAAATGGTAGCTGGTGTAGTGCTGTAGGCCTGCAATACATTCAGATCTGTATACATTTCAGAAGCGCTAACTGTCTGCTTTTCATTTACACGTATTTTGTCTAATTCTGTGCAGAATGCCCTCAAGGTACCTATGGGTACGGATGCCGGCAGATATGTGACTGTCTGAACAACTCGACCTGTGACCACATCACAGGGACGTGTTACTGCAGCCCGGGCTGGAAGGGGGCCAGGTGTGATCAAGGTAACGTGCCAAAATTACTGTAGATGCTGAAAATTACTGTAATTATTTTCTCTAAAACTTAGTCAACCTATTTGACTATTTGAGGTCTACCTATTCAACAACCTATTTGAGGTCGTCTATGCATCAGCCATTAAATTAATTTTGTGTGTGTTTAATACGTGTTTAAATTGTCTTTTTACAAATTGTATATATTTTGTATATTTGTGAGTATTAGATGCCTCAGTGGTAGTTTATTGGACCAAAGCACTCAGGTGCTGATTGCATTAAATGTTTTACAGTGCTGTACTGTCCAAAGCTGCTGATAAGAGCATGCACTTTATCTGCTCTGCACTTTTGCCTAGAAAATTTCTTTTTTCTTACTTTTTCACCTCTTTCTGTGAAAAAGATGAACGATATTCCTCCAGGCTAGGGCTGTTTTTATGTTGGTTTCTGACATAGTTCTATTTTGGCATTATGAAGTACAGTTAAAATTAACAGAAAGAAAGATTGAGAAGTGAAATATTGTCTTCTGCTCCTGACACGTGAGCCTCATAATTTATGTAATATATTTTCATTTCTTTTTGTATTTCAGCTGGTGTAATTATAGTGGGAAACTTGAACAGTTTAAGCCGTACCAGTACTGCCATCCCTGCTGATTCTTACCAGATAGGGGCTATAGCAGGCATTATCATTCTTGTCTTGGTTGTACTTTTCCTGCTAGTGCTGTTCATCATTTACAGACAAAAGCAGAAAGGGAAAGAAACAAATATGCCCTCAGTGACCTATACACCTGCTATGAGAGTCATCAATGCAGATTACACCATTTCAGGTAAGTGAGATTTAGAACAGATTGTTTCCTCTGTCTCTTGACTTTGTGTTTTCAGTCGAGCTCTGACAGGGTTCATATAACAGGGTTGAATGTGCGTTTCACCTTTCTACATTAGTGAAGGCTGCTCTGAGCAGGAGTGTATTTGTCACCAGAGAGTGCATCTACAAGTCTGCTTTGCAAGCCTCTCTTGAAAGAGACGGGGAGGGTTCTTCTGTCTTTAGGAAAGAGGAGTCAGACTCACTGTTTCCTATGGCACTTTATAGCAGAGCAGCCCCTGGGACCACACTACTTACTAGTAAACCAGCACACCAGAGCAGTGGCAGGCTTGTGTCACCTTCCAGCTGCCAGAGACAGTTCAACATGGTTCAGAAGGATGCTGGTTCAGCATCTGTAACTGTTTAGTTTGTTCTGTATCGTAGTCGTTTCATCTGTGCATTTAGTACAAAAAAGCTGGTATATGCTGGTAAAATATGCTACTTGCTAAATAAAGGATCAAGTGGTCATATATCTTGCTTTACTCAGTAACATTTTACACCCCTAAATATTTTTCTGTATTAATCAGTGGATATATGGACCTCACTATTCCTCTGTGCCTAGTTTTAAACAGACTTGGAAAGTGTGGCAAAATGTAGTTTCTGCTGGGACTTCAAATTCAATGCCAACAGCTTGTATACAGAAAGACTGCTATAGATTGAGGAAATCAGAATTTCTCACTAGCTGCAGCAAGTCTGTGTAGAGGGGCAGAGTGGTCCAAGTTTGAAATAGGTCAGGGGAAGGAGCAATGTTCCTGAAACAGGACAGGAGTTTTTGATCCATGGATGTGAGTTGGGATGCAGGTGTACATGAAAATTCAGGTAATCCTTTGTTTTGCTCACAGCTATTAAGGAAGCTGGCAGCTAAAGAAGCCAGCAGAAGCAGTTGTCAGAGCAAAGAAAGATATACCAGCGAAGACAGTGGTGCTGTTTAAGCACCAGAAAATGTTGCTGTGAACTCTATGGTGAAAGTGTCTATGACTTGGACAATGCCATGGTTACAGATGCAAAATGAAACAAGGGATCAGAGCAGAAAGGAAAGTCATTAAGACTTTAATGTCTCAAGACATTAATACTTGAGAATGCTCTTGCTAAAAGTGGGGATGCAACTAGTCAGTTACTGCTCTGTATCTCTTATTCATTTAGATGTATGCAAGATTTCTAGATTTTTATTCAAGAAACTCCAGACTAGATTCTGAAATCAATGTAGCACTGTGGAAAACATAGATTAAGAAAGAAATTGCATGTTATTTTAAGTTGATCATTTTCTTTTTTCGTTTCCTTTTCAGAAACCATCCCTCACAGTAATGGTGGAAATGCTAACAGTCACTATTTCTCCAACCCTAGTTATCACACTCTAACACAGTGCACTACCCCACCTCATGTCAACAACATGGACAGGCTGACCCTGGCAAAGGTAAAGCTGAAAAATCTAGATTCTTCTGTGTAGATTAGCTGCCAATTTATTTTACTATGTTCCCTCTCATTGGATTTATTTTGCTTTCCCTGACTATCTCCTAGTGGCATGCATCAATCCCCTAACAGTTTCAGTTTCTATTATCTGTCTTCCTTTGAAATAGGCAAAAAACAATCAGCTGTTTGTGAACCTTAAAAATGTGGAACCTGGAAAACGAGGCACCATGATGGACTACACTGGAACACTGCCTGCTGACTGGAAACATGGTGGTTACCTCAATGAGCTCGGTAAGAAAAAAATCAATGTTATTTTTATTGTAGCTGAGATGGAATAGAAAACAGATTTTTTATTTTTTTTTTCCATGTTCTCCAGTCAGCATATCAGAATGGTTCTTCTGTGACACTAGTAAGCCTTGTTTGTAGTATCAGGTTTGTCAGATTCTGTGAGGCTCAGGGTTATGGGTTTGTCCTTCCTTTAAAGCAGTACCCATACAGAGGAAAAAGTGACTCCTTATGAGGGACTGTCAATCAATCTGATGCTCCATTTCATGCCCCATGGAGGCGTGATATGCAAAAGATCTCATTTTTATAAAAAGTTTTTCATATTAATTAATGTCATAATGCAATGAATGTTTTACAGTAGTGTGTTTTGTAGTGTTTTTGTTTGGCAAAACTATGATTTCATAGTAAATAAATGAGAGGTTGCATATATCTTTTTTTTTTTTTTTTTTTTTTAATCCCCATTGTCTTGAATCTGAGATTTATATTGAGATAAATTTGTTCCTAACAGCTAATTGTAAAGCTGTAGACCTAGGCACTAGTAGTTCAGGCCATTCCCTCAGGTCAAAGAGCTGTAAATGAGTGACCTTGGACAACACAGTGGGAGTAATTAACTGTGAAAGCAAAATACCAAGAAGTGGAGTGAACTTCCATACTCTGAGGTTTTCAGGTCAAGATGGGATGCCTTTCTGGTAGATACAGTTTACCCAGACAGAAGTTAATATGTGTTAATCAAACATCAGTTATTAGGCTCATTCAAGAGTAACTGGGTAAAATGTAATGGCCTGTGACTTGTGTGAGGTCAAACAGGTAATTTCATAGTCCTTTATAACCTTACCCACCTTTCTTGTTCAGAGAGCTACTGAAAGCTTGCAGATACTAATAATGCTTTTGCAACCCTATATTGGGCAGTCTCACAGGGCTTATGAGAGAATACTTCCACTAAGGTAGAAATTAATCCCAAAGGTAATTTGAAAAATATAGAAGCTGTTATGTAATCAGTTTTCTTTGATTTTAAAACTTCTCTGGTTTTGATGTCATTTTTCTCAGGTGCTTTTGGACTTGATAGGGGATATTTGGGAAAATCCCTGAAAGGTGAGTTTTTTCCTGTTGCATTTAGATGAAATGACATCAATATTCAGTTTAGTCTTATAAATTATATTTGGTTTCTGCAAAGAGAATATAATATAATTTTGGACTAAATTACTGTGTAATTGAATCAATGCCATAAATGCATGAATTTTTGTTTGTGTATTTTATTTTTTGTTTTTTGAGGGTAGGTTTCTTAAAACAAAGTGAACCACACACACAAAAACAAAAAACCTCAAGGCTTTCTAAGTCCATTATGTGTCCCATACAACAAATGTTTCTGTAATGCACGAGGCACAAAATGGCTCTTATTCTAGACAGGTGAAGAAGAATTTCAGCTTAGTGAGCTAGGTAAGGATGCATGCTGCCTCAGATGAAAGGCTTTAAAAGAGAACCAATTCCTCTTGCAAATGGCATGGACAGTGTAGGACTACATAATCACAAACAAGCCTGCAATGCTTCAACATGCTCACTGCAAGACTTTGGAATGTTTATCAAAGTATGAATGCATAGAGAAGAATAAAAAGCTTGGGACATTCACGATAATGATGGTATTTTGATATTTTGAATTATCCAGTTTACTCATAAGACTTGATGCTGGACCATACTTGTGAATGCAACTGTTTTTGTTTTATGACTGAGGTATAGCAAGGGTGATTGGAAAAGTGTAGCTAAGTAAGTTAAATATGTTGAAAAGAACAGATGGTTTGTCACCTCACTTATAATACTGGACAATTTAAGCTGGAGAAGTAATTTGCAATATATTGCTACTTGAGATTCCCTGGTTTTGCTGGACTAGAAGGGTCTTAATGCAACATATCTTAAAGGAGACACAAGTTTATGAGCACATACCCACTGGCAGGCTTACCAAAGTCATTCTCAAGCTGAATCTTTACTCAGGAACCAGTTGAGAAAGTCTCAGCTCTGAAGTTTAAATAATACAACATACCACAGAGCAACACAGAGAATAAAGTAACACAGACATCACAAAATCTCTTAAGAAAAACTTCTGAGAAACTCTTTTGGTGTGGCTGCATGCTCAAACTTTGCACCAAATAGGCCATCTCTAGAAGCCACCTTGCCATTGCTATCAGAAATAGTCTGTTAGATCACTTATTTTAATCCTGTCCTTAGTTCAGCACTTGCAAAGGCAAAAGTATTCTGAAGACCGTATAAAAATCTGATTCTACACATTGTCTGTATTTAATGCTAGCTTCTATCTTAATCAGAAGTGAAGTTACTCAGATGTTTTGCTGATGGCAAGATCTATCTTGCCATCAGCAAAAGGGGTTAATTGCTGTATAACAATTTGGAAATGTTATGACTAGTTTCAATATAAATACTCATGTATGAGTGACTTTTAAAACTCAAGGTTAAAGAAAGTCTGTGTAATTTCAGAGTTGTGTAAAAGTGGAAATGCATTTTGCTCTGTTTATTATCAACATCCAAATTACATTGTGTACTTGAGAGAGTATGTTTTTCTTTTTTCAGATCTAGTGAAGAACTCAGAATACAATTTAAGCAATTGCTCATTGAGTAGCTCTGAAAACCCTTACGCTACTATAAAAGACCCACCAGCTCTTGTACCAAAGAGTTCAGAATGTGGCTATGTTGAAATGAAGTCACCAGCTCGCAGGGACTCCCCATACGCTGAGATTGCCAGCTCTGCTTCAGCCAATAAAAATGTTTATGAAGTTGGTAAGTAGAAATTCTGCTTCGAGATTTTGAAGGTTAATAAGAGGAAGCACAAAATTCTTTTCCTTTGAATCAATTTAATGAAAACACATGAAAAAATACCTACTGAAAAAAATTATGATCCTTTCAAGTTCTATTTTTTGTTCAAAAACTGTAAAAACAAACTCATTATTGTCAGATAAGTGGTGTAATTCACAAGAGCACCATTTAAAAATGCCTTGAGCTCTATGTTCCATAATCCACAGGTACCTCTGGATTTCCTTAGTTTGAAAGTCTTTCTGTAAACAACAGCAGAAGATATGCTCAGTTTTTAACTGCAATATAATTCAGATCTGTTAAGTACTGAACACAGGTGGAACAAGTATATAGGAGGGATAGAAAAGGTCTGTTTCCTCTCCATGAGCAGAAAAGTTCATTTTCACCCACAGAAGTGATATTTTGATGATAGGAGTCCTATATGGTTGCTGCATTACTGTAGTTACAGAAAACATTAGGGTCTTGTAGCATATTATTTCCCTAATGGTCTCAAGACCAGAATAATGTGTGTGTCACACATTACAGGACACCATTTTCCATTACTGTTCACAGTTAGCTATTCTTCTGAAATACATCAGTATTTATGTTGTATTTTTTAAGGATTTTTATAAGATCTTGATTAAAATCCCCCATTTAAAAAAAAAAATAATCTTTATTTTTTTTATTTGTCCATATAGAGAGAACATACATGTATGCTGATCCACTTGGTTCTGTCATTAAATATACTCATGGTAGGGCCCCGATGCAAGCTTAGAGACATTATTTGGTGTAAAGCTGGAATGCCTTAGCATCAACTCGCCAACACACCTTCATTTCAGGACTCAGCATGACAAGGAATCTTTGTCTTGGAGGAGATAGAATATTTTGTTATGCAAACTGCAATGAAATACAGTGTTTTCTCTTTGCCATTTCTTGTGCTGAACATATGCGCTCTCTTTTATTGCAGAACCAACAGTGAGCGTTGTCCAGGGAGCATTCAGCAGCAGTGGACGTTTCAGCCAGGATCCTTATGATCTTCCGAAAAACAGCCACATTCCATGTCACTATGACTTGCTACCAGTTCGAGACAGCCCCACATCCTCTACAAAGGAGGTTGGCAGTGAATGACCCCAAAAGCTGAAGTGTAGCACAGTGGGACTCTCAAGGGGACAAGTGGCATGGCTCCTTCCTCTAGTTTACCATCCTATGGCTCCTAATCTGTCCAGCAGGCGATTGCTGTACATAAAACAGGAATCTCTACATGAAGTTTGTGTTGTGTATACAAGTGACGGATGGACAAATGCCACACTTGGGAGACCTTGATTGTTCTTTTTTTTTTTTTTTTCATGGCAGTTAATTTTATAGAAACAGGTATACAACACATTTATACTGTAATATACTGGCTTAAAAATCTTAGTTTGCAGATTGGTTTTGCTAACAGGTCCCACTTCAGCTACTTTATATGTGGACTTGATATTTGTCATGTTTCAAAGTAGAAATACTCCCAGGACAGTGTGACTTGCCAAATGCCACTTTATACAGGTGATTAGTTATGTAGAAGAAAAACTGCCTTGCCAAATTTTACCTTCCATTCTGATCTTTAGTCAAGACATACTAAGAAACAAGATCAGATGGGTTGTGAGTAAGCACAATGCTGCAATTGTTTGGGAATTCCATCATTAGGCATTTTTTGTCCCTTACTGATGGTGGGAATACTTTGCTTGAATAGTTTTGAAGATGACAAAAGCATTGCATACATCAATATTATATGATGCCTCAAGATCTCTGGGTACTCCAAACCCAGCACCAGTCCTCAACAAATCTTTTGCTACATTTCAACTCCATATGCTGCAGTTCTGACCACTATTTCTTCCATACACAACTAATAATCCACAACATATCAGTAATTACTTCATAAAATATGTAAATTAAATCAGATTATTTTTGTCAGCATGGACTGAGTGTGTAAGGAGTGGAAAAAGGTGATGAATTATGTAAACCTGACTTGCAATGAAAGGTTTACATTTTATAAACAGGTAGTAATAATTACTGTAATATAGGGTAAAAACAGTTAAATGTTGTGATTTTTTTCTTAGAAATAACTAAGCAATCTCTGTGCATACTTGCTAAAGGCACCTTTTCTTTTTTATAGTTGATGTAGGGGAAAACATGCTTAAGCTGGTCTTTTGCATTGCTAATAACGTGACACATGTACTCCCATTCTTCATTAACTTCTGTCTCAATTTTTAAGGTGTATGTCTGTGTTCCTAGTGATCTAGCTTGTAATTGCAAAAAATATTCTACTGTGTGTCTTTTTTTTTTTTTTTTTTGCATTTTTGCATTTTTGCCAACTGGCCTTTACTTTGTCTGGTTAAAGAGACCTCTGGGTGGAGGAAGAGGATTAAAGTAAGGATAATGTCATAGTGATACTATAAGAGGTGGTTAGCAATTACATAATAGTTTAACTTTATGAAATGAATTCATTGGAAAAATAAAATATCAAGGTGTTTTTGTTGGGGATAATAACAATGCAAAAAAAGTATTAAAAAAAAAAAACGGAAAAAAAAAAACAGACTGCCTCTTTGAAGTGTAGCTCATTCTGTTGACTACATGGATGGAGACCATCCTTCCAAAAGGATCTTTTCTCTGTTTGAAACAGTCTGAAAAAGTAAAGATACCTTTAGAAACCTAAAAAAGATATTCTCAGCTGTTGCAATATTACTTCCAGCTGCTTGTACGGTGATGCCATCTGCTGATGTGCTTGTGACACAATCGCAGCAGTCTTCACCCTGCCCTAGCACCAACTCTGTAGCTTGTTATGAGGAGTTTAGTGCTTGCATACTATGGCATACAATGGGAAGCATAAAGTCCTACTAGTCTCTTCTTTCTGCACTGGAGTCACATTTTGGCACATGAGACCTGTGATACACTCACTATATGATGTGAAGTGGAGCTGATAGGTCAGTAGTCTGGTATGTGTGCCGGCTCAGCACAGGGACCGCTGTGACAGTTTTAAGCCTGGAGTGCAGCAGAGCCTGAGACAATGAATTATCTATCATGGTGGAATAGATGCACTCCTGTGAAAATCACAACCAGTTGCCATTGAAATACTAAATGCAACAGGGTATCAAATGGAAAAACAAACAAACACACACTTTTGGAAATGTTTTTGAAAACAAACCCCTCGTTTGAAATGGAACTACCATGTGCTTTTATTTGTTGTCATTGAAGTGGTGATACATGAGAGTTCTGCATCAGAGACTTTGTAGCAGGTGTGCTTAACCTCGGGGAAAGCACATGCCTGTTTGCAGCGCCCCTTAATGGTCCTGGTTCTTGCTGGTTGTAAGCACTGACCTTTGCACTTCCTTGGAACAAACTTGATCAGCTTTGGTCATTGTCAGCATAGCAATTAAATACAAGGTTTTGAAAGCCAGTCACCATTTAATCCCTCCATAAAACAAATTTGTGTGCATATAGGAACATGTAGTGCTAATGGTATATACATGTGTTTGTACTGCGTGAAACAGACTTTAAAATAAAACCTTTCTTTGAAGCCGTGAATAGAAAATGCTGTATTTGGCAATTGTAAGCTCACAAAAAAATATTTTCTTACTCTGTATAAAATGTGGAGACCTCTAGATAAATAAATCCTCATCACAGAAACAGTTCTTTTTTAATATGAAGCAATGAAGAGCTCAATACATGATTTTTAATTGGTTTGAAAACTTCCTCTAGTGATATATTCAGCCAGATATTTGTGAGAACAAATGAATTTCTGATACTTTTGCCAATTGTGTATGTTCTAAGTATATACATAGCCATGTATACATAGCCAACCTTTCTGTGAGTAAAAATCCTGCTGTGTAGTCAGCGTAAGCAATGTCTGGATATGTCTGAGCTGTATTTGCAGTACATCTAGGTCAAGTAAATGACTTGTGAATTCACTTCAGCGGATGGTTGTTAGTAGACACTCACAAAATGGGTTGCCTGTAGGGGTAATACATTCCTTTTGAATGGTATCCTTATATCATTCATTTGAGAGGAAAAAAAGCACCTGGGACTTCTGTTTGCAATCTTTCTATCTCCTGCACGGCTGTTAAGGAGGCTAGCTCTGGAGTACATCTGTTATCAATTTAACAGATTCAAAACTCAACTCTCATGACTGTAACAATCCTTTATGCAGATCATAGTCCGCTCTTAAAGAACTAAAATGCTTTTGAACATATATTCCATATGCTGGTGGGAACTTAATGAGTAAGTTGATGCAATAGTTTTACCAAACACCAGCTACACAGAGAATTGGCTTCACCACAGATAGGATTGGAAATAAATGCTTGTTTCTACATGTTCACATGATAAGAGTGAGAAATATAGCACTGAAAAATTGAGATAGCTATCCCCTAGCAAGTTGTTTAGCAGTTTAATAAAGTGCAAAATTCCACACAAAGTGAATAGCTGATTTTAAAGAATGTGGTAAGTATAAACTTTAAGTTTAAATAGTACAGGCTTATTAATTCTGGTCACTTAAAAGCATAATAAACCCCAAGGGCTTTTTATTTTATCAAATATTTTTAATATTTTAAACACACTGTTATGCATAAACTTTGTCCTTATCTTGATCTACTCAGAGAACTCCCATCAATTTTAATTGTAAATGCACGTGCAGATTAGAGGAGAATGAAGATTTTGTTGTAATCGTACTTTCTGCTAAGACAATCTGCAAAGTCAAGTTAATACTGAAATTAGAATAAAAGTTCAGAAGCAGAAAATGCATCATTTAACATACGTTGAATTTTCAAAGTACTGTGACTACAATTGGATATTTTAATTAGATGTTTCCAAATAGTGATCCTTACGCTGAAGCTCTATAATCCAGACTGAAGAATACAGAGCTAATTTTGACAAAAATGCTTTATATTAAAGATTGTATATATAGTAGTTTAAATGACTGAAAACAATTGTGTGTGTGTTTATTAATTACTGTATAGAAAATCTTTCCATTTTTGGTACACTTACACTAGTGCTAGAGCACTGAACCTAACCCTTATATTTTCAGTTTTTTAGCCCACAATACTTCACTTTGATAAGACTGAATTGTAATATATTTTTAAAGAAAACCTATCAAGTATGTCTGGATTCTTTTTTTTTTTCCTTTTTTTTTTTTTTTTGTAGCTGTAACAAAACAAAAACAAAAACCTGTTTCATTGTTAAAATATATCTATTTTCCAAAGATGACTGATGTTCGTCATTTTGCCCTTCACTACCATTTATTTCACTTCACATACTTGTAGGTTAACATAATAAAGTTTCTAATGAAAGATGGGAAATGGTTGAATTTATTCCTCCTTCCCCCTCCCCCTTAGGCTCCTTAGGATGAATATTAAATTGAATGGGAAATATAAATAATGTTATCATTGCTGGACCAACAAGTAATGTATTTTATTTTCTCTCATAAAAAGCCAGTAGTTTCTGAGATGCTTTGCAGAATAGCAAGGCTGATTTGGGATTCTAAACTGCTGGACTTTTGTTATTACTGTCAGATCACGCAGGAATCAATTCTCTGAAGCGGGTGACTCTTTCAAACCTGTCTCTTGAATGCATAAAGCTTTGCCCTTGAAAAAGATGTGGAACTGAACTGCCAAAAGCAAGGTGTTTTTCCTTTTTTGTAGGACAATAACATTCGACCGACCAAAGCCAAAGTAAAAACTAATCCATGTAAAAACATGGGGTAAAATGAGATGCTGTTCTTTTTGATTTTTAACTTTGACTCTCTATATGAACTTAAAAGCAGTGGCTACGGGTAGGTGGTGTGGGAAATTGTTCATTGCTATCACCGTTTGCTCAAGGATGAGGGATTTAGCATTAGATACTAACAGAAAAGCGTTACATCCCACTGAAGATTCTTAAGGACTGGTTCAATTATGTTTCGCCCTAAGCAAAGAAGTAGTAGTTAGTTACCATGACACCTACACTGAAGATCATGCCTCAGATTTGTGAGTGATTGTGTGGGTTATACAGATTACTTCTAGGATTCTAACCACCAATAGAAAGTAAAGACTCTCTAGTTCTCCCAGGACCACTTAAAACACCAAGTGGACTGCCTTCAACAGGATAGCCAACAATAAATGAAATGCCTCAAACATATGTGCACATTTTCCAAAAATGACGGGATCTGATGATATTTGCATGGGTTAAATTACCTCATTAACACCTTAAATTTGTGATGAGACTTTACACTGCAATCAGCCAACGTATAACCTCAGCAGCAGTTGAAAAGTAGTTTTTCAAACCAATTACCTGCCTTTGAACAAGTGGCCCGCCTCACTACACCCTCCAGCTCATCCCTTCTCTTCAGAGATAATTATCAGAGATAACATAAGGAAAATTTGATTTCCATTCACTTTAATCTTCCCCTAAATCCCTATCACGGCAGTGCTAATGGTGTGTAAGATTTTGTTCCACATGAACATCATTTTAAAATAGGGAACTGGAAAAGATAACACTTTGAAAACAGCAGCAAGACAAAGAAAAGACTGGATATGAGCTTCTTCTAGCCATTGGTTTATTTTATCACCATGGAACCTAGCATGGTTACTGTATGCTCTGTATGGCACATGAAGACGAAGAGTGTTCCATCAATCAGATTCTTACCGTCATGAGTCTGTGACCCAATCAGCAATAATGGATGGCAATGCAGAAGCTCTGCTACATTTGTCTGAAGAATGCAAACAATTTCTGTGTACCATTATGGTTAAAACCTGCTTCTACTTATTCTTTGAATAACAAAAAGTATGTTGCAAAAAAATTTGGAAAGTAAGGTATTACCAGATGTGGTCTAGAAAAGCACTTTATTATTTTCTTCAAAATAAAAAGGAAAACCTGCACTTCATCTTCTACTGCCTCTTCCTACTCATCTGCATCTTCCTACTCTTTTCCCCTTTTATCTGTGACATTGTTGACTGTGACTGAGGATGGCTAAGACCTGCAACATTAGCTCCTGAAATAACAAGACACAGCACTATTGTGCTTTTCACACTGGGCAAAACAAAAATGAACCAAACAAAAACAAAACCAAAACAGATTAGTGAGTTACTAGTTTGAAGAATAGAGTATGTGAGTCACCCCTTTGACTGCTTCTCCTCCTTATACACTTCTTTTAGCTACCTCTACAGTCTCCAAAGAGGGCCTTAAAATCTAATTTCTATTAAAAGAAGAAAATGCATTCTGCACACAAAAACATATATAACATCACTGATTTATCAAAATTTTCTTTGTAATCACTAATTGACTTTCTTTTTGGTTAATTATTTTAAAATGTGCAGAATACATGTATAACCTTCATTTGATGCAACAAAAACATCTTTGAAACCCTACATTACAGTCACTTAAATGATATGGCGCCAAATGATTTGTACCCCTATTCAGAATCTGATCAGAATTTGTAGTTGAATGAAATTACCCCTCATTTCAAACACATTATATGTAATTAAAATCCACAGAATCATAGCATCCTAAATTGCAAGATACCAGCAAAGATCTTTGAATCCAACTCCTGGTTTCACACAGGGATGTGAAAGAAAATCACACAGTGTGTCTGAGCAACACATTTGCCCTGGCTTGGTGTCATCTGCAAACTTTCTGAGGGAGCACACAATTCCCTCATCCAAATCATCAATAAAGATATCAAAGAGGACGGGCCCAACACTGACCCCTGGGGAACACCATTGGAGACCAGTCTCCAGCTGAATCTGGATCACCCAGCACGGGTCCCCCACGGGTGGGGGCAGCTCCCTCCAGACCCCCTGCTCCACGTGGGCTCCTCTCCACGGGCTGCAGCTCCGGCCCGGGGCCTGCTCCTGCGGGGGCTCTCCATGGGCCGCAGCCTCCTCCAGGCCACATCCACCTGCTCCAGCGGGGGCTCCTCCACCCATGGGGGGGCTGCAGCGTGGAGATCTGCTCCATGGGGGACCCATGGGCTGCAGGGGGACAGCCTGCTCCACCAGGGGCCTCTCCCTGCACAGCCCGCAGGGGAACTGCTGCTGCCTGCCTGCCTGCCTGCAGCACCTCCTGCCCTCCTGCGGCCCTTCTCTTGGGAGCTGCAGGGCTGCTTCTCTCACGCTTTCACAATCCTCTCTCTCCCAGCTGCTGTTGCACAGCACTATTTTCCCCCCTTCCTTAAATCTGCTCCCCCGAAGCCCACCCAGCAGCACTCCCTGCCTCGGCTCTGGCCAGCAGCAGCTCCTTTTTGGAGCCATCTGGAGCTGGCTCTGCTCTGATGCTGACAAGATGGGGCTGCATTCATTTCCAAACTGGCTCTCCTAAAGGCCTTCACCTTTGCATTACATTGAGGCAGCGGTGATCTCAGCCTTATTGTAGTTCTCTGCGTAATGTCGCTCCCAGAAGAGATCCCAAGGTCCAGAACAGACATGGAAATAACTGGGGGGTTGTAAGGAAAACAATTGTATTCCATCCTACAGCAACACCAGAGCTGTCTGGAGAGTTTAGGAGTCATCTGAATTTTGTTATTTGTGTTTGATCTGAACTAAGGAAGAAAGGACCAGTTACTAGAAAAGAATGCATGCCTGACAATGATACAACCAGATGGGAGGCTGTTTGATCTGGGTCTGTGGGTTTTGGATCTGTATGCTGTTGAGGAGATTGTTGGAATTCTGATTACAGAATAAAGAACCTCCAGAAAGTGCAGGACGCCAGTGCTGGATGGAGAGCACGGCTCACACTTTGACGCTTCCTGGGACTGCCTAGCACATTAACAGGTCTCGGCCCAAAATGGCTGTGCTTCAAAAAGGTTTCCCTCTCTCAAGCATTTGCTGCTCTGCACTTCCTTTTCTTTCACTGGAGAGTCAGATCAATTGGTTGCTTTGCACTTGGACATGTTCCTTGGAAAGCTGCTTAAACTCTCTTCAAACCCTGGACTACCTGGGAACTGATTGCTTCCTCTATCTGGCACTGATGCTGTAGCTGGATCCCTCAAAATCCCATTTGACTGCTTCTGCTTCCTGAGCAGGTGACAGAAACTTTCACAACCAGAGAGCAGAGAAGAAGGAGTTGGACTTCTGCATAGGGGAAATATTTGGAAGTTTTGAAGATGTTTCCCCTGCTCAGCTGCCAACCCTACGTTAACCAATCACCTGATCTTTTGCATTCCAGTGTGAGGAAGGTTTTAGCATTTCGTGTCAATAGAGAGCTTGACGGGAAATGCGTTCCCTTCATACATTGTAAACTTTGATTCTTGCCCTATTTGCAAGACTGAGCCATTTATAACACCAGCAAAAGTCTCCAATCAGTTAGGAAGGAAAGTTAGTTCTGAAAATACTCAGTCACCTCTGTGCATGCCAAACCCTTAATGGCACTGTGCAAAACGCAGATTGCAGTGATGAATCGCGTTGTGGAATGAATGGCAACATACATATTTGGCTCCAGATCCAAAATGTCACTTATTTGGCCATTTTATTTAGGGTAGCACTCCCCTCCCCTCCCAATCCCTCCCTGGCCCATTCCTTACTTCCCACCAATACCCCTCCCCTCCCCTTAACTCCCCTCCCCTCCCCTAAACTCCCCTCCCCTAAACTCCCCTCCCCTAAACTCCCCTCCCCTAAACTACCCTAAACTCCCCGCCCATCCCCTAAACTCCCCTAAACTCCCCTAAACTCCCCTCCCCTAAACTCCCCTCCCCTAAACTCCCCTAAACTCCCCTCCCCTCCCCTAAACTCCCCTCCCCTAAACTCCCCTCCCCTCCCCTAAACTCACCTCCCCTCCCCTCCCCTTAACTCCCCTCCCCTAAACTCCCCTAAACTCCCCTCCCCTAAACTCCCCTAAACTCCCCTCCCCTAAACTCCCCTAAACTCTCCTCCCCTCCCCTCCCCTAAACTCCCCTCCCCTAAACTCCCCTAAACTCCCCTAAACTTCCCTCCCCTCCCCTAAACTCCCCTCCCCTCCAATCCCCTAAACTCCCCTCCCCTCCCCTAAACTCCCCTAAACTCCGCTAAACTCCCCTAAACTCCCCTAAACTCCCCTCCCCTCCATTCCCCTAAACTCCCCTCCCCTCCACTCCTCTAATATCCCCTACACTCCACTCCACTCCACTGCCCTATGCTCCTCTACACTTCCCTCCTCTACACTCCCCTCCCTACACTATCCTCTGCTACACTCCCCTGCCCTACACTCCCCTACACTCCCCTTCCCTAGACTCCCCTCCCCTACACTCCCCTAAACTCCCCTCCCCTACATTCCCCTACACTACACTCCCCCAAACCCCCCTACACTACACTCCCCTGCACTCCCCTCCTCTATGCTCATCTCCCCTGCACTCCCCTCCCCTGCACTCCCCTCCCTACACTATCCTCCCCTACACTCCCCTCCCCTACACTCCCCTACACTCCCCTCACTATCCTACACTATCCCAACACTATCCTACACTAGCCTACTCTCCCCTACAATGCCCTACATGCCCCTGCCCTGCCCTGCCCTCCCCTCCCATTCCCTCCCCTCCCCTTCCCTTTCCCTCCCCTTCCCTCCCCTTCCCTCCCCTTCCCTCCCTTCTTGTCCTTTTCTTTCCCCCTCTCTTCTCTTCTCCCCTCTTCTTCTCCCCTCTTCTCCTTCCTTTCACGGATCTGAACGCAGAAGGGGGAGAAGCGTAACTCCAGATCGCTTCAGTCGCTCTGGCAGCTTGTGTCACTGGCTGATCCATGGGAATCCATCAGCAGCAATCGGAAGCGTTCCAGCTGCTGTGGGACCAGTCAGGGAACAGTCTCAAACTGGGAAGCGCTGACTTCCTTCCGCGGCTCAGACAGGTGACTTTCAATTTCGCCCTGGCTGGGTTGTGTCCCCTTGCTCTGTCCCCACCTACGCTGCAGTTTGGTTTAGAAGCAGCAGCACGGTTTGGAAGTAGTTCCACTACTTCCATTTTCGGTGATTTGGCTTGGCTCGCCAAGTGGTTTCTGTCAACAGAACACAAGAAGGAGATTTGGGTTAGAAACAACTACATGAGGAGCTCCTTTCCACATGGGCAATGAATATTGATCCTTTCCTAATGGAGACTACAGTGTAAGAGATAAGGACAGATCATTCCGAGAGATTTTTCAGAGAATTGTCCCTTGGGGGTGCTTAGTCCAGAGGACCAGAGTTCATCTGTCCAAAGTACACCATGGAAGCACTCTGAATTACTTCCTAACAGAAGCATGGCCTTACCATGTCTGATACGGCTTCGGCTGGTTTCAGTGTTCTTCTTCACTTCATAAATACCTACATTAAGTACTGTCCTATCAAGCAAGTACCTTATTCTCTTGATATCTCTGAGTTGATGGAAGACCCGAGACACTTGGCTCTTCACATCATTGGAAGAACCAAGTGTACTTCCAATATTCACAGCTTCGGAGGAAATGGAGATGAGGTTGAGAGTGGATGAAAAACACCAAGTGTTCTTCCCATCTTCACAGCTTCTAAGCAAGTGGAGATGAGGCTGTGCAAGAACCAAACAAACTGCTGATCCAGAAGCAGCCTAAAGACTGTCTTTAACCAGGGCCTTGCATTCTTCATCTTTATACCATTACTCGCCTTCAAGGGCATGATCGTGATCTTACTGACTTCCTACCACTACAGCAACGCACCTGCTTCTCTCACAAAACTTACGGGTGGGAACTGGAAAGATTCACCAGCATTCTGTATTTCACTCCTCATCTCAATTCTCTTTTGGCCTGCGAAGCTTTTCAGATCAGAGATGAAGATCAGATGTAATCTGGAGTTTGGGATACTGCAAAGGAAAAGAAGAATCATACTGAGACCTCTTTTCAACCTCACTTGCAAGCGCCAAAGTCAAGAATACCAAAAGGAAAAAGGATGCCACTTGATCATGGTAAGCATAAATTGGAGCACAGGTCTCCTCTAACTGAAGCGAGGTTAAACAGGTTCCAAACAAGGTTAAGGAGCACACCCACAATCATTTCCATAAAACTGTGTTTTCAAACAAATGGTTGAAAGATTTAGATTTTCTTACAAGCGACGAATGAAAAATAAAGAAAGACAAGAAAATTACCAGGACATGCAGTCTAGCTTACTCTAGCTTACTTTGCCTAGTTCAGAGTCTGCGTCTTGGGTCACAATCAGGAAGCAGCATTGTGCAGAAATGCCAAAGCCTCCCCAAACTTGTTCTATCTTCATCAACAAGGGCTTTGATACTGCTGCCTCCTCAGCAACATCGGCAATTGACTAGGAAAGTTGGTGTCCACCAGGTCAAATCAGGACGAGGAAATCCCTCTTGCCACAACTGCACACTTGCACCAGAGTTGGCAGGTCAGAGCGATGGACAGAGAAGCATCTAGAAGAGTGTTAGAAAACAGACTTTAGAAGAGATTTCCATCAGCCCAGGAACAATTACTTGCTCATCCCTTCAGACTGAACTCTAAGTAGAAGCAGGTGATCCCAAGCTGCATTCCTGACATCTATGCTGCAAAGTCATCCAATGTGACATGTTATTCTACCAGTCTGTAATGAACAGAAACAAGAGTTTGAGTTGAGGATGTTGGTTTAGAATCAAGCTCAAAGTGTTAGTCCTTGGATATGTTTTTGTCTGCAAGTGTTTTCACTGTTTCCCAGACAATGTCTCCAGCAAGCTAGCTGTTTGTTTCATTTGTTCTGTTCTGTTTTGTTCTGTTCTGTTTTGTTTTCTCAGTAAGGTTTCTTAGAGAGAGAAGATTGAAGTGATCGTATTGCATGCCCATCCATCCCTCCCCTTTGCTTGTCCAGAGCTTTTACCTTGTCTACCACGATGCATGAACTTGGTCATAGGCACAGTTGTTTCAAAGACATTCTGCTGCTCGACCTGTTGTGAAAACAGAGAGCTAAGTATTTGGACGAGAACATGCTTCCACCTGCACTATGACCTCCACAACTAGATATGGAGCCATATCAGCCAGAAGCAAGTTTCCTTCACAGCTGCTGCTTCTTACACTATCTGGACTCTTACTTTTACTCTTACTTGCCTTTCCTGCATTAGCACAAAAAAAAAATAAAAAAAAATTTGGAGATTACCTTTGCCATCTGATGTCTTCGTTTCCAGAAACTACCCTGAATCACCTTTAGGAGAACTGTCCCACACTGCGAGCATGGGTGTTGCAGTCAGGCCAGATATGTCCCTTCTACGTCAATAACCAAATCTGTCAAGTTAAGAACATGGAATTAATGAAAAGGAAATCCTTCTATTTTGATCTGAGGTCACTTTTTTTTTTTTTTTTTTTTTTTTTTTTCTAGACCAAGAAGAACCAGCAAAAGTCGGGTGAAAAATGAAATGAAAAATGTTAAGGCCAGGCAGCTTGCTCACTGCAAGTGCTAATCTGAAAGCAGATGGAGTGCATCTTCATACACTCCATCCTGAGAGACTCCACTCAACAGGCCAGAGCAGCTGATGAAGTGCATTGCTGTCCTGAAGTTTCATGTGATGGGCTACTTTTAAGTCTCTTGTTTATGCTGTAGTACTTGAGGTCTATGGCAGGACCACAGCACACTCTTATTTGTCTACCCTTCTTTCTTGATCGTGTGTGGGAAAGAGAGAACGTGCAGAGGCCCTCAGCCACATGTTGCACCTCTCACTCTGTGCAGCTACATCACTGAGCCCAAGTACCAAACTTCATGCTTGTGAAAGGACTTTACACAAACTACAGAAGACTAAAATGAAGCATCCAAACACTTACAGAAGGGTGGGCCCTCTCGGTGCACCTCAACGTGGGATCCACAAGTCCTCACGTGGTTTCATCCAGCACACTTCTCTGTCCCTCCTCGCTACACTTGCTCAGAGGCAGCTGTTACCAAGGTGTCACAGTGACATCATTCAATTCTGTTTCTGAAGTCATCACCGTAGGCCCCTGGCAGCGGCAACACAACACTCTCTGTTGCTAATGCGAATGTCTCAGAAACAAGTAGAGAAGTACCACTCTCCCCAAGCTGACTTGAATTGGAGTAGTTCCAAAATTATTCTCTGCCCCCCTACAGCTGTGGAAGGTGTGTGATAAATCTTTTCCTTAAGAAAGGATTACAAGCCAAAAAAAGCTTGCTTCTGATACGTTCCCCTTCCTTTTAGAGCTGTTCACCTTTGATTTCCAAGGAAGAAAAAAGAAGGTGAAATCAACAATTCTCCTCCTCCGAGTTGGGAATAGGAAATAAGCCCAATTATTTAGGAAGCCTGAAAAAGGAAACTATACATTTCCTTGTTAAACACCTTGTTGCTTCTGAAAACTTTTCCAGTCCTTTGCAGCTGCAGTGCTTTTCGGTGGGTGGGCAGCCGAGCTCCATCACGGCCACTCGCTCACTCCCCCTCCTCAAAGAGAAAGGGAGAGAAAATACGATGCAAAGGGCTCAAGGGTTGAGACAAGGACAGGGAGATCGCTCAACAAGGATCGTGATGGGCAAAGCAGACTCAGCATAGGGAGACAGTAAGATTTCCGGCCTAACTACTACTACTCCCAGGCTAGACAAGTGAGAACCAAAGGAAAGAAACCAAAACCACCTACCTTCCCCCCATCTGAGCTCTTCCAGCTCCTCCCCCCGTGCAGCGCAGGGGAACAGGGGGACTGGACTGGGGGTTGTGGTCAGTCTGTAGCACTTCATCTCCACCACTCCTTCTCGGTCCCTCTCTGCCCCTGCTCCACGTGGGCTCCTCTCCACGGGCTGCAGCTCCGGCCCGGGGCCTGCTCCTGCGGGGGCTCTCCATGGGCCGCAGCCTCCTCCAGGCCACATCCACCTGCTCCAGCGGGGGCTCCTCCACCCATGGGGGGGCTGCAGCGTGGAGATCTGCTCCATGGGGGACCCATGGGCTGCAGGGGGACAGCCTGCTCCACCAGGGGCCTCTCCCTGCACAGCCCGCAGGGGAACTGCTGCTGCTGCCTGCCTGCAGCACCTCCTGCCCTCCTGCGGCCCTTCTCTTGGGAGCTGCAGGGCTGCTTCTCTCACGCTTTCACAATCCTCTCTCTCCCAGCTGCTGTTGCACAGCAGTTGTTTGTTGGTGGTGGTGGTGTTTTTTTTTTTTTTTTTTTTTTTCTTCTTTTTTTTTTTTTAATTTTTCTTTGTTCTTTTTTCTTTTTTATTTATTTTTTTTTTTTTCCCCATTTTTCTTCAATCTGCTCTCACAGAGGTGCAAAAGACATCGCTTACTGGCTCGGCTCTGGGCAGCATGGGTCCCTTTGGATCTGGCTGAAACCGGCCCTCATCTAACACAGGGCGGCTGCTGGGCTCTTCTCACAGAGGGCACCACTGCAGCTCTCTGCTATAAAAACCTTGCCACGTAAACCCACTATGCCTCGACTGGCTGGGTGCCCGATACACCCCAGGATACGGATGGCTCTCCTGGCTGCCAAGGCACACTGCTGGCTCGTGTTCGGCTTGCTGCTGACCAGAACCCGCGATCCCTTCCTGCAGGGCTGATCTCCAGCATCTCACCCCCAGGCTGTACGTATAGGCAGGGCTGCCCCTTCCCAGGTGCAGAATCAGGCACTTGTTCTTGTTAAACTTCAGATTGTTGGTGATTGCCCAGCTCTCCAACCTGTCTAGGTCTCTCCTCAGGGCCTCAGCACCCTCGCTGGAGTTAACAGAACAGCTCCACCCAGTTTGGTATCGTCTGGATTGGTATCCCAGTCTGGTACGGGATATCCCTTTTGGCAGTTTGGGTCAGCTGTTTGGCAGTTTGGGTCAGTTTTTGCCCACTGCTCTTGCAGAGCCTCTTTGTCGTCAGCAGAGCGCTGGGGGGCTTCTCTGGCTGCTCTTGCGCAGCCTCTTTGCCACCATTTGTCCCTCGTGGGGCCTGGAGCTGAGCTCTCTGGGTGCCTGTTGCTCCAGAGCAGAAGGAGCTGAGCCCTCTACTCTTGCAGGGGACCTTTTCCCATTCTTGAGCACCGTGGGGCCTGGTGCTATAGACGAGTCAGATTTCTGGTGCTGAGCTGAGCACCTCTGAGCTGGGTTGCTTGCTCCTGCTGGACCTCTTTCCACTCACTCATGTCCCACCGCTGCTGGTACCAGGGCCTTTTACGGTGCCCTTTCCCTAAATCAAGCACCATGGCACCTGGCCCTCTGCTCCCACAGGGCTCAAAAGCCCTGCTCTGAGCTCCACAGAGAGGGGACGTGTGCTCTCCCAGGGGCTCTGCGCCCTGAGGAGAGAGCGCCCCATGGAGCTGGGCCTTCTGCATCGGTAGAGCCTCTGTGCCTTGCTTGGGCTGCAATGAGCTCATTTGGGAACCCTGTCTCCATTTCACACGGGCGACGCTTTCCCTCCCTGGACTTCCCCGTGTGTCCCTTCACAGGCTTGTGGCCTCCTTTGTGCTCTGGGCTGGGTCTGCTCAGCTCTTGAAAACCTCCATGGTCAGGGATGACTCCAACTTGCTAGAAAACCCACTCCTAAGCCCAACAGGGCTTCCTGACTGTTCTTCATAACCCTGAAAAGACTTCTCTGGTTTTCCCTATCACCAGCCTGGACTTGTCCAGGCCCAGATCTGCCTCCGCTCTTCCTGCCAGCTACAGCGGGGAAGATCTTCAACGAGGTGAAGGGCAATGTCCTGCAGCTGAGCAAGAACGGCCCCAGGAAGCAGCACTCACTGGGAGCTGTCCAGCTGGTGAGAAGGGCTTTGCTGGGAAGCATCTGGGGTCCTGCTGGACTCCACCTTGGAGTCACTGCTGCTTTGGAGCACCAAGAGTTGCTGCAGGGTCCTCCAGTGAGACCCAGGTCCCAGTGGCAGAGCCACATCGGACCCTGCAGACACACAGCAGGAACCTGGGGAAAAGCTGAGCTGGGTGAAGCTCTGCAGCCAATGGACCCCCTGAAACAGTTACTTCTGGAATTTCTTGCATATTTGGAAATCTTTGCTGGATTTCACACTGGCAATGCTGTATCTTCCTGGACTTCCCCAGGAGTCCGTCCCTACATGGGCTTGTGACACTTGTGTCCTGGGTTGGGCCCACGCAGCTTTCAAAAACCTCCAAGCTCTGGGATGCCAACAACTTGCTGGACAAACCATTCAGGTGTTTTGGGAGCCTCACAGAAATTTTGGTATTTCCTGATCTCCAGCCTGAACCTCCCCAGTCCCAGCTGATGCTGTTTTTCTCTGCTCCTGCTGCCAGGCACTGCTGGGAAGAGCCTGTCCTCATCCCTGTCATCCCTTCTCCCAGGCACCAGGCAGTGCTGTCAGGTGTCCCTAAGCCTCCTCTGGTCCACGCTGAGCCAGCCCCAGCTCCACGCACCCTCCTCACAGGGCAAGTGCTCCAGCCCCACCGCATCAGCGGCCTCTCCTGAACCCCTCTGGCTTGTTGATGTCTCTCCCACCCAGGACCCCAAGGAGGACAAGTGCTGAGCAGAGCAGATGACCCCAGAGACGGGTGAAAGAAGGGAGAAAAACACTGAGAACAAGTCAAGGGCTGCATTTGGCTTGGCATGGGAAGAAGCAGGGCAACTCAGAGAACTGGCCAGCAGAGCTGGAGGGTGGGGAGAGCTTGTGGGACTGTGGGACTCCAGCCAGCATGGGTTTGTGAAGGGTAGGTCCTGCCTAACTAACCTGATTTCCTTTTATGATAAGATCACCCATATGGTGGACCAAGGGAAACCAGCTGATGTGATTTTTTTGGACTTCAGCAAGGCTTTTGACACGGTTTCCCATAGGATCCTACTGGACAAAATGTCCACCATACAGCTAAATAAAAACATCATACGATGGGTGAGCAATTGGCTAACGGGCAGGGCCCAAAGGGTTATGGTGAATGGGGCTGCGTCAGGCTGGCGGGCAGTCACCAGTGGGGTCCCTCAAGGCTCCATTTTAGGGCCGGTACTTTTCAATATTTTTATAAACGATCTGGATGTAGGAATAGAAGGTATTTTGAGCAAGTTTGCTGATGACACCAAACTTGGAGGAGTTGTGGACTCTGTTGAGGGTGGAAAGGCCTTGCAGAGGGATCTGGATAGGTTGGAGAGCTGGGCGATCGCCAACCGCATGAAGTTCAATAAGAGCAAGTGCCGGGTCCTGCACCTGGGATGGGGAAACCCTGGCTGCACGTACAGACTGGGCGATGAGACACTGGAGAGCAGCCTAGAAGAGAGGGATCTGGGGGTCGTGGTAGACAGCAAGATGAATATGAGCCGGCAGTGTGCCCTGGCAGCCAGGAGGGCCAACCGTGTCCTGGGGTGCATCAAGCACGGCATCGCTAGTAGGTCGAGGGAGGTGATTGTCCCGCTCTACTCTGCGCTGGTGCGGCCTCACCTCGAGTACTGTGTGCAGTTCTGGGCACCACAGTATAAAAAGGACATGAAACTGTTGGAGAGTGTCCAGAGGAGGGCTACGAAGATGGTGAAAGGCCTGGAGGGGAAGACGTACGAGGAACGGCTGAGGGCACTGGGCCTGTTCAGCCTGGAGAAGAGGAGGCTGAGGGGAGACCTCATCGCAGTCTACAACTTCCTCGTAAGGGGTTGTCGAGAGGCAGGAGACCTTTTCTCCATTAACACCAGCGACAGGACCCGCGGGAACGGGGTTAAGCTGAGGCAGGGGAAGTTTAGGCTTGACATAAGGAGGGGGTTCTTCACAGAGAGAGTGGTTGCACACTGGAACAGGCTCCCCAGGGAAGTGGTCACTGCACCGAGCCTGACTGAATTTAAGAAGAGATTGGACTGTGCACTTAGTCACATGGTCTGAACTTTTGGGTAGACCTGTGCGGTGTCAAGAGTTGGACTTGATGATCCTTAAGGGTCCCTTCCAACTCAGGATATTCTATGATTCTATGATTCTATGTGTGGTGCTGCCTCAAAGGCAGGCGTGAGGTTTTATTGACTGGACACTGTCATTGAATGGACTTGGAGATGTCTGCCATGGCCAGGTTGAGCTGACGGTGCCCTGGGGAGACACGGCCAAGGCTGCAGTGCCTGGTGGAGAACACCGATGCCGAGAAGAAGACAACCACTTTGTGGGGCAGAGTGGTAACGGCATTGTGCTAGGCACAGACGCAGGTGCCGGGGCCAGAGCCCTGCCAGAGCGAGCCCATTGTGATGTCTCCGAGCGATGCACTGTGAGAGCCGTGAGCGACGCATTGTGACTGCGTGGCCCTGGCTGCTCATATGCGGGCGCAGAGTCCCACCGCGCCGGCTAGTGCCCGCACTCCGGCTGAGCGGTTACGTGAGGTCTGGAGTGAGGAGCGAGGTTGGCCTTGGTGCTGGTGTCGTGCCCTGGGAGTTGCTGCAGTAGCTCTCAGTGCCCTTCCCAGAGCCATCGGAGCTTCTTCGGCGGCCCTGCGTCGTTCGGGCCGTCGGGAGACCCAGGACGAGCGCTCAGAGCAGCAGAGGTGAGCGCGCTGGGGATACCTTGTCCCGGGCCCTGGGCCCTGGGCAGCTGGAAGGGTTTCCTCCTTGAGGGAGCTGCACAACCCTTGCAGCCGGCCCCGGCTCGGCCCATGCCCATGGCCTCTTGTCTGCCTTTTGCAGCGTGACTCCTGCTGCTGCAGCGCCGGTGAGAGGGAGCGGCTCGTCATCGCCACTTCTCCCCAGCTCACCTCAGCAGGTGGAGAGCATGGCCACGGAGCTGGACGCCCGCTGTCCCATCTGTCTGGACAGCCAGGTGAACCCCAGCTACGTGCTGCCATGCCTCCACCGCTTCTGCTTCGCCTGCATCCAGCGGTGGGCTGAGAGCAAGCCCGAGTGCCCCCTGTGCAAGCGCAGGGTGAGCTCCATCGTGCACTCGGTGCGGGCGGACAACAGCTTCAAGGAGCTCGTCATCCCACCACCTGCGGAGGCACCGCTCGGCGCCCAGCAGGCAGACGCAGCTCCTGCCCAGCCAGCTGCCCGACCAGAGGCTGCAGGACCAGTGCCTGCAGCCTCTGTGGGCGGCCTCCACCCCTTCGCCTGGGCGTCCCTCTTCCGGCTCTACCCTGCTGTGCTCCAGCCCCTGCTGCCCTGGCTGCGCCACGAGCTGGGGCAGCTCCTCGGGGATGACGGCAGGGCAGCCTCAGAAGCGCAGCGCAACGTCATCTCAGGGCTGCGCTTCTTTGGCCTGGACGAGGGGGCCCTCGCCCTGCTGCTCAGGACCTCCCTGGGCAGGCAGACGGCCGGCTTCGTGCAGCGGCTCCTTGCCGCTGCTGTGCAGCGCTGCAGCGGGGAGGCTCGAAACATCCTGGGCCTGGGGGCCTCCCCAGCTGCCGCAGGACAGGAGGGCAGCCCTGCAGCAGTCCCCAGCCACGCTGCCGCATCGCTGGGGACACCAGCAGCCGGCCCAGAGAGCTCCGGGGGAACCAACGCACAGGAGCTCTCTGGGACCTCAACCGCTGCCCTCCGCCGGGGACCCAGCCGCCGTCCATCCAGCCCGGTTCCTGAGCCTCAAAACCAACAAGTGCCAGCAGAGGAGCTGGAGGAGGCCAGGGCTGGTCCCTCCACTGCTGGCCAGGGTGGGGACCAAAGACGCAGGGGGCCCCGGCGAGCTGCCAAGAGGAGGGCCCCCACTTCCCAGGACTCTGCCCCACCCGCAAAGAGGCCACCCCGCCGGCGACACTAGCGCAGTGCCCCAGGAGCTGGCCTAGCTGGGGCTGGGCCAGCACATGGGGCACACACCGGCAACTGGGGGGGAACAGGAGGGCTCACAGCACTCTAAGGCTTTTAGACAAAGCAAATAAAGCCAGGAAAACTGCAGAAAACGTCTCAGTATTTGTGACAAGACAGTTGGTGTCTCCATCCCTTGCCTTGTGGCAGACAGTTCTCCAGGCGAGCCCGCACTAATGTAGAGCAGAGCAGTACATACTCTTCCCCCAGCCAGCTGGTAATGCAGTGTTTGTCATAAAAAGAAACTGAGTTCATCAAACACAACTTTCCCTTGGCCCACCCATGTCAGTGGTGACCAATGGCTGCGTTTTCTTTCAAGTTTTTTTCAGGAATTCCCAGAATAATCTACTGTATAATTTTAGGAGGCATGAAGGCAGACTGACAGACTTGTAATTACCATGGTCTTCTTTCTTCCCCTTTTTCAAAACTGCGACAACATTTGCTAGCCATTACGCCTGGGAGTTCTCCATATTCCCAAGACAATGGAAAAATAATTGAGAGGTCTCTTGATGGGATTAGCCCGCTCTTTGAGTACCCTGGGATTAATACCATTTGGCCCCATACACATATATATATATCCAGCTGGAGTGGCAAATCATGCTCAAATTCAGAGCTTGCTGGGAGTTTATCGTTCTTGCTGTCAGGGTCTTTCCACTCAGTGCTCTTGTGTTGCCAGGGCTCATCATGGATTTTAAAGTCAGAGGTGAAAAAGGCATTAAATGCCTCTGCTTTGTCTGTGCCATGGATTGACAAGCTGCATCTGCATGTTTCTTTCAATGTCACTCCCTGTTACTGAAGGATAGAGAAAACAGTATTTATCCTCCTGACCCTTTATGTAAGTGTCCCAAGGCCCCAAAGTCTCTTCTGACTGCCTTTGGACTTCTCTTTGCAACTTCATCACTGCCTACATTAAAAAAACAAGAATGGATAATAATCTGAGGGCAATACCAGGCTAGGAAGTCTTCTAGCAAAATCTTTCACCAAGCCCACAGCGAGGCAGCACAACCCCTATGGGTTGTGTTTCTCAGAAGGGAGTCACCAATGACAACATCTTGTTTTTTCTCAATGGAGGTGGCCATGATGCGGGGGTGGCTTGCCCACGGTGACTGTTCCAACCTGGATGGGTCATCGTCCACATCATTGCTTCTGTGTCCTTCAAGTTCCAGGGTAACACACTTCTTGTGTAAGAGTAGCTGGGAAGACAAGGTAGGCGAGAGGGGATTCACCTGCCACCCCCAAGCAGAAACCGGCTTCTGTTCCCCCTTATCTCTTAAGCCACCACTTTCTATCTGGTGGAGAGAGAATAAGGGGTCCTTTGTATCACATGTGAAAATGTTGACACATCTGTCCCTGGAATGGTGGAATATTACTCCATCAGCTGATCTCTTCACAGGCTCCTTGATGCTCCTCAGCCTGCCCACCTCCTCCAGTAGCTCTGCCGTCACGCTGAGCAGTTCTTCTACCTGGGTGCACCTCCTACAGGTGTGCTCACTGCTGCTGTTAGCTACTGAGAGAAAACTTGGGCATACCTATACTAATACACCTGTTACACCTTCAAAATAACATGTTGCAGAATGAAACTCTAGGATTTTAAGGATCCAGATAACAATTATTTTTGGATTAATACAGAAGCAATTTAGAAGATTTTGACCCCTATACTTAGCTACACTTAGCTGATTGTTGATGTATTTTTTTTATTTTTATTTTTTAAAGTTTCTGACCTCAAGGCACTGTTATTTAACTGTTTTATATATTTGTGCAAGTGAATGATCAGTGTTTTTCCATCATATCCATTTTGACTGACTCTCTTGATTGTTTCAAAAGCCAGTTTCACAAGACAAGTTTTCAAATGTTCCTACCTTCATAAAGATTTTCTTTTAACCTAATCAACGTTTCAAGATACCTGCTTTTAGCATGCCAGTTACTGTGGTTTAATATCAAGAACATCTCAGTAGTTGTGCCTTCCTGAACCACAAGCATACCAATTTTTGAACAGCTAACTACCTTGAAAATTAAAGAGTCACAATTTAGACACTTCAGAGGCTAATTCCATCACTGTGAGGATTGTATTTTTACTCTTTGTACTTGAATTGATTTGATTCTGCTGTTTTCTTTCATCTTCGCCCTGACTCAATTCTATAGGACTACAAAGTGTTTTGTGTGCTCATTTAGCCATGACTTCTGTAGGAAGGACATAAAGAACATATCAAATAAAAGACAACCTATCATTTGATTTCCCATGAATGAACTTCACACCATTGTGTCAATCTCCCTTGTGACATTTTTGCAACTCCAGCAAGGGTATTTGATATTTCAACAAATCTCGTTGCCTTAAACTATTCTATATAACTTCATGTTATGACCTTAAAAAAACACTTCTTTGAATTTTTTTTTCAATTGACTCATCAAAATAAAAACACAAAAGCTGAGGAAACTAAAGATTCCTGCAATAAAGCACTGGAAAGATACCATAAGTGAAATATCTATCACTATTTTGTCTGAGTTCTGTAACAGCTTAAACAGATTTATATCCAAACTGAGGTGGCTCTGCCTTCCGTCTTCCTGCCTCTGTCAGCTTTAGCATTCATGTAACTCAGCAGTAAACTGGTTCAGGGATTTCATTTTCATGTAGGTGAAAAGCAACCCTTTTTCTGTAAAATTCTCAACTGCACCTAGCACATGACGCAGCCACACACCTGCTCGCTCATGTAAACGGGCTTATTGACTGCAGATGGATTTAGATCACACTGCTGTGTTCTCAGTTATTGGCTGTTTTTTGCTTGTTGTATATTCTACGCACACACTACAGACATAAATGGTCTACAGGGACTGAAAAAATTACGGAGTTTTCTTTTTCATTAGCAAAGACATATAGAGAAATAGCATAATCACTTTTAAAGTGACATCTCTGTCATTTGAATTTACACCCATGGAGGTGAGAGGAGCAGCAAACACTTCACAGACAGTACTTCAGGTGCTCTGCAAATTTAGGAAGAGATCATTCTGTATTTGCTTCACATAAGTATTTTTGCAGGTCAAATGACCAGACGCTAACCCTGCATAAAACCTCAGTTTTAATCCAGATTAAACTTTTTTTTTTTTTTTTTAAATAAAAAATGAAATACATTTATGATTATATAATAGAAGCACTTGGACTTGCCAAAATGCAAAACAAATTCCCATTAACATAAATGGTCTAAGTATAATATATTATGTGTCCTAAATGAAGTTCTGAATCCACCCAACTCTTCCTGGCTGAACATCTTCCAGAAGAACATTAACTGAACCTTGGGGAACCATGCAGTAACTAGTTCAGTGGGACAATTTTCAAAGTTTCTTCTAGAAATGAAAACATAGGCTGAGGCTGCTAAAGAAGCATTGTAGTAACATCTTCCCCTGAGTAGCATCAGAAGAACCATTCACATAAACAGTGGCAGAAAAAGGAGAAAAACTGTAGTTCCATCGACCCAGCAGGAAGGTAAACAAACTTACTATAAAAGAAAAGCCATGTTTATCAAGCTTTCACTGAGCTTAAAAATAAGCTAAGTAATGGATTTAAAAATACCCTCTGAATACTTAACTGATGATGTTTCAAGCTTCCCATAAGCTGAGGAGCAAGGAGAAGCAAACACCATGACCCTGTGGAGTATCGCTATTCCAATTAAGATGGGAGGCACTCAACTGCTGTAGTGAGGGAATTAACATCAAACCCCTTATGGCTCTAGTGCTCAGTTGCAGTCTATCACATAAAATAAAGACAGATGACACAATCATCAGGTAAATACTCTTCAAAATACCTTCCTCCGTTTGCTTCAGAAATACAAAAGAGTAATTCAGCCTGCACCATCTGTTCTGGCTCTCCATTGCAAGAGAGGTCACAGCCTGTGTCCCTGTGATCGCCCTGCTCACAGCCCCTCTGCTCACCGGGAGGCGAGGGAAGCTCTGGCACTGAGGTCCAGCAGGCCACGCTGTACAGGAGACACTGCTGGCTAGACCACTTCTTTATCTGTACACCTTGAGTCATGGTCCACACAAAGAGGTTTTGTCTCTTGATGCACTTTAGATACAGCCGCAGCTATTTTTTTTTTTGTATTTCCACAAGATATCTGCACAACTACAAAACTCCACTGTCATCAGAACGCCAAAGAGTACGCTTACATGGGAGTAAATTAAAGAAAAAAATGTTATTGGAAAGAGGAGAAAAAAAAGTTTCCTGAACTTTTTTCCATTTTATTCCTTTAATTGACAGTTACCCCAGGGCAGGTTTTTTTGTTTATTTGTTACGTACATTATAAAGGTAATCATAACCATTTCATTTGTGTTCACTTAATCATTTAATAATGGGAATGACAAGACTTATGAAGATACATTTTAAGTTTGCAAAGCAGTTTTGAGAAAAAAAATGGATTAAGCAAAATTAAGAGTTACGTTTGTATTACAGAAATTGTTTCAAGAACATGCTATTAATTCAGCTGGTTGCCACAGAGTTGGTAGAGGCCAGACTGAGATCAATGTAACAAAACAATTCTGAATGGTTTCCTAAGAATGGGGAGTGCAAAATCTTCATTTACACAAATCAATGCACTTGGTGACTTCAGCAATGTCACGATGAATGCTGAGCAGTTTTTGATGGGTTTACACTTAACTTTCAAATAATCACGTACCATGCTGAAAAATGATCGGCATGTCTTCCATTTCGCTAAATGAGGGAACAACTAAATGGCCTTTTATTTAGCAGCAGCTAAAATACTGGAATGTTCCAGCCAAAGAAAAGGGGGAATTCAACTCAAGTGATGAAGAATACTTGGCTTTCCGAGGCACGGAAGAGAGAACACAAAAAGCATCTTGCACACACGATACAGTACTAAAATCACCAAGACCACAGGGAAAAGGGGAAAAAATAAAAAAAGCAGGAAGGCAAGTTCTCAGAGGCTAGTGCAGAGTGGAAAGGCATACTCTGAACCGAGAAGAAGGGAGCTGACTCTTGAATCTTATGAGGATGTTGAATATAGTATTTGTAAGAAAAACTACGTTTTTCCATCCACATTTCCACTTGACAATCTGATTCAGGCAAAAGGGGGAACGATACAGCCAAGGAACAGATAAAATTAGTCGCACTGACACACATGGCTGGTTATCTTCTCATCTCTGAAATAACGTGGAGCAAATAATGATGTTTTTTGAAAAGTTCAGAAGTTTCTCTTAGGCTTCATTTGGTTCAATTGCTCTGAATTCCTCAGTCAATTTTCCATTGCACTGGCACTTTACAGTTCTCCTGTATCATTAAAGCCACTTCTTTTTTTTTACAAACCCTTACTGTACTAGGTTATTTTATACAGAAGATCAGGTTTTTTACTGGGCTGCTGTTCACTAGCCTGGCAGCTGACGGCTCATGCTGGCATTTTGACCTGAGCCCTATCAGACCAGTGTCAGTTTACCTTCTGTGGCCGAGCACGGAAGCCCATGCTGCGAGACTGACAAAATACGGGGGCAGAGAAGCATTTCAGGTGTGTGTTTTACCATCTCCTCGTCCAGGTATTTGTATCACACGCCCATTCGCGGCTGCGTGTGGCTACAAAGCCCAGCTCAAAGCCAGCAGCCCGTCAGCCTGAACTCCAGGATGCCCAGCGGGTGGCGAGCAGGCAGGGCGCTTATTTACACACATGAAGCCGGCAACCCGCCTCGTTACGGCCAACGGCTCCCATCTGCCGCCCGGAGCCGCCGTTGAACGTGGCAGCAGGGGCGGGGCAGCGCGCAGCACCCCACCCCTCAACCCCCCCTCCCGCCGCCATCTTGTGCGGCAGGCAGGGGCGGGGCTCCGCCCGGGCGGCGGCCGCGGGAGACGTGGCAGCGCGTGGCGCTGGGCGGGGCTAGTGCGGGTGGGAGGGAGGGAGGGAGCGTAGCAGCGCGCATGCGCCGCGCCGCGGGGGCTGCCGGGACTTGTAGGCGGCGGCGGCTGCGGGCCGGGTCCGTGCCTCGTCCCTGCCGGCGGGGCGCGGGGCGCGGGGCTCCCCCTGAGGCCGCGCGGCGGCGGCGGGGGCCGGGCGGCGGCGGGGGCCGGGCCTGAGGGGGGGGCGCGGGCAGCGCGGGGCCGGGGGGGCCGCGTTGGCAGCGGGAGGCCGGGAGGGAGTGGCCGCGGGGCTGGGCAGGGCCGGGCAGGGCCGGGCCGGGCGGCGGGGTCGCGGTCGCGCCGCTGCCGTCGCTGCCCCGCGCTCACCGGTGCGGTAGGGACGGGGCCGGGGCTGGGGCCGGGGCTGGGGCTGGGGGCGGCCCGGGGCGGGGGGGCGCTTGGTGCCGCCATGGTGAAGTGGTGGGGCTGAGGCAGGCCGGGCTCTGGCTGGCGGTCAGTGAAGGCTTTTATTTTATTTATTTATTTATTTTCCGTCCCTCGGTTGCCTCTCCTCAGAGCTGTGGACTTCAGGACAAGTCATTTACCACCAGGTGATTGAAATGGTGATCCCTGCCTGCCCTTCTTGTGGCTTCAGCGAGGCTTTGTGTGTCCTCTAGGTCCCGTCTGCAGGTTCTGAAGGAAGTTTTACCTCTGTCTCTCTCTCCCCCTCTAAAATAGAATAAAGCAGCGTGAGGAATGTTTCAGACAAAACTTTTAACTTCTCGTGTTGCAAGTATGTTGTCTTCTTGACCAGCATCAACTTCATCTTTAATAGGATGTCATTCATCTTTGTCACTTTCTTTATTGCTTGCCCCTTGGGCAGTCAGTCTGTGCTAATATTTTATTTGAATCTTTAAGTTCTTGGGCTTTTTTGCCCCTTGGGCTTCTGGCCTCTTCAATGGAAGTATGTGCCTGTGACTCAGTTAATGCAACCTAGGATGTACCATTTTATTTGAAGTGGTGTTTGCTTTGGGTGTATGGCTCCAAACAGTTCATTTGCTCAGATAAATAAATAAATGGCTACTGCTTATTCTGGAAAGCTGCCAACTCTGTTTAGCCATTACTAGTGTGAGTAACCACACACAGCGTGTTTCTTTACTTTACTTACACTTTTAGTAAAATAGTTATACATATTGTGATTTAAAGATGAAAAGTTTAATAGTGTTATTAAACTTTTCCAGCAACGATATTCCAGCTGTACTTTTTTTTTTTTTCATTTTAGTCTCCGGTTGGAGAACAGTTTTGTCCCCTAGAGCTCTTGAGTATATTGTGTGTTTTTTATTAGCAGGAGTATCTACTGAAATACAAGAAGGGGTTAATTAAGAATGACTGAAAATAAGACCTTAGTATAAACTCTAAAGTATGACTGATTTCTGGATAATGTGTTTTTATCCATGTGAAATTTGCTAATCTCCATTTGTGGGCAATCTTATCATTAACTGTCAATTTCTTATATTAGAGTAATAACCTGAAGAATGCTTTTGAAGTATGGTTATGTCATTAAGATTATTGCTGAAATATTAAAGCAAATGTAATCACTTCCTATTAAACTAAAGTCAAAAGATGATTAATTTCCCAGCTCAGCCTTTTAGTCTCTAAATCGAATGATTTAGTTCCTGCTTTTAACATCAGCTCCGTTAAAATTTTCAGTCAGAGCTTTAGCCTGTTTTTCCGTCAGCATACACAGGCCTTGCATTTGGGAATTAGGTTAATGGCTGAGATTCATCTGGTGAGAATCAGTAAAATGCAGTTACCAGTCAGCTAAGGACAGACCTTGCAGATATGGCACACTTTCCCTCTGTAATGCCGGGATTAAGTGTCTTCCCTAATGCATCCTATTAATACTGATAAAGATTTCTTTTAAACCAACCAACCAAACAAAAAAGATGGAAGCCTAACAAAAGTAATGTCTGTCCTTAAATGAGTTATGTTAAGGAAGGCTGGTCATTGGGAATGTAGGGAAGTTGTTGTTTTGTTTTGTTTTTCTGTATTTTCCTTTTCTGCATCACTTCTTTTGCTTTCATATACGCATAAGTAAGGGTTTTCTTCCAATTAAATGTGGTGAGATTATCAAACTTGTGATATCAACTTCTGGTAAAAAATCGGTAGATGGCAGTACTGCTGTAATTTTCACCTACTTGTACATACTGCAGTTTGCTTGTCTCAAGCTTTTCTTTTGTCTCTTCAGCTTAGTAATACACTGTGTTCCAGTTTGCAGGAAGGACTATAAAAGTCTGTGTATTTAAATTAACGTTTGAATTAATTTTTCCATCTATTTGTGTTGCATTACGTGGCAATATTTGCTTGAAAAATATTTGCTGATGATAAAGCAGCGACAGAAGAGAGGGGAGAAGTAAAGAACGTAGTAAGTTGCACATAAGCATGTATTTTTGGCTAAACAGAATGGCTTGCAGATTTGCAGCATGGCTGGCTGTGATGAATAATATTTTGTAGAAACTTAGATGGAATAAAAACTGTCTAGGTAAAAAGCAGAAAATCTCACTGTAGCTTTCTATAGACTTATATCCCTAAGAAATTAATCTTAATTTTCAGGGGCTACTCGTTGTAAATTGGTTTTGTCTTGTCGTATAACTAATAACTTAAACCTTTATTTTTTAAACAGGCCAATTCAAGCAGTAGTTAGGGATTTGTATGATTTACTGAGGAACTTCTGCCCTGCAGCTTCTCTTAGGGAAGTTGGAAATCCTCATTTGAAACTTTGAGGACATTATTTTTGAAGTTTGCAGATTCCTTGTATTTTTTTTCCTGTTTCTTTTTTTTTTTTTCCTGTATTTTTTTTCTTCTGTTCTTACACATTTCTCATATACTGCTTGCTTCCCAATTTCTCATATATATCTGTGTTCAGACAGGCCATTTAGATTCAAATGCTAACCCATACATGCTGCAGAATTAGTTCTAATTATATGTCATGCTGGACTCTCTTGACATGATGAGCTATTATCTTCCAATTACATCTATTGTGTTTTTCCTTTCCTTTCTTTTTGCAAACTCCCTTCTGTCCTGTCTTGTCTTATTTCTTGTCTTATTTTTCTCTTTAACCTTTTTTGTTTGTTTGTTTAAATTATGTTTCTCCATGCAGCACTTGCAAACTATGACTAGCTTATGTTGAGAATTCAGTGTTTAGAAAGCAGTTATTTGTGCAGGCTGCCAGGTCAGGACTTGACAATGAATTTGACTGTTGTGTGACATTTCTCAATCTTGTGTTCTTCATAGCCAGAGCACGGTCTGTTTCCCTCTCAGAGCTGCAAAAGGATGTCTTGGGGCAGGGGGGAATCAGGGAGTAGGAGCTCATAGAAAACGTGAAGACATGTAAGCTGAAAGGCTTTTTGGGTAGATGGAAAAATAAAAGAGTGAAAGTAATGAATTGGGAGGGGGAGGAAAATATTACAGGCTGCCCTGGCTGTGTGATTTGTGAAGGAATAAATAAATCTCTGCCTTTCCACCCAGAGGTGGGGAGAAGTTGTCTCTTCTCCTGCTATTGGCAAAAATCCCGATGGATTATAGTAGACAATACATGGAGTATAGGATGTGTTAGGGTCAGGGGATAAAGCTTGAGGCAGGCAGAAGGGAGGCAGAGCAGCATACTTGTGACAGGGTACCAGCAGGAAGGCATCCAGCTTACTGGGGACGTGTCCTGGTGATGCATACCCAGGGCTGTGGGCCCTGGGGAAATGGGAACAAACCCCACTGCTGGCAGGGTTCCCCTCGTGAGCCGCTGTCTTTGACCAGGCTGGGTTGGCAGATGGTTGGCTGTCCTGCAGTCTCCCCAGTGAGGGAAGAAAACGTGAAAACACCGATTTTTATTTTTATTTTTTTTCATATTTTGGGCCCCCTCCTTTTTATTTTATTTCTATTTCAGGAACTGACTTGCAATTTTTGCTGCAAGCTGGGCGGTGCTGTAGCAGTTCTTATTTTAAAGGCAGTAGAGAAAAGCAACTACAGACTCTATTTACATTACTGCTTATCCCTAGTTTTCCAGATGCCAGTTCAGGTTTCTTTTTTTCGTCAGCATCTTTTTTTGGCCCCACCTCCCTCCCCCTTCCTGCATCTCCAATGTCTGTCAGGCTTTGAAAAATGCTTTGTGTGGAGTTTTTGAGAAGTGGCCCTGTGGAACCTTTTTGGTCATTCTGCATGGCCAGGGTGTTTAATTTTGGTATCAGCTGCATTCAGGGAGCAGATCAGCGGAGCCTCGATAAAATAAGATGTTTCTAGGAGGTTTGGGTCAGTGATTACTTCAGTTGCACAATGGAAAATTCTTCCTGGCTTTGCAGTGTATAATTGGAAGAAGGATGACTTAGAAATGCTTTTACGGATGGAATGTAAACTCACGTAACCTGATTAAAAGACAGAAATCTTATCACTGCAAATTCCTCTGCGTAGTGAAGTTTAACGGGAGGCTGTGTGCAGTTCCTTTCTAAGGGACGACGAGATGGATGTGCTAACTCTGTAAGGACAGTCTGTGCCCCACCAGGCAGTTACTGACCCATCCATCCTGCCTAAAGCGAAGCTTTTAAATGGATTAAAGAGGTCACCAGAAACTGAAGTCTTTCCATCATAAGAGTTTTCATGAAGAGTGCTGTCTGTATATTGTATACCACGTTTGCTTGCTGTCTGAGGCTGGGCGCATTTAATATTGAATCATTTATGCAAAGCTTAGTGGTTTGGCAAAGGGTCTGGAATTTCTCCTCCCGTAAGATTTTGATGCTTTCATTGTTTTTTGAGTTATGCTTTAAGCCTGACAGGACTAAAAGTTGCATCCTTCTTTTTGGATCTTTCAGTTTGGTTACGAGTTAATTCTTTCCTCCACTTTAAACTTACAGTTGTCTATGCACTTAAACAACAGTGGGATAGCGAGGATATTGTTTTTGGTTTATGTTTTGGTTTTGTTTTGTTTTTTTTTGAGAGAGGAAGAAATGTGTTTTTGCAAGTGGAATTACTTTTATATGCATGTGGGTATTCTTACTCAACACATTATCTACGCCTTTTCCTCTATAAATTGTTAAGGGAATAATCTGGCACTCCTCAGTAGCTGCTGACGTAATGGATATGGTGGAAAATGTTTGAGTGTCTCAGTTTTTCATATGTATAATTATGTAGGGTTTTTATTTTATTAAAATTTCCTTAAGAAATGTTCCTTCAGGGAGTGATACAAATCCTTGGTGTGTAGCTTACCAGGCCTGGGAGGAGGCAGGGCTTTCTGTTTGCTGTCTCTGCACTGAAGAACAAAATTCTCTAGGTGTTTTTGAGTCTTGATTTTTATATATATATTTTTTTACCTCTCCTTTTCTTGTCCGAAGGCTTTACACAATAATTTTAAACTTTTAAATGAATGAATAGCTTTGCTTTTTCAGTAGTGGTATATTTTGAAGGTTTACTTAAAAGTGTTACAAGATGAACTTGGTCTTCAAAACAAGAGCTGAATTTGTCATTTGTCTTTGTTTCTAACACTGTTACCAGACTAGTATGATACATGGATTTTACAGGAATTGGCTGTACTGGAAGTCTCACTCAGTGTACTATTCATAACGTCTTGAGTTCATTTGATTTCCATGGAATTTTAGCCGTATTTGAACTAAATCCTGTCTGGTTTCATTTAGCTTTCTTGGGGCTTAATTCAGCTGGCCCAAAGTACTTCCTTAAGGTAGGCAAACTGCTGGTTAGAAATTAGGTCACAAAGTCAGGAGCTTCTGGGCTGGTTCCCTGCCATGCTGATTTTGTTGTTCATAGCGTTCAACCAGGTGCTTTGGTCCAGGTGCGATGCTCAGCAGCGTCTGCTGAAATTTCTAGGCCTGAGATGGTTACAACTTCTTGTTCAGTGCTGTTTCTCTGCTGCCAGCAGGGGGAGGCTTTGGTCTTTGGTCTTGCCCTGGTCATGTTTTGCATCTTTTCCTGCTGTAGCTCTGAAAATTACAGGCCTTTGAATTACTACCACTCAATAATGCAGCAAAGTACTGCTTGGTAGATAGGTTTTTCTTACAATGGCATGAGGGGGTTGAGATGGGTAACTATGTCTGTAGTATTACTCATCTAAATACCATCAGTATGTATTAGACACAGTAAATGGGCATGCACAGTAAGATTTTTAGAAAGATGCTTGGTGTCTGACATATTATTACAGTGCTAAAAATAAGGGTAAGGTGTAGGAGAAATGAAGCATACTAGATAATTATGTACTTGAGAGCAGACGTTTTTTTTCCTAGAGTTGAGATTTCCCCATTCTGTTGGGTAATGTAAATCACTGTGTTGTGGCCCTCTCATTTTAATTTAAAATTTTTGTTTTGTTGCTGAAATTATGCTTTTTATTTTTTTCTTATAGGTTTTCGTAGCTGAAGGAAAATGATGGAAGAGAGTGGAATAGAGACAACTCCACCTGGCACACCCCCACCAAGCACAGTGGGGGCTACTGCTGCCTCTGCTACACCTGTCTCATTAGGTACCAAAACTTATTTTGCAACTTGGTCACATTTGTTCATGTGTTCTGAAGCACAGCCATTCATTCAAAAATGTTGCAATTAGCATAATTACGGTGCTCTTCTCCAGACTAATTTGAAGGATTTAAATTGTTTCTTAATCATGGAAGTGTGCTTATCTGATGCGCATTTGACACAGAATATTTTAAACTTTTTTTTATTCTTGAAACTTTTTCTTTATAAAGTTAAATGGATACACTTGTGTTTTTTAAGGATGTGGCCAACTATTAAGAAATAGCACCTTATGCTACAATGCACGGTTAGAAGATCGGCATAGAAGGAAGTTATAGTAGTAAACCTGAAAAGTAGTCACTTTTTTAGTACTGTGGGTGGAAGTCAAAGCTATATGTGCACTTAATCTATTTTTTAAAGGATCTGAACACCATATGCTAAATACCAAATATTTTGTTTTTCTGACACATCTGGTATTTTGTGCAGTGGTCTCCAAAGTGCTGTATGCTTACCCCGTGAGGTGCACCAGACAATTCACTGGGGTGTGAGAAGAAAACGTTCAAACTTCTACTGACGTTTATTTTTTATCTAAAAAAATAAAGCAATTAAGCTCTTTGAGCATTTAATATATGCCTTGACACCCACCAACCCGAGTGAATAATCCAGTATGTCAGACAGTCAAGTTGTGTATGGTATATGAGGTGTCCTTACAGAAGAGTGGGTGTTCCATAACACAGAGGGGTTGACAGTAGCAGCCTCACTTGTTATCTTGCTTTCAGTGTTTCAACACTGTGTGTCTGGTTTAGTGGAATTGTGGATTACATTACCTAGTTTAACTAAACTAACCCTCACAAAATGGGAGAGTGTTTTAGAAAGATTCCAGCACAGATTGAAGATAATGCTAACAATGTGAACACAAGCAGGCAGCAAGGAAATGACAGAGGTGATGCTTCTGCACATTGTAAGAACTCTTTGGTAGCCACATTGTGAGGTAAAAACAATGACGATCTAATCAGATCAGAGAAGAAATTGGCCAAAAAAGTTTCAAAATGTTCAAGACTATTTGAAATGCTGGTTTATATCTGCCACTGTCAGGGATGAACCTTACCCAAAGTTTATACTGTACTTTTTGATACTAGCTAGTGATAGCATGAAGTCAATATAATTAGCAAGACATTTAAAAGCTAAGCATCCAGAACATGAAGACTAAACTTTACAATTTTTTTTGGCAATATTCCAAGTCGTATAGTAGTCAGTACAGTACCTTACCAAATTTCACTACAGTTAATACTAAATTTTTAGAAGCCTCTTCAGAGGCTTCTTTTTTTAACAGTGAAAGACAAAAAACTATGTACCATTGGGGAAACATGTTCTTCCTGTGATGGTAAAAATGGCTGAAATAATACTTGGAAAACAATGCAGTGACAGCACATTGTCAGCAAATACTTTTGAAAGATGTATAGAAAACATTGCTGAAGATTTGAGGAAACAAACTATGCAGTGTGGGAGGTTTGCTATACACTTGGCTGAAAGTATGGGTGTTCCTAGCATGTCTCAGCTTGTGGTATTTGCTGGATTCTGTTTTAATAATGACGTACAAAAGCTATTTCATTGTGAGCCACTAAAGGAGAGATGTGCTGTAGAAGATACATGCTCAACAGTAAATTACCTTTTTAGTAAAAACACAGCTTTATGGGACAACTGTGTAAGAGTAACCACTGATAGAATGGCTGGATGCTTTGGCTGGAATTAAAAAACAGATGCCAGTGTAAGGTTACAGAGGTATCACCAAATGTGAAATTTATTCAGTGCATTGTTCGTGTCAAGCTATTGCAGCAAAGGAATTGGAGCTGGAAATGCAGAGTGCTACAGGGTGTTATTGATATGGTTTGTTTTATAAAAACAGCCTTTAAATAGCAGAATATTGACAATAATTTGCAGTGAGATGAGGGTTGACCAGTGACATTTTTTGCATGATAGAGGGGTTTGCTGGTTATTTTGTGGCAAAGTGCTTAGAGTTACTGAGCTTAAAGATGAGTTGCATGTTTTTCTGCTATGAAGAGAAAACTTTTCTAAATTGTCTAACCTTTTCTGTAATGACAGTATCAGCATTGTGCTACCTAGCAGATACTTCCTAAAACTAATAGAAAAAAGTAATGTATCCCATAGAGGCAAAGGAGGTGTTTTAACAGGCAATGAGAAAGTATGCTTTTCATTAGAAACTCATGATATGGAGACAGCGTTTTGAAAATAGCTGTTTGGGAATGTTTCCATTATTATGTGATGCTTTTTCTGAAAAGTAATACAAGCGTATACCTTTGAAAACTCCTGTCTGTACACATAAATTTAGATGTAGAAGTTCCTGGCTTGTTTAAAAATCTTCAACAGAAAGAGTTTCTGTGGATTTTGAACTGATTTATTAAAAAATATGAAAGTGTAACATTAGTTTGCTTTCTGATTAACTTACATGAATTTATTATCTGGATTTCAAGAAAAATGCATTAAAGAATTAATGGATGGAATGGAAAAGAAGAATCATGATTTAGAAAGCACAGTGAATGATGCGATTCCTCCACTTGGATCTGGATCTTTGTGAGGTGTTTTTTCAGCTATGACAGATAGTAAATCCAAGTGTCAGATTAAACTGAGCATAGAACCAAACCTTTTAATCACTATATGAAAGTGTTAGACCAAGACTTCAGAAAATAATGAGGCTTACTCAATCACACTGCTCACACTAAAGAAAAAAAAAAAGTATTAAAAAGAGTATATAATTCTATATTAATACTTGGACTTGAGAGGAGGATCAAAGATTGGCAGAGAGCTGGAGCATCTCACTTAAAAAGACAGTATTAGAAAGGTGGAGTCTCAACCTAGCTCTGAGCTGCCTTCCAGTGCCTAAAGGGGGCCCACTGAAAGGTGGGGAAGGTCTCTTTACCAGGGAGCGTAGTAAAAAGTAAAGCATTAAAGGCTTTATACTAAAATAGGCTAGATTTCGATTAGACATGAGGAAGAAATCCTTTACTGAGGGTGGTGAGCCACTGGCACAGGTTGCCCAGAGAAGTGGATGCACCATCCCAGGAAGTGTTCAAGTCCAGGCTGGATGGGGCTTTGAGCAGCCTTACTTAACAGAAGGTTTCCCTGCTTATGGCAGGCGGGTTGAAGCAAGATAGTCTTTAAAGTTCCTTCCAACCCAAACCGTTCTGTGATTCTAATAGTTATTAATAGTATATTAATAATAAAAAGTGTTAGGGAGAGCAGAAAGGTGTTCGTATTACTACTAAAGAGTGTTCCAAAAAAATGCCATTCATCTTTATCTCATCCTTTTAAAATTTGTTTTATAATGCACATAATATGCTGGTACAGTGCTACAAGAAAGTAATTTATAAATAAAGAAATGTGCATGTATTGGATGATGCTTGCTCAATTTTTTATTATTTTTACTGAAAGGGGTGTATGAGATCAGTGCGTTAGTGTAATTCCACGCATCATTTGACTGTTGATCATGTTTAGGCTGAGGTGCATGAATTGCTTGAGCTGATCCAACAGTTTATTGCTATCAAAAAAAAAAAAAGATCATTTTTGTTTTTCTAACTTACTTTTCTGGCTATCGTTGATTTAGTGAGCAAAATTGGCTTATCCAAGGATCATGTAGGGCCAGACTGAGACAGAGAAAGCATAGGGTTTATGGGACTAGACACCAAGGAATACAGGTCTGCCTGGTCAGTATACCTTACAGATTGACACCTCTGAAGTAACTACCCTAGCCCTATATCTAACCTGAGTATACATTTGATTTTTCTTGAAGATGGACACTTCCTGCATCACCGTAACTCCTGTTGATTAAGCATTGACTTAGCTGTCTAGAAATTTCTGCAGCAGCCTTCAGCAGCTGTCCATTCAGTAGACAAATGTTGACTCATCTTTTTCTGTTTTAGGCTAAGGCAAATAGGGTAATGCAAGAAAAAGGGACGTGGATTACATGATACTGTCACAAAAAAATGAGTGGAATCAATGTTGTGTGCAAACTTAAGCAAAACTAACATTCCCTTTCAAGGGAAAAAAAGCAGACTTGTTCAAAACTTGCTTTTGAAGTTATCTGACCAACTCTGTAACTGAATTTCTGAGGTTAAGGAGTGATATTACTAAAACACATTTTTTTCTCTCTCCTAGCTTTGTCCAGTCCCCTTGCTACACCAAGCATGTCATCTCCAGCATACTCACCACCCGTGCCAGCCGCGGTGTCTCCACTTCCTCCTCCTATGATGACTTCGGCTTCTCTTCCATTTGTACCTTCCGCAGCAGTTTCTACTATTGCACCACCTTTAACTCCTGCCCCACCTCCTATTGCCCCTTCAGCTTTTAGTACCTCCCTGCCCCAGTTCTCTACACCTCCTCCATTAAGCTCTACAGCTGGCCCTGGTCTTTCTGCACCTCCCACTGGTCCACCTATTTCAGGATTTTCCATGTCTTCAACCTATGACATTACTAGAGGTCATGCTGGTCGAGCACCACAGAGCCCACTGATGCCATCATTTTCTGCACCTCCGGTCACAGGTATCTTTTTTTATTTTTTTTATATGCTTTCATGTTTGTGAGACGTGGAGCGTGTTGACCTCCTGGGTGGTGGTCTTTTTTATTCCCAGCTCCGCTAGAGTCCTGCAAGTTTAAGTTCTTATTATTCCAGGTACAATTAATTGATATAGCCACGCTCAGAAGAATGGAGAGTAGCCTTTAAAATACAGTCATGGTCTAGAACAGAGTCCCCTTTTATGGAGGTCTATTAGCGTCCAGGCTTGCAAAAAACTACTTGAGAGATGTGGGTTTTGTTAACTTGTGCAGAAGAATCAGACTGAATGTGGAGACGTATCTTTTGTTTAGGACAGAGTCAAGTAGAGACATGGTATTTCCACAGTATGGTATGACATTGCAGGCTGTAATCTCATATTTTAGTTTTATTTTTTAATCTTTAATGAACTGCTCATCCCCTGACACCGGCTTCTATTTTCTTATTTCAAGTCGCTAAATTGCATTAGGACAGCTAAAAATACATACCTTCCATGCAAGCAGTTTCTGTAGTTGCTTGCTCTACTGATGTCATTTTCTGCTAGTGGAATGGAAACTTGGCTGTTTACTTGCAATTGGGCCAGGCTTTTTCTGTTATTGGTGATATCTCTTTTAAGTGTTCTGTATTAGGAAAATGTTTAAAAAGACCTATCTGTTGGGCAATGTAAGATAAAAATAACTCTTGATTAAAGCCTGTGTTGGAAAATCTGTTAAAATAGACCTGAATAATGGGGTAAAGGTTCAGGCTAAAATTTTCTATTGTTTGAGTTTCTTTTTTTTTTTTTCCTTAAAAATATGTAAAGCTTTTCATTTGTTTGCTCCTTTTTCTATTGCTACTAATTTCCAGCACCCAGGGTTAGAAATTTTCCTACCTCTCTTTTTATTATGTATGAGAACGTTCCTATCTTTATATGCAGAGAGCAACACCCATTCCTCTTTTTCCTCAACTGAGGGCATATTATTAAAATTTGAATACAATTAAAAGCACCACTATTGAACTAAGCTCTAATAAAAAAAACATTGTTTAATTTTACACATAATGTACAGGCAGTCTCAGTTCTATTAGTAGACATTGTTGAACTCATTTACAGTAGTTATATCTGCTAACCTTTAACAAGCAGAATTGTTCTGGGGCCATCAAGAAACGAAGCAAAACAGCCCAGTATTCTTAAATTCTTCCTGCTCATTTTCCTGTTAAACAATGCATGTTGCTACAGTATAACAAATTAAGTGCAGTAGAATAAATGAACGCTTGTGTTTTATTTCTCCCTTTTACAAGGTGTTTTGGCAGATCCTATTACTCAACAAGCATCTTTCTCATCCCCTTTGGCTTCTGGAACTGGAAGTGGTTCTGCAATCACTTTTCCTGAGGAACATGAAGACCCCAGAGTGTCTACTACTCAGGGTGGAGCACCTGCTGGAGGACTGTGGGGGTTTATAAAAGTAAGGTTTTTTCTCTTGTTACCTTTCACAAGAAGTTATGACTTCTTACTGGCTGCAGTAGGACAAACCTTATTTTTTAAATGCATGTTAGTGTGAATCCCATCTTTCCTCAGGTGTCATGTGAAAGGTGGCCATTTTTAGTTGTGATGTTTGTTGAAGCTAATGCTTTTTCTCTTCCTCTGCATAGAAGAGGAAGGACTACACAAATGCAGGTGTTTTAGATTAATTTTAGTTTTTGTGACAGGAAGACTTGCCTAACAGGTTATGTCACCCATTCTTAAATCAGGTGACATTTTAAAAAATCCTTAAGACTTGAAAGCTGCTTTGTACTTCATAGCAATTGGATGCCGAACAAAATGATAATGTTTTACCTCAACAAAATTTATTTTTTTTAACATTTCCTTATGAAGTGAGTTTGATTTCTTTGGGATGCAAGTCCTGCCTGTTCTGTAACAGACAAGTCTCTTCAAGGGGAGAACAATAAAATCTCTTCCACCTAAGAAAAGTTTACCTGAGAAATGCCTAAGATATCTTGTACGACTTTTCTGTTCTACTAAAAAGTGTGAAATGTACCCTGAAGAGTTCTGCTCTTGGAGCAGTCTCACAATACCGAGGAAATAGCAAGCAGCATCCACAATTAGAATTTATTAGTCTGTAACCTTTCTGAAGCTTTGGAAAATGCTACATATAAGTAGCTTTGTGTAGATTGTTGCAAAATCCAAGGGCTGTTAAATGCTAAACCCCATCCTCAAGAGCAGCACCATCTTTGCTGGTTTATGCCAAACCTGAAGGAAAGATTGAGGGGACTAACATCGTGATGGGAATGTAGAGTCTTGGAGGGACTTTCAAGCTCTTTGGAATGTGAAAAGCTGGGAGAAAAAGTTGTGACATGGCAAACTCTACCAGCAAGGAATACACATCTTGATAGTGAAACAGCTTTGAAGCGCCAGATTAAACCTCCATCACTACAGTGAGAGCAGCGTGTGGTGCTGCCCTTTTCAGGGAGATACGTCTTCTCATGGCTATGAAAATACATGGTTTTCCTTCCCTTAAATAATGTCCTTCTCTCAGTCATTATCTTTCTTTTTGTATTTGCAGTAGATGGTAATGTTCCAGAGAATGTTCTTGTGGCATGGTTTTGTAGCCCTTTTGAAAGTATGAGAGCTTGTAGTTGCAAATTATCAGAAAAGCCAATCTCATCCCCATTACTGTTGCCTTTATAGCAGGAAGGTTCAAAAGGTGTCCTGTTTCCATTTTCGGAGAAAATCACTATCTGACATCAATAATAAAAACTAAACCTTTATTGACATATTAAGTGTTCTGTGTGGTCCATGTGCTCAGTGGCCTCTTTTTGAGGACTTTTTAGGTCAGAGAATAAGGAATCATTAATTACAATGAAGCCATCAAGTTCTTGATGTTTGTCAGCATACATCAGACTTTGTCTTCTGAAGATGAGCTGGAATCTAGGAGACAAACTGGTAATTACTGTAGAAATGCATCTTGGATTCCTGTTGAAGAACTGAAATAGTAGTTGCAGTAGTTACCCTTGTTTCTATTCTAGATGTAGTCTGAACTACTTTTTTCTCAGGTGTTCTTAAGATAGATGTTTATACCTTCTAGATTCCCTTCAAGTTAGGTAATACTCAAGATTGTGACAATCTAAGATTGACAAGTTTATGGTCTAGAATTGAGATCCAGTTCCCTGGATCTGTCAAAGGTGGCTGAGGAGCGTTATAGATATATTCCAAGATTGGTTGCATCTGTCAGAAGCAAAGTTGGACACTAAAGCAGTCATTGCACCTCATGGCCTGAGTATTTGACTGGTTGAACAAAGAGGACATCAATACCTACATTTTCAACAGCTGTGTATTTGCAGTCTTCCAAAGTTGAAGATTCCCCATCTGTTTGGATTTATGTTGACTTAGCAATGACTTGGTAGAAATTCCAAATCTAACTACATTATGGTTCACAGTGTTGTGAACCTCAGTGTTTTGCACTGATAGAAAAAATGTAGATTATTTCTCGCTGCTTTGTGACAGGCCAGTGACCACAAGGCAGTGTGCAAAGGCAGAAGCAGCAGTTTCTTGCTCTTCATGAACTTGATTACCTGCAGGAGATGTGTATTAGTTATTAGTTAGGAAGCCAAGCTGGAAGTGACTGGAGAAGTACTGCTTGACTCCAGAAGTGGAACTTCCTACTGGCAGCATTTCTGCGGATCTTATTCCCTCAGGTCTCTTCTTCTTCACTTGAAGCAGACAAACCTCAAATTATGAGAGAACTGAAGAAGGAATATTACTAGAACTGAAGAAGGAATATTACTGGCCTGCTCATGACAGCATCCTGTGGATATATGAGAAATCACAATAACTTACGTATTACTGAGTGATGCTACCATTCAGAAAAGTGTCTGGGGTTGTATGCATGGGAAATAAGAGGCTACAATGGGCTCTGCCATGAAAAAGTTTCATTATATTAGCATTAGAAATTGTTCTGTTTCCTTTATCAAATTCTATAGGCAGGCTTAGTGCTCTCCACGGTGATGGGAAGAGTACCTAAACTCAGCAGTGAGCTATTTCAATGTGAGGTGTGGGTAAAACAATCCTTATTAGTATCTATACGATATCTCAGGAGATGTAGGATTGTGGCTTTTTGCCTTTGTTAAGTTTGCAACAAAGAAATAGAAAGCATTTGTATTTGTGGAAACAAAGCTTTGCTGAGCAGAAGTTATTCTAAGATAATTAAAGCTTGTCTGATTCTGCAGTTCACTGAAACATGTTACATATTAAGCAAGTGCTTGCCAAAAAAAGTGCATGCACAGTGCTTCCCTGAATAATGCTTGTTCTAAAGAGAAGCAAATGTAAGCATTTGCATTTTTAATGTTAGACTTAAAGCAGCCTGCCTACCAAAGAAATGTTACAGGTGTTACAGTTCTTAAGTTATAAATGTTACAGTTTCCAGTTACTTATCCCTCCCTAATTAAGCATTGTTGTCTTTCTTCTTTCACCCTGTAATCTTTCCTGGATTTAAGTAAACTTGTGAAGAGATACAGACATTCATTAAGACTATTTGCAAGACACAGGACAGTGTTTGTGTTTATATTTAATCAACTTTGAAGTCTGTCAGCAGCTCCACCTATGATTTGGCTGGAGAGTACAGAACATTTTTCCAGTATTGTTTAGAATCTATTTATAAATTGAGGACTTTCAGCTCAATTGCCCTAGAAATATTTCTTAGTAATGGACAATACAAAAATAGATCCTATTGTCTTTATGAAGGTTAGAAAAGAGAGTTCTTCAGCCTAAGTTAGCACAGACCAAATCTAGCTGCATGCTCTGATGGTGCTTATAGTTAGCATGGGAAATCTACAACCTTACTAAATGCACACTATCACTGATAGAGATGTTTCTTCTTAAGCTAATCTGAGTAATGCATTAATGCAGAGGAGGATGGGAAAGACAATACTTGAAGTAAATGCTTTAACTAAAGAGTCATGCAGTGATAGTCATCTCCCATAGCATATATGCTGAGGAGTGAGATGCAATGTTAAATAGTGTAAATGTGATAGGGAAAACACAAAATAGTTTAATATTTTAAGGGACCTTTTTGTTTGTTTGTTTTTTAACTAACACTTTGGCATCCTGATAGAAGATAAATATGGAAGTCTTATTTGCTTAATTTTAGGGGGTAGCTGAGAATCCCATGGTGAAGTCTGTCCTTGATAAAACCAAACATTCAGTGGAGTCTATGATCACAACACTGGATCCTGGGATGGTTCCATATATCAGTAAGTATTTGTGACAAACCATTACATAATACTTGCAAATAATAGGTTAACCTAATAGCATACTACTTATATGCTTGAAGTTTGTATATCATAGAATGGTTTGGGTTGGAGGGGACCTTAAAGATGACCTAGTTTCAACCCCTGTGCCATGGGCAGGGACACCTCCCACCAGACCAGGTTGCTCAAAGTCCCATCCAGCCTGGCCTTGAACACTTCCAGGGATGGGGCATCCACAGCTTCCCTGGGCAACCTGTGCCTATGCCTCACCACAAAAAGAGTAAAGAATTTAAATATGTGGTATGTTAATTCAAAGCCACAGTACTGTACTGATTTTTCAAGTGTATTTTCCAATGAATCACTCGCTGTGAGGCTGGCTTCATTTATGTCTTGAGGTTCATTTGGCATTTGTATTCCACTATAGTTCATGTAATGGCATAGTAATACAATTTTAATACAAATTGTGGAAGATGAGGAGAAAAAAAAATGATAAAAATAATAAAGAGCACTCATGTATAATGTCTGAGTTTCCATACTTTTTTTTCCCACTGTATCTCCGTTTAAGTGTTACGGAGTTTAAAGTACATTGTAAGTATCAATTTATTAGATCGCATGGTTAAATACTAGTATTGTATAAGGTACCACATTCAAACTAAAACAAGTTGAAAGGTGGACAGACTCAGAGAGGCAAAGGACAGAGGTATTTACATGGCTTTTGAGGCTTTCTTCTGACTTTGATCTGTTCTACTTCTCTACTCTGCTAGTATTATACTATTTTTAGGAAATTCGGCAAACTTAAAGCAGTAGGAAAATGAAAATTTTTAAGCAGTCTAATGAGGTCTGAAGCATTGCTGGGCATTGAGCCTTCAAGGAAAAGCATAGCATTTCAATTAGTTTGAAAGTTATTAGGAGGGAGAAACTTTGTTGTATTCAGCGGTTTTTGTTTTACTGAAGTACATGTTATGTCACACATAGTGACCTGAGATTTCTACTTATTAAATATGGAACAGAAGACATAATTTATCTAGGGTGGTGGTTTGTTTTTTTTATCCTTACCCCCCCCTTTCCTTCCAGCAGTTCTCTAAGCAGTCCTCCCTCTTTTGTTGTGCCAATACTGCCCTTTGTCTGAATGTAGGTCAAGCTGATCAGGAAGCTGATGTGGCTGAGAAATAACTATTAATATTTTTTTGCATTTTGTTTTTCGGAGCTGTTTTTCAACTGGATTTATTCTGTGATCAGGCTAACAATATTGCTGCAGTCTTGCACTAATGCAGTGGACAATATGTCAAATAAAAGGGGAAGACGACCTGATCATTGAAAGTAGTTAATCATCTTAAATTTAAGTAAATATATCCCAGCAGTTTTCAGTGGCTCAGGGTAAAGACTTCAGTCTGAGTCAAACACATGAAATGAAATATCTGTCTGCACATTAAATGTTGGGTCACCTTATAAGCATGAAAAAAAAAAAAAAAAGCAAAAGTTTTAGAACAAAAGAGGACAATCAATCTCAAATTGTCTTTGGAACCAGCATTTCAGGAACGCTCAAGGTGTACAATGTACAGGGACTGGACCTTAACTGGATGTGACAGTTCTGTCTTAAATATACACCAATACATTCAAATTTTTACACTTTAGATTTTACTATTTCCATATTACCATAATGTGTGACAGATTCAGTCACAGATTTTCTTTTAATGCATGTTTTACCTTTGTTTGTTTCTGTGGTGAAAAGAAATAAATGCTTTTGTTACATGATGATCCTTAATATAAAAGCACATAATCTAAATTCATCATGTGCAGAATACAAACACGAGTCAAAATTAGTTCTTAAGTTAATATGCAGTAACTTATTATTAGATATGTTTTGGCTTAGTTTTCAGTTGACTAAAAAGCTCATTAGCAGTTTTTCTATCCCTAGGCCATGCAAAACAAGGCTAGCTTCAGCAAAAGCCTGCAGTCAGTTTTAAGAACATGTACTTAACTTGATTTTTATCAAGAAGGAATCAATGAAAAAAGATATTTTCAGTAATTTCCCTATTTTTATTGGCCTGTTGTTTTGCTATGTTGAAAATAAATGCACCAGAGTTCAATGATGTGTACATCCAATTCCATTCAGTAAACTAATTAATATATAACAAGATTTAAAAAAAAAAAAGGCTTACTACTGTTCTGGCATACCTTTGGGAATTCTTCATAAAAAGAAAATATTTCCCGTAATCGAGGTCTGCTGAGTAATATGAGCCAAGAATAAACTGTTCTTTCCTTTAAAATTTAAACTTAAAGCTTTGTTTGGAGGATTTTATTTTAGATAAGGATAAATACTGCAGGCTTTATCAGCAGGTGTAATTAAGTGAGATTTTCTGTTTAGAATCACAGAACAGCTCGGGTTGGAAGGGACCTTAAAAGATCACCTAGTTCCAACCCCCCTGCCACAGGCAAGGATGCCACCCACTAGATCAGGTTGCACAGGACCTTGTCCAACCTGGTCTTGAACAGCTCCAGGGATGGGGCATCCACAACCTCTCTGAGCAAGATGTTCCAGTGCCTCACCACCCTCTGCGTGAAGAATTTCCTTCTAACCTCTAATCTATATCTCCCCTCTTTTAGTTTAAAATCATTCCTCCTTGTCCTAACATTATCTGCACAAGCAAAAAGTTGCTCTCCCTCTTTTTTATAAGCCTCCTTTAAATTTTGAAAAGCTGCAAAGAAGTCACCCATAGGAGAGGTGCTCCAGCCCTCTGATCATTTTTGTGGCCCTCCTCTGGACTCACTCTAACAGCCCCACATCTCATGCTAGGGGCCCTAGACCTGGATGCAGCACTCCAGGTGGGGCCTCATGAGGGCAGAGCAGAATCATATCCCTCAATCTGCTGGTCACTCCTCTGTTGATGACGCCCAGGATGCAGTTGGCCTTCTGGGCTGCAAGCACACACTGCTGGTTCATGGTGAACCTTACGTCCACCAGAACCCCAAAGTCCATCTCTCCAGGGCTGGTCTCAATGAGTTCTTCTCCCTGTCTGCACTCCTGTTTGGGACTGCCGCAACCCAGGTACAACACCTTGCAGTTAAGACTTGTTGAATCTCATGAGGTTCATGTGGGCGCAAGCAAAATCACTGGACTTAGTCCTTTTTTTTTTTTCCTTACAGGTGCAGTTTGTTTTTCTACAAACAGTGGGCCTGGGTGATGACAGGTTAAAAGGCTTTACTAGTTTGCTGCTCTGGTCCTAAAAATGTCCTGATGTGTCACAGAATCACGAAGCGGTGGAGGTTGGAAGAGACCTCTGGAGGTCATCTTGTCCAACCCCCTGCTCAAGCAGGACTATCTAAAACCATGTACCCAGGACCATGTCCAAATGGATTTTGAAGATCTCCAAGGAGGGAGGAGGTGCTACCACCTCTCTGGGCAGCCTGCTTGGTTGCTTAGTCACCCGTGTAGTGAAAGCATTTTTCCTGATGTTCAGAAGGAACTTTCTGTGCTTCAGTTTGTGCCTGTTGCATCATCACCTGTCACTGGGCACCCCTGAAAAGAGACTGCCTCTGTCATCTTTGTTCCTTCATTTATTTCTATGCACTGATGAGATCCCCTATGAGCCTCCTCTTCTCCAAGATGAGTCACAGCTCTTTCAGCCTTTCTTCATAAGGTAGATCCTTCAGTCCCTAAAGCATTTGGATCAGACCAGTGGTTAATCTAGCCCAATTTTCTGTCTTCAGCAGAAACAAAAGGACATGCTATTTAATAAACGACAGTGGATCTGGTGACTTTCTGTAGTCCATTCATGTTGGACTTCACAGTCATTCACAGCCATTGGACTAAGGATCATAAAAGTCATGTCCCAACCCATTATTTTTAGTGCCCATTTGTGGACACGTCTATGAAGTTGCCTCAGTTTTTTAAACTTTCTGATGCAATTTATTTATGTAACTTACTCTGAAATATTCCATGTTTGAAAAAAATTAAAGCTGTTCTTAAGAAACCTTGTCACAGCAGAGACGAGTTTTCAGATATATTTTTGCATACATTAAGTTTGACAGTAAAATGATTCAGTGGTGATAGACAAATGCAAGGTACATTTGAGTTCATGAGTCTTTCGGAGTAGTCTTAGATTTCTATTAGTTCATGAAGTGTTTTTATTGTAAAAAAATAAAAATAAAAATAACGTTAGTGAAAACTCACCCTTCTTTATGAAACTCATCTTTTTCATATGGAAGTTCTTTGGAAATATTGACAACTTTTTGATCCATAGATGTTTAGTCTATAATCAATATAAAATTGTAGGGAGGAAGACTAACAACAAGATACTGAAATTTACAGTCCAAGGACCACTAGAAAGTGATGCAATCCTTTGTTTTAAAGCTTATGTAATTTGACATTTGTTCACTGATTCTGCTAACTGCATCTGTGTTCTTGGTCTCTTTCATAAGGACAAATTTCCATGTCACACCAGTATTCTTTACTGCTTCCCTGAATATCAAAACATCCTTAGAAATGGATGTCTGAGTTACTCTCCTAAATCCCCAGACTCTCATAGTAAATGAGGAATCTGCTTTTTTTCAGGGTACTGAACATTTCTCAGTTCCTGTTGTCTTTTTTTCATCCATAAATCTCTTTGCTGTTCATCTGACTCTTACTTTCTAGTTTCGGTTACTTCTGCTTCATGAAGGAACTTTTGTGCAGTGCATGGGAAAGAAAAGACCAACCGGAGCATATTCTTAAGATATAGAACATATTTGAACTAGCTTATATATAATGTGAACGTGGAGAAATAAATACCAACACTATGTATTTTACAGAAACTGGTGGAGAACTGGACATTGTGGTTACTTCTAATAAAGAAGTGAAAGTTGCAGCAATTCGAGATGCTTTTCAAGAAGTCTTCGGAATGGCTGTTGTTACTGGAGAGGCTGCACAGTCTAACATCGCACCCCAACCTGTAGGCTATGCTGCAGGTTTAAAAGTAAGTTGATATGTAACAGTACTAATGTGCCTCCAATGCAAAGACAGATTGTGGAAATGTTCACCCAAAGCAAACTTATCTTCCATAAAGGGAAGGTCAATTGGTAGTACAGGTGAACCTTTGCTTTTTTTATGATCTGGATCGTTAAATGTTTCCAAGTGGCTTGTTGAAACATGCTTTTATTTCTTCCTGGAAATGCATTCATCTCAGATGAAGAATGGTTTCATCAATTTCCTTATGTCTTTTGTTTCCATCACGTCTAGCATACTTTGTGAAATTTTTTTGTTACAGTTTCTAAGTATATCAGGCATTTGTTCTTCAGCTATTACTAGCGCAGTATTTTGGGAATGTTAGAAATGAAAGGAGACTCTGAGGCTGAGGTTGTCTCTGCACTAATTCTGTAGGTCAAAGATAGTTTGATCACTTTGGTAGTTTGAACACTTGTCACAGGGATCTTCCCAAGCAGATCTATGTAACCCTTAAAAGGTAAGAATGAACTGTGCAGCCTCACTAACAGCTGTGCTGGCCCAAATAAATGGTTAGCAAAGGGTGTTTCACCAGATTTTAAACTGCATGTTCAAAAATGCTGTAAAAAACTACTTCCCGTATGTTGTTTCTTAAATGTAAGCAAATCATTCGTTTATTATAAATTAAATAGTTTCTCCTAATTGTTGGGGCAGTGTTCACAGCTGAGTTAAGACTACCCTCATACCTGTGTATTAGCAGATACGATTTCATACTGAGGTAAAGGGGGATAATGTATATGTTCTTTACCTGCCTCTTCTTTCCCTTTGGCTACTGCTGTGTAATTCTAATATTTTTATTACAACCTAAAAGTTATAACAGATTTGGGGACATGATTTCTAGATCTTACTTGATGGGGTACCACAACAAAGAGATTCTCCTTTGGTCTTAGAACACTCATAAAGGATCTAAAACAGAGAAATATTAAGCTGCAGAAATGGTAAAAGAAATATATGCTTATGCTTTAGCTGACAGTAAAACTTGGTGCAGTTACAGATTAGGAATTCTTTGTATGCTAGTGTAGGTCTTTTTCATGGAAAAATAGTAAACTAAAAATACTGAATTAGTCTTACAGTTTTTGTAACTATTGAGGATTCCCCTGTGAGCTTTTTTTTTTGTAACTATTGAGGATTCCACTTTAAACTGTTTTTTTTTTTAAATTTTGAAATAAGAGTAATTTTTCCAAATCTCTCATATTGTTTAACTTGAAAAGTACATTGAGGAGTTCTTTTTGTATTCATCTGCAAGTATTGTACTATGTTGTGACTCAGACTGTTGTGTAACAGTTTACATTACTTTCTAGGGAGCCCAAGAAAGGATAGACAGCTTGCGTCGGACAGGAGTAATACATGAAAAACAACCTGCTGTGTCAGTGGAAAACTTCATTGAGGAATTGCTTCCTGACAAGTGAGAACCTGATACCTATTCTTGGTGGCAGGGGGGAGGGAGGAAATATTCTTTATTGACTCAAAGGGACCTACTATGAAAAGTTAGCATTATCACTTTCTCAGCAGAAGACAGGAGGGAGTCTATCTTCAGTATTGCTTTGGCAGACTTGATTTTGGAGAGGTTGTTCAGCTTATTGGCCAGACGTCTTTAGAGTTGAATAGACAAGATCCTTGTCAGCTTTATCAAGACTCACGTTACAAAAGCACGATGAAGTTGTACAAAACTGACAAAATTAAGGAGCTGTAAAAGTTGAAATTTGGCTAATGACTTCCTTTCTCACGTGTGTGTGTGTTCTTTTCTCTCTCTGAAACTGTATTCAGTTCAGAAAGTATATTTAGAGATGTTCTGGATTTGGAGTAGTGCAGTTTCCTGAGGTACTATATTACGCATTTTCATTTCACCAGGAGTGTGCTGCTTCTAATCTGTTCCACACAGATGTAACATATCTGAAGGCACAATAGTTACAACTTGATGTCATAACACGCTTTTTGACAGACAGTTCTTGAAGTAGTTTTATAATTATTTTCCAAAACAATGAGACTATATCATGTTTCCTTGATACAATCTGAAATAATTTTTTCTCATCTTTGCACTGTTGTTCGTGTAATAGACTTTGATTCATTTTTTGATACATTTGCTCCATTTTTGGAGGTACGTTTAATATCCCTAGTGGAACATGAATGGTGAACTTTCTAAGTAAAGAAAATTAGGAAGCATTTTAATTTTTAAGTATTTATCTCCACCTAGTTCAATTTAGATGTTTTATTATGTTTACACAAAGGAGTAACTGTGACAATAAGGTCTCTGTTTCAGAATAATTGCTGTTCTCTTTATTTGAGTTTACTCATTCCTAAACCTGAGAATTTAGGATAAAATATTTGTAATGAAAGAGCTGGCCCAGGAAGATCATAGAACAGAATGCTAACTTTTCTGTCCACACCATACATGCCCCAAGAATATCATAATCTTCAATATTATTTACAGTAGAAACAAAGAATTACTTGATGCTTGCTTCATCCAACAGGTGACTTTGAAAGTTTCCCTGCATGTTGTTACGAAAAAAAAAATCTGAACTATTTTTGGCTCTATTTTTTCTGCAATGAAATAATAGATCATGGTGTTAATAATTGATAAATAATAATTCTGAAGTGAGCATTGTGGTGTTGCACTTCAGTATCAAGGATAAAATTTGTGTTCTGCTGATATCCTTATCATGCTTACAAATATCTGAAAGGAGAGCAGTGTTTCCAAATAACCACACAATTCTCAATGGTCTTTCAGAGAGCTGAAGGACATCACTCCCCTTCCAATTGTGCATTCTGAATACTGTTTGCAGAATAAGTTGCAAAGTATTTTGTTATCTTTCCATTTAACGACTTTTTTTATATAAATTGAGAGCGCTTTATCCGTGAAGTCTTTCATAGTTGCAAGTGAGAGTAGTGCTCTATCACAGGGCATTCCAGTACTCTGTTGCCTCCTGCAAAAGAGAATGCAAGTGAAAGTACTTCTTCCCCTCTCACTCTACTGCAGTCTTGCTCTGACAGTAAGCTATTGTCACCCCCCCCAGACAGTCATTTGTTAAATTTGAGTCTTCTCTATTCTATTCTGTTCTATTCTATTCATAACAACATTCTTGTTTCCCACACTTTAAAGTATAAAACTTAATTTATATGTAGACATATAATATGTAGAAGACAACAGCTTCAATATTTAGCTTTCTAAATCTTTTATGATTTTGTCCTTGCTTTTGTTTGTTTTCTATGAAGTGTGTCTCTCCTGTGGCAGCTCAACTGTAAAAGTGTTCTGGAAATTGAATACAGTGAGGCAATGATGAGTTGCCCTTAGTTTTGTTTGGATTGTATCAATGTTAAAAGTTTGATAGGGAGAAATTGCTTAATATTTTTGTAAACTAGGTAGAGAAACATTCTTGGTACTTCTTCAGTAGTTTTACCAAGCCTTCTGCAGCAGGCACCATTTTTTCTGAAAGGTGCAGGTTTTCTTCAGAAAGGTTTAGTTTTCTGACTAAAGCATTTAAGTGATTGTAGTAAGATTTTATATGCCAAAAAAAAAAATCTTCTGAATATAGAACATGAATGAGAATTAAGGTTTTTGATTGTTAGGGAAAGTTATTTTAATGAGATGCATTATAGAAAAGATTGCATGAAAAAAGTAACATAATAAGTATGTCTAAAAGAATATATCTGTACAGGCCCCCTCTCCTCCAGCTTTCTGTGTTTCTTTGATCTGTTCCTTATATTTTGTATAATTTTATTTATTTTATGCTTATTAGATGCATACTCATGCACTATAGTACACACTATATACATACACACCAAAGATGATGTATACAAATTTTATTTAAAATATGCAACACTCTTAAATGAAACTTCATTGCATATAACTACATATGTAGCAAAATTTGTAAAATGTCTGAGTTGTAATTCAACTACAAACAAGTTTTCAATCAAGTGATACATAGTACTAAAAAGTGAATTAATTTGCATATTGTTGCAGGTGGTTTGACATTGGATGTTTAATTATTGAGGACCCAGTTCATGGAATTCATCTGGAAGCTTTTACCCAAGCAACACCAGTGCCTTTACAGTATGTTCAGCAGGTGAGTTATCAGGTTTCTTACAGGTGTTGGATTAACAGTCAAGACATAAGATTTAAGTTTTAATATCATTTATGATGTGAGTTCGTATTGTTGCTTCACTTAAATCTTTCTTTATAAATGAGGATAAAAAATGCTTCTAAGTCATAGGTAAGTACTACTTAAAAATCTTTAGGCATTTGTGGCAAAGTAATCCTTGCTCACGAGTCTCATTCTGCAGTATACGGCCCATGAAACATTTGTTTTACTTTTCTATTAATCAAGAAGAAATTAACGAAGAGGAAATATTAACCAAAAAAATTAACTGAGAAAAAATATTTCCTCAAAATGGAATATAATTTTAATCACTGTACTACATCTGTCAGTCTGGTTCAGTGTCTAAAAATAAACCTTACCAGTCTTTAGATGAAATAAGAATACTCGCATTTCTCCCAGGCACACAGGAAAGCCTCGCAGCTCAAGAATGCACTAAGCAAGTGCACCAAGTACACACAGTAAGCACTCTTACCCAAGAAAACGAGTGTTTCCCTGAGATTCATCTGAGGTCAACAAAACTATGTAATAGTGGAGTGTATGTGCACACACATGCACATGTTACTAAATCAGTGAAGTATCTAACATCTTATTCAGGCACAAGTATAAAAACCAAGAACACTCCAATTTTAATAAAGCTCATAAAACCTAGATATTTTATGTTGCTAATTAACAGCATACTGATAGGATAGCATCCTGTATTGGTTAGTGTTCCTAAAACTTACTTCAAATAAATCACAGATACCTTTCCATATTTGTGCATGGACCTGATTCCACAACAGACAGTCTCTTACCTAAAAACAAGACAGATTTCCTCTTTTGACTGTGCTATTCTCACAAAGGTTTAAAATTTCTGAAATAGAAAGATTTAAGTCTTGGAAATTCCATGGGTCATCCCACTGAAAATAACCAGTACTGGGCAGTTCTTAAACCGACAATTTTTTCATGAGATTGCTTACATTACTTGGGCCACACTGGGAATTATTCCAAAATCCAGTCGCTGCATGTTGCCTGACTGCAGATATGAGTCATACATTAGTTAATTCTGGTTCGCAAATTATTTTTAATGTTTCTGTAAAGAATTCCAAACCAAAACTGAGAGTTTGATCTGCAGAGGATTGTTTTGAGAAAACAAATAGTGATTGTTTATTTTTTGTGCGTGTAATACCAGTTCCATTAGAGTGGAGATTTGTGGGATAGTTCTTAGTTTTCAGAGCTCTTAACAACTTTGAAAAGCTGATGAGTAGCAAAATGAGAAATACTGCTCCGTTTCTGTAGTTTTCCAGAATGCTCTTAAAAGAGTGGTGAAAGACGTGAAGCTACAGGAAAAAATACTAATTAAGCAGATACAACTTCACTGAGGGATCTAAGCAACCCATCTGAAAATAAGCACAGCAATGTGAAATTACTGCATAAATTGTTACATAGTTCATATCAATGCTCCATAGACCCAAAAAAAAATAATAATCATGGTAGCCGTCCTTCATTTTTGCTTTACAGAACACTATTTTGTCATTTAAAAGCTATTGGTAATAGCAAATTGTTGGGCTCTTGATTGGGTGTGTGCACCAATTGTTACCTTTATTCCCATTATGTCTCTTTGAGTTTCTCTCAGGGGTGTGAGAGAAACTTATTATGAATCCAGATAAATATCTGTAATTTAAATCTAGATTACAGAGTGGAGGAGAAAAAAAAGAAACAGTAATCGTATAGTGGTATTTCAGACAGAAAACAGAAGAAATGTGCATTGGATGATAGATCTTATTTGTTACTCACAGTACAAAAGGTGTAAAAGAATACATGAAAAGCAATTAAATTGCTAGCTGTGTGTTTTGTTGTTTTTGTAATAGAAAACGTGATAAAAGCATCTGCATAGAATGAAACTTTTTAGAATTAGTATATAATTCTTACTGTCTTTACCAATGGCATAAACTTTTCTGAGCACATAATTAGAGACTCATGGCTGTTTATAACTCTTAAATATTGCTTGATTTGAGAAAGTAAAAGGTGAATTTGAGATCTTGTTATGAGAAGCTTCTGTTAAGAGGCCAGATGTCGTTGTCTTTTTTTTTGTCAAACCAGAAACTGCAAGAACATGGGAAAATACTAGACTTTTATTTTTTTTATATTTTATTTGGTGTTTACTGATATTTAGCACCAAAAATTCTAAATTTGTCTGTGAAGTTATGTGCAATTGTGGATCATAATGGAGATACCATAACAGATATTCAGTCCCTACTGTCCGCTAAATTATTTTCTTACTGCCAATATGTTTGGATTAATGAGAAGTGTTGAATTTGCTTTTTCCTTACAAAGGAATTCTGCCTCTTCTGTACCTCTGGAGAGCAACAACTTATTTCCATATTGGAGCAGATTATATATTCTAACAAATTTGTATATGGGATTGGACTAGATTATTCTTCAAGGTCCTTTCCAATCCCTAGCATTCTGTAATTCTGTGATGCATACTGTCACTTTACAAGACAGCGGTTGTAGGAAGGCAGAAACACACTGCTGAACTTTGGTCTGCTGCACATGCAGTGGAAAAAGACTAACTCAGTTATTTGTCAAAACAAAAACTGTATGAAGAATTTGGCCCATTGTGCAATGTTATGAAGAAATAAGTAATACTAAGAACAGCCTTTCTTAGGCTGAAAGTCTTCTTCGTTGTATGTGAGAGTGGCCAGAGGTGGTTGTCTGGGGTGAGAATGGAAACAGATAAATGCAGTGGTACTTAACGCCGCTATTTACCATCTGCATCCAGCCTTGGGGAATTACAGTGTATGCACACTGTGATCTCATGCAAATAGCAGTCTTCCTTTTCTGCCAAGCTGTTTTCTTGTTACTTGTCTGCTCCAAAAGGACATTTTAGCCATTAAAAAAAAAATAAATCTGTGGAGAGTAAGAATTTACTGTATGAATATGTATTGTTACTGATTCCATCTGTTGGCTACTTCAAAAGAGAAAACTAGTTCATACTAATAGCAGAATGTCTTTATGCCCTCAAATATGTTTCACATTTAAATTGTTCAGATGTCACTTGGATCATGATAGACACAAATTTAAAAAGTGTAATTGGCTTGCAAAATTGCAGGGCAGTCTGAGATTTGGATTCTGATACTATTTTATTTGCCATGTAGTCCCATTGTAAGAAAGTTTAATGCTAGTCTTGGTGAAGACAAACAAAACTACTCATTTCATGCTCATTCAGTAATCACTTCTCAAAACATTACACAGGCTAAGAGTCTCACTCCTCAGGACTACAATCTGAGATGGTCAGGCCTGTTGGTGACAGTGGGTGAAGTGCTTGAGAAGAACATACTGAATGTCAACAGGACTGATTGGCACGTGGTATTCACTGGCATGTCCCGTCGACAGATGATCTACAGTGCAGCCAAGGCTCTGGCAGGAATGTACAAACAACATCTACCACCCAGGACCGTTTGAAAGAAGGCTGATCCGTGACACTAAGGAATACTGGCTTTGTTTCTGGAATAGTGAAAACTATGTATTCTAATTCTCAGTGGGGATACAGCACAGATTTCTAATCTACCTGTAAACTGTATTTTACTTTTTAAGATGTGGAGGTGGTTTCCAATAGTGGAAATGAGCAATTCCAATTTTTAATAACCATGTGATTTCCAATATAATTCACAAAAGAGGAAATCAGAACAAACAGATATATTTATAAGTAAGACAAATAACATCACAGTTTATAAATTGGAATGTGCTATTACTTGACACCTTAATAGGCATTTCTGAAATGTTTAATATTTCAGTTACTCAATATACTTTTTTAAAGATGGGGATCATTGTTTAGCTACTTATATTAATAATATAAACATGTTGACAGCATAATATGTATGTTAAATGTGCATTTCAATCTAGAGAGACAACTTCTGAATTAGATGTTATCTTGGGGCCTGTGCTTAAGTGGTATTTCACACATCAGAGGTTTGGTGTATGTAAGTTCTCAGGACTGATGCTGAGTAGTTTTTTTTAACATGTAACAGTGAACTGCTGAAGAACAGCACAAACCCATGCCCTGTTAGTTCGAGTCTGGGCTAAATAATTCTTGAAATCTCATTTTCCAAGCTGCATCTTTTTCTACGTATAGCTTCTCTGTAGCAGAGATGAAATCATCTCCAGATAAAACACACAACAGATTTCAAGTTGCTTCAGTGGCTTTTAGATCAGGTAGCACATACACATGAAATTATCTCAGCATTGCATTTCGACATCATTTACTACAGTATTTCCAAACCACACATTTTATATGGAATTAGTATAATTTCTTCTATCAAGTTATGGTTGTCAGCAATTGGATGTGGAAAATAGTGAGATGTATATCACTTGCTTTGCTATCCTGCATTTTCTAAACATTTATAGGTCTTAAATGCCTTCTTGATGTCATGGGCTCACTGTTTCTCATATAAGTTTTTGGTCTTCTCTGATTTTTTTCATGGCTTCACTTCTATCTATGCTCACACAATCGTAAATCTTTATGCAGAAATATGGAAGTAATTGTGAAGAGAATATTTTGGTAATAATACTTTTTTTAAGAACAAAGAATAAACAATTACTTTTTGTTTGCCTTAAACGGTTTTGCAGCTTGTATTCTTTTGCTTTTACCTTTCCTGATGCTTTCAGAGGACATATTTATATACAATACTGTTAAGCCGGTTCATATTTGTACCCAGTGAAAGCCTGTCTATTTCCAAGTAATATATTTTGCCTTAATTGGCTTACTCTGTAAATTAGTTGAATAAATGTTTTTCCTAGATAATTGTACCTATTATAAAGGTTTACTTGTTTTTAATGTAGCTGATGAACACCTTAATGGGGAAAAAAAACAAGCCCATATCTGACTGTTGAGGTCATGAAGTTTTTTACTGGGGGGACTTAGTATCAAAAGTTAAAAGGGTGATACTGGGACTTCTGTTTGCCATCAAGAGTGAAATGAAGTTCTTATAATTTAATGGGAAGCTGTAAGTGACCCACTACATTATTTGAACATTCACACGTCTATGGGGCTGGATGGGATTCATCCAAGGGTACTGAAAGGAGCTGGCAGAAGAGCTCGCCAAACCACCTTCAATAAACTACCACCAGTCCTGACTAACTGGAGAGGTCCCATTTGTCTGGAGTTCAGTGAATGGGACTCCAGTCAACAAAGGCAGGAAGGAGGATTCAGGGAGTTTCTAGGCCTGTCAGTCTGACCTCAATGCCAAAGAAGATTATGGGCAGGTGTATCCTGAATGATCATCACACAGCACATGCAGGACAATCGAATAATCAGATGAAGCCAGTATGGGTTTACGAAAGGCACATCCTGCCTGACTAACCTGACCTCCTTGTATGACAAGATGATGTGTTCAGTGGGCAAGGGAAAAAGCTGTGGTTGTAGCTGGGTTTTAGTAAAATGCTGGGCATTGTTTCCTATAGTATTCCCCTGGGAAAGTGGCTGCTCATGGCTTGGACAGGTGTATGGTTCTCTGGGTGAGGAACTGGACAGATTGCATGGCTCTAAGCTGTAGTCAATGGAGTTCTATTCAGTTGGCAGCTGGTCACCCATGGCATTCCCTGGGGCTCAGTATTGAGGCCAGTTTTGTTTAACATTTGTATCAGTTATCTGGATGAGGGGATTGAGCACATCCTAAGTAAGTTCATGGACAGTACCAAGTTAGACAAGACTTGATCTGCTTGAGGGTAGGGAGGTTTTGCAGGGGGATCTGGATGGGATAGTTCAACGGGCTGAGGCCAGTCGCATGACACTCAATGTGGTTAACTGCTGGGTCCTGCACCTGGGTCATAGCAACCCCACACAGTGCTATAGGCCTGGAGAAGGGATGCTGGAAATTTGCCAAGCAGAAAAGGGTCTGGAGGTGCTTGTTGACAGCCAGATGAACGTCAACCAACAGGGTGCTGAGGTGGCCAAGAAGGCCAAAGGAATCCTGGCCTGCATCAGAAATAGCGTGGCCAGCAGGGCTAGGAAAAAAATTACCCCCTTGTATTCAGCAGTGCTAAGATCACACCTCAAACCTTTTGTCCAGTCTTGGGCCCCTCACCACAAGGATATTGAGTTAATTAAGCATGAGCAGAGAAGAGCAATGAAGCTGGTGAAGGGACTAGAACACAAGACAGAAGACTGAGGGAGCTGCAGCTGTTTAGTTTGGCAAAAAGGAGGCTGAGGGAGGACCTCATTGCTCTCTACAACTACCTGAAAGAAGTTTGTTGCAAGATGAGTATCAGTCTCTTTTCCCAGGTGACAATTGGTAAGACCCAAGGAAAAGGACTCAAGTTGCTCCAGGGGAAGTTTAGATTGTATATGTGGAAGAATTTCTTTACAGAGAGGGTGGCCAAGCACTGGAAGGGGCTGCTAGATAAGTGGTGGATTTCCCATCCCTGGAGGCATTTAAGAGTCACGTTGTTATAGCATTAAGGGACAGGGTCTAGTGATGGGAGTAGGTCAGGCTGATGGTTGGATTTGATGATCTTGAAGGTGTGTTCCAAACTAGATGATTCTGTGAACTCATTATTCAGTGCAGGTATCTTTGCTCTTAATGTCTTTTCAGCTTGCAGTGTATAATATGTTAAATGCTGCCCTCTTATTCACCGCAACAATATCATAGAATCATTTAGATTGAAAAAGACCTCTAAGATCATCAGGTCCAACCTTTAACCTGTCATTGCCAAGTCCACCATTAAACCATGTCACTAAGCACTACATTTACATATTTTTTGAAGATCTACAGGGTTGGAGCAGTGACTCAACTAGGCAGTCTGTTCCAATATGTAACAATCCTTTCAGTGAATAAATTTTTCCTAATATCCAACGTAAACCTCCCCTTCTGCAACTTAAAGCCATTTGCTGTTGTTTTATCAACTAGTATTTGGGAGAAGAGACCCATCCCCACCTCGCTATAGCCTCCTTTAAGGTAATTGTAGAGTTATGGTATCCTACATGATAAAAAGTAGAGAGGACATGAAATTATCAGTGGGTTTATGTGTGCTGAATTTCTGTTTTGTTTTGTTTTGTTTTGTTTTGTTTTTTTTTCTCTCTCTTGCATATTTAAGAAAATAACATCCTCACACAAAGAGCAAGAGTGCAGCTTCTTCCCTAAGAGGTCAGGGAAAGGAAAAATATCTGCAGTATGTACTAGAAAGCTAAAAATAAACAAATAAAAAATTACTTCCTATTTGAGTGAAAACACTTTTCCAAGTCTGAGCTGCAGCTGACATGAAGGAATTTTGGAGCGAGTTAAAGATAACATTCAGCTTTTCACAGTCTGCTCGAATAGGATGGGATGGGATGGGATGGGATGGGATGGGATGGGATGGGATGGGATGGGATGGGATGGGAGAGAAAGCTCAACAGGTAGGATATTGACATACTGTGGTAAATCTATGAGAAGCACATGTCAGAACACATTGAGACATGTAACGCCAATTCTCAGCTGCTTGTTATCACTGTAAATACAGAGCAGAAGTAGTTGCTGCTGCTTTGTGAATGGGTGTCATAAGGAAATAAAAAATAAATTAAAAAAAAAAACAAAACAAAACAGGAAGTTCCCCCATTTGAAGATGAAGGATGTCAATGATTGTTGCAAATGGTGCGGGGATACACCCAGAAGAAAGGGAAGAGAGCTATATAAGGAAATCAGAGTTGCTGTACATGATCTCCACATATGTTGGAACTGCTGTTCCAATGTTTTTGTTTACTATAGATTTTGTAGCAAGCAGTGTTGAAAACAATTTTTCCATGACCATGGACTTTTCCAGCATTATCATGATGTTTTGGAGATAACTTGCCTCAAAGAAGTTGTAATTGTCTCATCAGGAAATATACGTTGATAATCACACTGTAGAAAGAACATAACGTGGTATGACCTGCTGCTATTATAGCTCCTGCCTCACTGCAGTCAAAGTTATGGCACTGTACCAAGCAGGTTGCAGAAGGTCAGGCTGTGAGAGATGGTCTGCATCTTTTAGGTATGCTGAAGAGTAACAATGACTGCATGCTCTGCTATGACATTGGTGGCACTGGTTTTCACTGCACATCTTTATAATGATATTGTAATCTCCTTCACTATCAGCATGTGGTCAGTTCAGTCACTTGAGGCTAATTGCAGCACTGCTTCTCAGCACTGCATAGTAGCTTTTCCATGACCCTGACAAAGACATCCTGATTAAAAACCTTTAGTGCTTCTATGCATGTCAAAATACATACTTATCTGTTATACCACAAAAAAAAAAAAAAAAAAAAAAAAAAAAAAAAAAAAAAAGCCAAATCTTTACAGCTTGAATTAAACTGAAGGAGATCTACCTGGGGCAGAATTAAGGCTGAATCTTAAAAAATCTGAGGGACTATGCATTAGCTCTGCTATTTGCCTGACACCCTACCAAGCAGCAACACTAGCTGCTTTTGTGTAACCCCGTCAATGCTAAGTGTTTAAATATACTGCTTAGTAAAGTTAAGGTAGTGATTCATTTAAGTCACTTGTAGGTTGCATGGTGACGGCATTTTAATTGATGCTATGGAGAATACTAATGAGCAGACCTGTGATAAATTCAGGCTGAAATTGAGAGGATCTGTACATGCTAGTAAGAGATGGATCAGTCTTCAGGAAAAAATCAGCACAAGGATCTTCTCTACAGGAAGAACATGATATTTTTAACTTTTTTTTTTTTTTCACTTTTTTTTTTTTTTTTCACTTTTTCCTGGGGCTGAAAAATAGTTTTGTTTAAAATAGCTTTTTGTTTAAAAAATGAGATCTAGCTCCTGATGGCAAGTAGAGGGCTGAAATTCTTTATTGTGATGTCAGTACTAATAGTTAGTGAAAGATTTTTTGTTTCTTCCTGCAAATGAAATTTTAGTACATAAGAGTGAAGTTTAATATTTATATATTTATTCTTTTTTTTCTTTTTTCTTTTTTTTTAATTCTGATTAGTATTCTTTAGGGAAAAAACAACAACAAAACAAAACCAAAACTGCTATGTCCACAGCCATCCTGTTAAAATACCACTGTGTGGTCACTTAGACACTGTATCACATTACTCCTACTGGCCATTCTTGAGCTTTTCCATTTGTAGCAGCTGTTTGGGGTGTTTGTTATTATCAATGGGTTTAGGAAAATAAATGTGCTCTTCCTGTTTGGTCCAATTCCACAACAAGTAAACCTCACCAAAAAATAAATAAATAAAAATAAAATAATGTGGGCTGAGAGGTTGCCTGGAGCAGAATGGCAGAATGAATTAATTATATTAATTATGAAAGTCTGATGAGACTGTGTGACTGAAAATCTGGGAAGCCAAAGCTTGGAAATGAAGCTTCTCAGAGTTCTGGTGCAAGCCTTTAATTTGCCTTCCAGTCTGGGTCTGATCGTCTAAGCAGACTGAGACAAGCTGAGTGTTTAGGAGAGAGTGAAATATTTTTACGTCTCTTATTTATCTCTTTTTCCTGATATACCTAGAGATTATGTTCCCATAATTAGAATATCCACTCTTTGCAGAAGCAGGACACCCCATCTATTTCGAAATGCCTGCAGCCTGCATAGCAGTTATCCAGCAGAAGTCCAAGTGGAATAAGTGGAATGCTTTGTGAAAAGAAGCTGTGCACTTTTCTCACTAGTGGAAAGTGTCACCCTCAAAAAGAGGAACCAGTGCCTACCTGGTTACAAAAGTGTGAAACAAAGAGCACATGGGAAAGCAGCAGAGATAGGTTTACCTGCACTAAATTTATTCTAGTTAGTACAGATGACCACAGAAGGAAAAACAGGGAAAGATACTTAGTCTCTGGATACTTTCAAGCCGGTTGTTATTCTGTGGTGAAGCTTTTGGCACTGCTTTTTTAAAACAGTTGTTAATTGTGTCAATGTACAGGTTGCAAAAGTGTGGCGGCTTGTGCTCCCTTTCCACTCATACCTCGTTAAGTTGACCTGCTAAGTAGGTCATGAATATACATGACTCAGGAGACTGCAAAAGTCAAAATGAGGTGTATGCTCCAAATAGGTGCTGGGGTCAAATTCAGTCCAGTTGCAAATGATTTGATTTCACTGAAGTTATGCAGTGATGAGTAAGAGCAAATAATTACTACTTACTCATTTTAAGCAGAAAATAATCTATATTACATAATATTCCTAGCAGAATAAGCTCTCTTTACTCACAGTCAGCTGAAATTACCTGGGGCTGCTCTCACACACTGTTTGGGCTGCAGCTAGACTGAGTTGAACACTTACTGCTCTGGGCTCAACATCAGTCTTTTCATCACATTCATCATTCAGAACTGCACCATTCTGTTAGAAATACCTTGGTTGTAGAACTCCCCACCCATCTGTTGAAACTACTCTGGGTAAATTTCATCCAGCTACCTTCTTCAAATTTACTCTAATTATCTCTGGAGAAGAGTAGGATATGTAGGGCCTGCAGAAACAGCAGATACAATTTATTTAGGTGGACGGTCAGTTTATCTGAAATGAGAAACTAACCACTTTTGAACCTATGAGTACTGTGTGCAGTTCTGGGCACCACAGTATAAAAAGGACATGAAACTGTTGCAGAGTGTCCAGAGGAGGGCTACGAAGATGGTGAAAGGCCTGGAGGGGAAGACGTACGAGGAACGGCTGAGGGCACTGGGCCTGTTCAGCCTGGAGAAGAGGAGGCTGAGGGGAGACCTCATCGCAGTCTACAACTTCCTCGTAAGGGGGTGTCGAGAGGCAGGAGACCTTTTCTCCATTAACACCAGCGACAGAACCCGCGGGAACGGGGTTAAGCTGAGGCAGGGGAAATTTAGGCTTGACATCAGGAGGGGGTTTTTCACAGAGAGGGTGGTTGCACACTGGAACAGGCTCCCCAGGGAAGTGGTCACTGCACCGAGCCTGTCTGAATTTAAGAAGAGATTGGACTGTGCACTTAGTCACATAGTCTGAACTTTTGGGTAGACCTGTGCGGTGTCAAGAGTTGGACTTGATGATCCTTAAGGGTCCCTTCCAACTCAGGATATTCTATGATTCTATGATTCTATGATTCTATACACTTTCCAGGATGTTCTTCTGTTTCAAGTACTGTGTTCAGTTTTGGGCCCCTCGCTACAAGAAGGACATGGAGGTGCTTGAGCGGGTCCAGAGAAGGGCGACGAAGCTGGTGAGGGGTCTGGAGAACAAGTCCTATGAGGAGCGGCTGAAGGAACTGGGCTTGTTCAGCCTGGAGAAAAGGAGGCTCAGGGGCGACCTTATCGCTCTCTACAGATACCTTAAAGGAGGCTGTAGTGAGGTGGGGGTTGGCCTGTTCTCCCACGTGCCTGGTGACAGGACGAGGGGGAATGGGCTTAAGTTGCGCCAGAGGAGTTTTAGGTTAGATGTTAGGAAGAACTTCTTTACTGAAAGGGTTGTTAGGCACTGGAATAGGCTGCCCAGGGAGGTGGTGGAGTCACCATCCCTGGAAGTCTTCAAAAGACGTTTAGATGTAGAGCTTAGGGATATGGTTTAGTGGGGACTGTTAGCGTTAGGTTAGAGGTTGGACTCGATGATCTTGAGGTCTCTTCCAACCGAGATATTCTGTGATTCTGTGTGATTCTGTGATTCTTCTTTGACAACAGGTTTTCAGAAATGCCTTCCAAATTCAATCTTCATTTTTAGACACCTGCTCAGCTTGGGCAAGTTAGAGAGCAATGGCAAAAGAGGGCAAAGAAAGGAATGAAGTCTGAAAGGATGTGATAGAAATCAGGATGTACCAGAGAAGTAAGAATGTTCAGTGAGGGATGCAGAATGGCTAAAACAAAGAAGGTAGAACAGCTTAATCATCTTTTAGATGTCTTTTAGATGATTTATTCAATGCACTGAATGCAGGAGGTAGTACAGTGTAATTGAGGTAGCAGATGGGAATACAGTGTAAATCCTGAATCCCTCTAAAAATACCTTGGGTGTGTCTGCTATTGCTGAATTTGACCAGCTTTAGAAGAACATGAATGCATCCATGCAAGTCTTGCACTAGAGAGCTTTAGCATAATTCTGATTGAGTATGTATGTTTAATGAAGTTGACAAGTTGCCTTTTATGTTAATCCTTGCATACAGCATATGTTCTTTCAGTGAGTGATTTTCAAGTAGTAGGTTTCTGAAGAAATTGTACAAATAGAAACCTGTGAAAACTGGTATTTTAGTAAAAATCATTCAGCATATTTGTAAAAATAGTCT